>NC_133126.1:108306309-108620343 GCF_048418815.1 Hemitrygon akajei
CTTCTGGTGGGAGTATTTAACCAATTTGAGGTGCTACCAGGCATTGTGGAAGGTCCTGGAGGCTTGAAGGGAATATTTGGATCCTTTCAGATGTTTTGTAAGATGCTTTATAGAACCCTAGCCTGGTCATGGAATGAGAAGCTGTTTTACCATAGACATAGGGAATTTCTAGGGTTTACCCTCTGTATTCTCTGCATTCCTCATAATCTGGTCTTCCTTATAAAGTATCTTCCCTGTCAACCCTACCAGCTGCAGAGATGTTGGCACTGCAATATCACATTGAGGTTTAGGAATGAACATTGCCCCTTGATTAAGCTTTGCTGATGCTCCTCAAACCCCACTCGCCTCACTCCGATACCTTCATCCCCTCACCCCTCGAGTGCAACATACAGCTCCCACTCAGCTCCTCTCTCCCATGGGAAAGGTGTGTGTCTTTCGTCAATCAGAGATGGAAATTCCTTTACACTGCTTCAGAGAGGTTTAACCTGCAGGATACCTACACACATTTCTGTGCCTCTTAGTTCTCCTGGGATACCCAGCTCCTAATTTGCCAGTGCAGTTTTCATTTACCTTTGTTTCATAGCCTTGTCCCATCACTCCGTCCTGTCTCACCTAGAAAACAAAGCTTCATACAGCACTGTGCAAAACTGTTAGTCACATACAGTAGTTATTACCATGCTACTCCTTAGCAGAAAGTCTTGTGAAGAATAATGGATAGAACACAGAGCTTAATTTTAATCGTTTAAAAATACTTTCATATTAGAATTGATGTGCTCCTAGTTCGTTTAAGGATTGAGATTTAGTTTGAATCAAAATGTGGAAGTATTTAAATGCCTTCCAGAAAATTCCAAAATGTTAAATTATTGTATTTAAAGGAATATGAAGTAAGTACAGTACTGTTCAAAACCTTAGACACATGTATCTAGCTAGGGTGCCAAAGACTTCTGCACAGTACTGTAGTAATTTCATGTATTGCGCCACCAAATAAAATTTCATGACCTAAGTGAGTGATGATAAATCTGATTCTATATGGGTCTCCATTGTGGACTGAGAATGGAAAGGGGGCAGGGACAGGGGAATCATGGTTGGGAAAAGGGGAGGGACCGGGAAGCACCGGAGGGACATTTTGTAATGATCAATAAACCAATTATTTGTAATCAAATGACCTTGCCTGGTGTCTCCAGGCTGGAATTGTCTGCACCTTCGCCACTCCCGCCCAAGCACTCCTTCTCTGCCACCTGTCCCACACATCTCCTGTGCCACTCCACCATCACCATTCCTAACAACTTTTGTTCCCGCAGATTTACAAACTCATTCTCCATTCCACATTGATAGGCACTGTACTGTACAAAAGACTTGGGCACCCTAGCTCTATTTCTGTGTCCAAGGCTTTGCAAAGTATTGTATGCCACGATGTTGTATTTAACAGTGTCGTCCCTCAGAAGCTGGTGGGAAAACTGTCCTTGCTGGGACTCAACACCTCTCAGTATTACTGCTTCTTGACAGAAAGACTTCCTGTCAGTTTGAGTTGGCAGCGACACCTCAAGCTCCATCTGAGCACTCGTGCTCCCTAGGTCTGTCTGTTCAGCCCATTGCTGTTCATAATCACTGCTAAATCCAGCCCAAACTGCATCATCAGATTTGTAATGATACAGCAGTGTTTGACCTCATCATCCATTGATGAGTCAGCATACAGAGAGGTGTGAGAGCACCAGCCTGGGGATCAGTGTGGACAAGACAAGATAGATGCTGCTGGACTCTGGGGCTCGGATCAGAACAGTCATTTGGTTCAGAATGCTGCTCTTTGCTTCAATTGTTTGCATGATTTCTGTATTTTTCCTTTCTCTTGCCTGTTGAACACTGGTCTTTTATTTTTATTTTTTCTTTAATTATGTTCTTCTAGATTTCTTGCTTTGTGGCTGCCTGTAAGCAAAAAAAACTCAAGGTTTATAATTTATACATTCTTTGATAATGTACTTTTGAATCTTTGAATCCTTGCTGTGCATCTAACAGGCGATCTAACCTGGACCCACAACACCTCCTCATTAGTCAAGAAGGCACAGCAGTGTCTGCACTTCCTGAGGAGACTCAGGCATACAAAGCTCCCCACCCTCATTCTAACAACCTTCTACAGTAATACCATTGAGAGTGTCCTGTCTGGCTGCATCATTGTGTGGCACAGAAGCTGCAAGGCATCGGACCACAGACCCTACAGATGATCACTGGACTCTCCCTCTTCCCTATTTGTGACATTTCCCAGGAGTGTTGTATATGTAGGGCCCAAAGCATTGCTGAAGATCCCTGTCATCATCTCACAATCTCTCTGACCCACTGCAGTCAGGAAGCAGGTACAGGAGCATCAGGAAAGGATTGCCAGACTGGGTAGCACCTTCTTTCCTCAGGCTGTGAGACGAATGAATACCCTGCCACCATCGTGATCTCTTCACGAGCAGAGTGAGCAGTTTACTGTTTATCTGTGCTGTGTGCTACATGCATTTTCAAACATATTTTATTGACTTATTTGTCATAATGTTCTGTTTTATGTGCTGTGTGTGAAATTTGTCTTGTGGGTGCACCGTGGTCCGGAGGAACGTTGTTTCGTTTGGTTGTATATATGTACATTTAGGTGACAAACTTGATATCTTTCAGGTATAAACCTCCCCTGAATGGATCCTTAGGAAGTACAGTCTTCACCTCCCTGTGTGTTTTAGCCATACCCATGTGACACTGTGATTTTTGTCTATGCACAGAACAACTAGGCTTTATTGACTTTAGTTGCCCTGAAAATGTGCTTTGAGAGGGTGCAGAAGAGGTTCACCAGGATGTTGCCTGAATTGGAAAGTATTAGCTTTAATGAGAGATTGGCCAAACATTGATAGTTTACTCTGGAGCATCAGAGGCAGAGGGGCAAACAGAAAGAAGGATATAGAATTACCTGAGATGTGGATAGGGTAGATCATCAGAGTCTTTTCACAGGCTGGAGGGCATCGCTTTAAGGTGAGAGGTTAAATGTTTAAAGGACATTTCCATGGCAATTTTTTATACAGAAAGTGGCAGGTGCCTGGAGCACGCTGCTGGAGAATGTTTGAGGTATTTAGACAAGTCAGCAAAGGGAAAAATGGATTGTGTGCAGGCAGTTGGGATTACTGCAAATTAGCATTATTATCAAAGCAGACATCGTGGACCAAAGCACCTGTTAACGTACTGTACTCTTCTCTATTTGAGCAATGTTCTGTAGTTGGAAGAGTGTGGCTTTTATTATGGTGTATCCTTTTAAAAGCCAGCTGCAAAGATCTCACCAGTTTGGCTAAACGTACAGTATTTCAAAAGGGAAATGCCATGCTGAAACTGGTGATGACTTACTGATAAGACAACCTTGCTCTGTAAACCTCTCAATATCAATCTCATAAAGATCTCAATCTTTATGGCTCTTCCATTCACAACATTGTAATCCTGGAGATATAAAGCATGAAAACAGGCCCTTCAGCCCATTGAATTTGCACTGACTATAAAACATTCATTTACACTAATCCTATCTTAAACCCATCTCTTTATTCTCCCCACATTTCTCCTGATTCTACCACTCACTCACCCATGCATTTGTGAGAGTGACCATTTAGCCTTCCAGCCTCCCCATCTTTGGCATTTGGGAAGACACTGGGGCTCCCAAAGGAAACCAGGGAAAACAGACCTCACCCATGATCAAGACTGAACCTAGGTCACTAATGCGATGAGGCAACAATTCTGCACAGTAGGGTGACGTTCAACTCTATTTGATTGCCCTTAAAAGTGAAAGAAGCAATAAAGCTCAGCCCTTTGGTCACAAGACTAAATGCTGCAGGAACTCAATAATTCACACAGCCAATGAGGAGAATAAACGGTCCATGTTTTAGGCTAAGACCCTTTATCAGGACTGGAAAGGGAGGGAGCAGAAGGCAGAATAAGTAGGTAGGGGAGTGGAAGGAGTACAAGCCAGCAGGTGATTGGAAAGACCAGCTGAGGAGGAAGGAGGGTGGGTGGGGGAGTGGGGATGACACTGAGAGGGAATAGGTGAAAAGACAAAGGGCTGAAGAAGAAGAACTTGCTGAGTTCCTCCAGCATTTTGTGTATGGTGCTCAAGACTTCTGGCATCTGCAAATTCCCTTGTGTTTATGGGATGAGATTGCTTTGGTAGAAATGCCTCAATTTCTCCTGAAGTCATTTTCAATCTGAGCAAACCAATTACAGATGTGAACTAGGAGAAACGGGGAAACCACCAAGACAGAATAAATCAGGAAAGGACATCATCCAGGAGCTGAGATAGAAAGGAATGGGCCATCTCCCTTCAAAATAATATGTTCTGACAGTGTCGAGGAAGTGCCTGTTGCACTGAGATTCCCTGCAGCTGCCTCACACCCCAGGCAAGGTTGAGATGGGCAGAAAGGACTTGCTAGAGTAATGACAGAGTCATCACTAAAACTGCACCAGGATACCTTTGCCAAACATAACAGTCAGGTTTAATAGATGTTGTGGGGCACCTCAGTGCCTTAGGCAGCAGGTGGAATGTCTACTTCTCCTTCTTCTCCTCCAGTAGATACTTAAAAAGCAGACATACAGGTAGAGTGAAATCGAGGTAGCTAATTTGTTGTATCCCACTTTGTAAAGGCTCTTCTGTACCACCAGGATCTACTTGGAGCCCTGGGTTGTAACTTCTGTTCTCACTTGCTAAACCTTGATGCTGAACATTGATACTCTGCTTGTACCAAATTCATTGCTGAAATTCAGCCTCTGCTTTTTTTTTTGGCATCAACTTTTCTTGTTAAGTCCTCCCTATTAGCCCCTCCAGAACTGATAGGAAAGTGGCTGAAGCATTGGTTACATTTGTTAACACAATCTGAGCTTACCTGTAGTAAAGGTACCCAGAAGCTCAGGCCGCACAGAGTGGGTGAGCTGGCCTGTCACTGACCTGCTGGGTGAGCTGGCTTGTCATCTCCACCTCATGACTAACTTTGGATACCAGAAGGGAAATTCTGGCTTATTCACTGTACAATGCATTGGATAGTCGTTAAATTACATTTTCCAAGATTTATAAACACAAACTTGCGCTTAGTAGCACTCCTGTCTCAGGTGCCCAACGTACTGACTGAGAGCTTGAAATTGAAACATGATCCTACAGAGGCTGAGGTGTGATGGTATAGAGGCATATAAAACTATGAGGCCAGAGCCGGATCACAGTCTTTTTCCCAGGGTAAAGGAATCTAAATCTAGAGGACATAGATTAATAGTGACAGGGGAAAAATTAAAAGGAACCCAAGACTTAGAGTTGAACCTGCAGGTGATGATGCTCCTGTGAACCTGCTGCCCTATTTTTTTTGTGGTAAAAGGCACGTGTTTTGTGCTGATGGAGGAGCATTATGTCCCTCTGGTCACTTGCCTTCTGTCAGAAGGTAACAACACTTCGGAGGAACTCAGCAGGTCAGGCAGAATCAGTCAAGGCCTTTGGTATTTATTGTTTCAGATTCCTGCATCTCAAGTCTCTTGCATCTCTTTCTCTCAGAGAGTAGTGAATCACTGGAATTCTCTGCCTGCGAAAGTGGTGGAGGTGAGATGATCAATTATTTAGAGTGGAGAGAGATAATCAAAGTTATGGCAAACTGGCGCAGAAGAGGAACTGAGCCAAGAATAAATCAGGCATGATCATATTGAATGGTAGGACAGACTTGAGGGGCCAAGTGGCCCAATATTGTTCCTATTTTCTAGTGTTCTTGTCCTCTCGTGTTGAGATGTTGAAGTTGTAGCTTCTGTTTGTACGGGTTTGCTTTATCTGAGAGTTTTCTTTGGTGGGACAGACTTCGTGAGGATTGCATAGCAACGAATAGAAAGGCTAATGTACTCTTTTTAACTGCCTATACAGGGTGGGAAGATCCCCGTGCGGTGGACTGCGCCCGAGGCGATCGCATACCGCAAGTTTACCTCGGCCAGCGATGTGTGGAGCTATGGAATTGTCATGTGGGAAGTGATGTCATTTGGAGAGAGACCTTACTGGGACATGTCGAATCAAGATGTAAGTGTGTTCTTGCAATATAATACAGCACTAAGATGTATGAGAAGCGGCTTTCACAATGAGATCAAAGGAAAAGGTCGTGAATGATGAAAATCAAATGTAAACAGAAAAAGTTATCCACTGCTGTAGTTATTTAACTTGTGAAGCTGATTAATTTAACACTGCCTCAAAGAATCATACTCTGGGGGATAATCTACAGCTTCAAAAGGAAGGAGTTAAGGAAAAGGCAGAATTATGGTGGGATTGGGGGGTGGGTGGTTTAAACTTTCTTCAGGGAACTGTGGAGAGCCAGTGCTATGTGGGAAGTATAACCATATCCATCAGTCCCAGGATTTTTCTGACCAGAAATGAGTTGATGTTAACACTGTAGCCAGCAAAGTGTAAGAAGTGTACCATCAGATCAATGCAGCTTTCAAATACACATTTAAAGAGGGATGCTGAAATAGGAACAGAAATTGTGGGAAACTCTCAGTAAGTCAGGCTGCATCTGTGGAACAAGAAACATTCCAACTGAAATGTTAACTGTGTTTTGTCCTCCATAGAGGCTGCCTGATCTTCGGAGTGGTTCTAGAATTTTCTGTTTATATTTCAGATTTCCAAAATTTGGAGTTTGTTTATCATTTACATTTACTAAGTAAAAGTATGTGGTCTTCTCTCAGCACACACAAAATGCTGGTAAATTACTATCTTTCCTTTCGGTTAGTCCTGACGAAGGGTCTCGGCCCGAAACGTCGACAGCGCTTCTCCCTATAGATGCTGCCTGGCCTGCTGTGTTCCACCAGCATTTTGTGTGTGTTGCTTCAATTTCCAGCATCTGCAGATTTCCTCATGTTTGGTCTTCTCTCAGACCAGGTTAACATCAGGATTTGTGTGAAGGGGAGATTTTCGCTGGACAAGTAGGGTTAAAATTTGCTCATGAATCTATTCTGATTCTCTTTCTCCAGACTACATTATGTAAAGCTTCCGGCCTAAGGGAACAGTACATTTGATTCCGGTGCACTTTTTTACCATAAGAAAATGTTCATATTTTTCAACCCTTCTAATTGGTATTCTTCATTATCTTCAAGAGTGCGTGAGTTAACTGGGACTGAAATCATTTCTTTGCCTTCATCCTCTGGGTGACACTGATCTGCATAATGACAAACTGATTAGCAGCTAATGGACTTTGATTAGTCATCTGCTTTTTCCTACATGAGCTTGCTCCAACAGCTGTTGTATAGACTGTATGTATGTCTTGAGGATGCTGAACCTGTGAATTGGTCCTGTGGTGTGTGTGTTTCTAACAGATGCTGACACCAAACATCTGAGCCTGGGCTGGTGCAGCCTACAGATTTTTGATTTGAGTAGTTTTAAATGGTGGAAGAATTGGTTTATTATTGGCACATTCCCAAGATACAGTGAAAGGCTTGTCTGGCACACTGTTCATACAGGTCAAATTATTATACAATTCACTGAAGTAGAGCATGGTGAAAAAATAACAATGCAGAATAAAGTGTAACAATTGCAGAGAAAGTGCAGTGCAGTTAAACAGTAAAGTGCAAGATTGTAAAGAGGTAGGTTGTGATGTACTGAGTCTATAACTCATGCTAGGAGCCATTTCATAGTCTTATTACAGCAGGGTAGAAGTTGGTTGTACGTGCTTTCAGACTTTTGTATCTTCTGCCCAGTGATGAAGGGGAGAAGAGAGAATGTCTGGGGAAAGGTTGGGAATCAATAAATGTTTGTGTTACAAGATAAATTAGTATTAGTCTTTACTGGAGGTAGGATGAATTGAGAAGTGTGGAAGTTATACCAGGACCCCACCTCCAGGCCATGCTCTCTTCTCACTGCTGCCATCGTAGAAGAGGCACAGTTGCCTCACACCACATGATTCTGGAACAGTTATTACCCTTAAAGCATCCGGCTCTTGTACCAGCATAGATAACTTCACTCACCTCAACTCTGCACTGATTTCACAACCTATGGACTCACTTTAGAGGACTCTATAACTCATATTCTCAGTATTATTTATTTATTTATCATTGTTTTCCTTGCTTTTTTCTTGTCTTTGCATAGATTGTCTTCTTTCGCACATTATTTATCAGTCTTTGTGTGCAACTCTTCATTGAACAAAAGTTTCTCCTGTCAATACCTGCAAGAAAAGAATTTTAGGGAAGTCTGCAGTGACTGCCAGGGGAAGGAAGAGAAATAGACAGACCCTTCCCTCAATAATAAGTATACAACTTTAGATTCTGTTGAGGAGGTGACCTACCGGGGGGGGGGGTGGAGTGTGGAGGAGCCACAGTGACAAGATCTCTGGCACTGTCTGGTGCCATGGCTCAGAAGAGCAGATTGGTGAAGGGGACTGCGGTGTTGATAGGAGATTCAGTGGTCAGAGGTACAGAAAAGAGATTCTGTGGATGCAATAGAGACTCTGGATTGGTCTACAAATGACAACGAGAGATAGAAAATGCATGCCAAAAGGGCAATATTACAATAGTCATGGAAGATTTTAGAATAAGGTAGATTGGAAATATCAGGTTGGCGCAGTATCCCCAAGGGGGGGGGGATTTCTAGAATGCCTACGAGATGGCTTTTTAGAGCAGCTCATTGTTGAGCCTACTAGATTCAGCTATGCTGACTTGAGTATTGTGCAATGAATCAGAATTGATTCGAGAGTTTAAGGTAAAAGAACCCTAAGAGGGAAGTGATCATTGTATGAATGAATTCACCCTGAAATATGAGAAGGAGAAGCTGAAGTTAGATGTACCAGAATTATAGAGCCACGAGAGAGGAGTTGGCCAGAATTGATTGGAAAAGAACACTGGCAGGGATGATGACAGAGCAGCTATGGCTGGAATTTCTGGAAGCAATTCGGAAAGCACAGGATATATACATCCTAAAAAGGAAGAAGTATTCTGAAAGCAAAGTGACTCAACCATGGCAAACAAGGGAAGTCAATGCCAACATAAGGGTATACAATGGAGCAAAAATAGTGGGAAGTTAAGAGGATTGGGAAGCTTTTAAAAACCAACAGAACACATCTGGAAAAGTCATTAAGAAGGAGAAGATGGAATGTGAAAGTGAGCTAGCCCATAATATTAAAGAGGATACCAAAAGTTTCTTCAGATACATAACGTGTAAAAAGAGGTAAGAGTGGATATTGGAGCGCTGAAGAACAATGTTGGATAGGTAGTACTGAGGGAACAAAGAGATGGCGGACAAACTGAATAAGTATTTTGCATCAATTTTCACTGTGGAAGATACCTTGCAGTATGGTGGAAGTTCCAGCTGTCGGGTCATGAAGTGTGTGAAGTTACCATTACTAAGGAGAAGGATCTTGGGAAACTGAAAGGTCTGAAGGTAAAACTAAGTTACCTGGACCAGATGGTGTACATCTCAAGGTTCTGAAAGAGGTGGCTAAAAAGATTGTGTAGATATTAGCAATGAATCTTCAAGAATCACTAGATTTTGGAATGGTTCCATAAGACTGGAAAATTGCAAAGATCACTCCATTCTTCAAGAAGGGAGAAAGGCAGAGTAAAAGGAATTATAGGCCTGTTTTTCTGACTTCTGCAGTTGGGAAGATGTTGGAGTCCATCATTAATAATGTGATTTTGGGTTACTTGGAGGAACATAAAATAGGTCATAGTCAGGATGGTTTCCTCAAGGCAAAATCTTGCCTGACAAATCTGTTGGAATTCTTTGAAGAAATAACAAGCAGGGTAGACAAAGGAGAATCGGCTTATGTTCTGAACTTGGATTTTCAGAAGTACTTTGACAAGGTGCCACACATGAGGCTGCTTAACAAGCTACAAGCCCAAGGTATTACAGAAAAGATTCGAAAATGGATAAAGTAGTGGCTGACTGACAGTAAGCAAAGAGTGGGAATAAAGGGAGCCTTTTCTGGTTGGCTGCCAGTGTCTAGTGGTATTGGGACCACTTCTTTTTACTTCATATGTCAGTGATTTGGATGATAGAATTGATGGCTTTCTTGCAAAATCTGCAGATGATACAAAGACAAGTGGAGGAGTAAATAGTTTTGAGGAAGTAGAGAGGCTACAGAAGGACTTAGATGGAGTAGGAGAATGGTCAAATAAGCGGCAGATGAAATACAGTGTCAGGAAGTATTTGGTCATGCGGTTTAGTAGAAGAAATGAAAGGTTAGACTATTTTCTGTATAGAGCGAAAATTCAAAAATCTGAGATGCAGAGTGAGTTGGGAGTCTTTTTGCAGGATACCTTAAAGGTTAACTTGCAGATTGAGTCTGTGGTGAGGAAGCCAAATGCAATGTTAGCATTCATTTCAAGAGGACTCACATATAAAAGCAACAAGGGCTCACTGGAATATTGAGAGAAATTTTGGGCCCCGTATCTGAAAAAGGATGTGCTGACACTGGAGCGGGTTCAAAGGAGGTTCATGGAAGTGATACTAGGATTAAACAGCTTGTCATATGAGGAGCCTTTGATGGCTCTCTGCCTGTATTCACTGGAATGCAGAAGTATGTGGGAACTGATCAAATGTGAAAGGCCTTGATAAGAGTGGATGTGGAGAGGATGTTTGCTGTGGTGGGAGAATCTAAGACCAGAGACACAACCTCAGAATAGAGGGGCGTCTTTTTAGAATGGAGATGAAGAGGAATTTCTTTAGCCAGAGAGTGGTGAATCTGTGGAATTCATTGCCACAGGCAGCTGTGGAGACCAAGTCTTTATGTATATTTAAGGCAGAGGTTGATAGATTCCGGACTGGTCAGGGCATGAAAGGATACGGAGAGAAGGCAGGAGATTGGGACTGAGAGGATCAGCCATGATGAAATAGTGGAGCAGACTCAAAGGGCCAAATGGCCTCATTCTCCTCCTATATCTTATGGTTTTGTGGTCTTATAGTCTAGTCCTTATGAAATGAATGCTAAAATTGCATTTGCCATCCTCACCACCGACACAAACTTGGCATAAAGCTATCAATTCCTTCATCCATATCTTTGACATATAACGTAAAAAGAAATGCTCTCAATGCAGACCCATGTGGAACACCACGAGTCACTGGCAGCCTACAAGAAAAGGCTCCCTTTATTCCCACTATATGCCTCCTGCCAATCAGCTTAATCCATGCTAGTATCTTTCCTGTAATACCGTGGGCTCTTAACTTCTATGGTACCTTGTCAAAATCATCTGAAAATCTAAGTACATAACATCCACTAATTCTCCTTTGTCTATCCTGCTTGTTATTTCTTCAAAGAATTCCAACAGATTTGTCAGGTAAAAATTTCCCTTAAGGAATTCATTCTGACTATGACCTATTTTATGATGTGCCTCCAAATACCCTAAAACCACATCCTTAAATAGACTCCAACATCTTTCCATCCACTGAGGTCAAAGTAACTGGCTTATAATTTCCATTCTTCTGCCTCTCTTCCTTCTTGAAAAGTGGAGCAACATTTGCAGTTTTCCAGTCTTCCAGAACTATTCCAGAATCCAGTGATTCTTGAAAGATCATTACTAATGTCCCCATAATTTCTTCAGCTACCTCTTTCAGAACCCTGGGGTGTAAACCATTTTGTCCAGATGACTTTTCTACCATCAGACCTATCAGTTTCCCAAGAACCTTCACCGAAGTAATGGCAACTTCACTCACTTCTGCCCCCTGACATTCTTGAACCTCTGGTATACTGCTAGTGTCTTCCATAGTGAAGACTGATACAAAATACTTATTCAGTTCATCTGCCATTTCTTGTTCCTCATTAGTACGTCTCTAGCATCATTTTCCAGTGGTCTGATATCTATTCTCACCTCTCTTTTACGTCTGAAAAAATTTTGGTATCCTCTTTAATATTACTGGCTCACTTACGTTTGTATTCTATCTCTTCCTTCTTAATGACTTTTTTAGTTGCCTTCTGTTGGTTTTTAAAACCTTTCTAATCCTCTCACTTCCCACTAGTTTTTGCTCTATCACTTACTGTTGTATCATCCTGCCTTTAGAGTACTTCTTCCTCTTCAGTATGTGTATATCCTGCCTGCACCTTCTGAATTGTTCCCTGAAATTCCAGCCACTGCATATAGATAGGGAAATGTGCTGAATCAACACTGTTGTCATATTTGAAGACTTAAACTTCCCCACTATTGATTCCCTTTCTTAATGCAAGAGGTGCAGATAGGGTGGTTTTTCTTCAAGAGGGGTTTTTGAAATGCAGGCAGTCCCCGGGTTATGAACGAGTTCCGTTCCTGAGTCCATCTTTAAGTTGGATTTGTACTCAAGTCGGAACAGGTACATCCGGTATTATTTAGCGTCAGTTAGTCAAACGTTTGTCTTAGTATATAGTATATATTTTACCTTTCTATGCATATAAAACACTTAAGAAACATATGTACTGTATTTTGTTGCTTAGTAATAATTGTAGCTTTCATTGGGGCAGGGCCTTTCACATGCTCCATTATTCTTACTTTATCCTTTATTTTGTTCTGATGGTTGACCGACTGTAGCCTAATGCTTTTTCAATGACCAATGGCATTTCACCTCTTTCCGATCGCTTTATTATTTCCACTTTATTTTCAGTTAAGATCGTTTTCCGTCAATGGAACAGAAGCACTGCAGATTCAGCAGCAGCTGCGGGCTGCGGGTCCTGAGCACCCCCGAATCCTAAAGTCCACCCGCACTGGGACAGGTTAAATGGGACAAGTGGGGGCAGTGCTGACCCAAATACACTAAAACATCTTAAACATAATAATACAGTACTATACATAATAATACTGTAATAATAAACGTAACTACATACGGTTGCATCGATGTCTTGCATACCGGAAGGGACATTCGTGAGGTAACATTATGATGGACCTGGTGCGGGAGACTCAGGGTTTGATTCTGCTGCTGGAGAGGGCAGGTTTACTACTGGAGTCAATTTCTTGAAGTAGGCATCAAGGGAGGCTTGTACAGAGCTTTTCTATTTTTCGTCATAAATGGCCGTGTAGCAGCTGAGGTTCTCGGTAATTACACGGCAAACTTTGGTGAATCTCTCTGTATTAGGATTTTGCTCCTCTAACTTTGCTATCCCTGCTTCAATGAGACTAACCTTTTCATTGCAAACTTTTTCAGTTCCGGAGTTCCTAGGTCAGAGTCTTCTTCTTCCTCAAATGTCCAGATGCATTGTCAAGCACAAGGAGAATCTTGAAAGGCCAAGCAATAATGTTCAACAGCAGGAACAAAATGGTTCAAGAACCAGCCTTCAAAGATGGCAATTGTAACCTAAGCCTTTGAATTTGCCTTCCAAATAACAGGAAGAGATGCCTTAATGATATGGTGAAGTGCCCTCAGATTTAGGGCGCGATACACAAGCAAAGGCTTAAGCTTGAAATCCTTGGATGCGTTACCCCCAAGCAATAACGTTAGCCTATCCTTCGATGCCTTATGCCTGGTGCACTTTTTTCCTCTTTTGAAATGTAGGTCCTTTCAGGCATTTTTTTCCAAAATAAGCCAGTCTTGTCTACATTAAATATTTGGTCTGGCAAATAACCTCCCTCTTCAATAATTTTTTTTAACATTTCAGGAAAATCACTCGCAGCATTTACATCGGCACTGACTGCTTCACCTTGCACTTTAATATCATGTAAAATTGCCCTCACTTTGAAACGATTGAACCAACCCCCACTCGCAACAAATTCTTCATCACAAGCACCTTCACTTGCTGTACATGCAGCTTTTAAATCTTGAAAAGATTTTGAGCCTTTTCTTGCAGTAAAGTAAGGCTAATAGGAATATTACACTGATTTTGATCATCTAACCAAATTATCAATAGCCTTTCCATTTCAGTAATCAAACCACTGTGTTGCTTAGTAAAAATGGTAGCTTTCATTGGGGCAGAGCCTTTCACATGCTCCATTATTCTCACTTTATCCATTGAAATTGTTCCAATCGTTGACCGACTGTAGCCTAAAGCTTTTCCAATGACCGATGGCATTTCACCTCTTTACAGTCGCTTTATTATTTCCGCTTTATTTTCAACCATGATCGTTTTCCTTTCCTTTGATGCATCACCAGCACTTGCATCGGATTTACGCTTTCGAGACATGGTTACAAGGGTAAATTAGAGAAAAATTTAAGCCAAATACAAAGTTACACATTCAGCACAGTGTTAACGACAATGTGATCCGACTTAAAATGGCGAGACGGCCTTCCACGAGGCGATGAACCACTGATGTTTTCATGAGCATCACAACGTAGTGCATGCATTCATTACCACGAACCATTGTATTTAACTTGGATTCTCAGTATAATAGGCTTTGTGGCAGGCTGTTCGTAAGTACGAGTTGTTCGTAAGTGGGACGTTCGTAACTTGGGGACTGCCTGTAGTATGTGAGAGTTCATCTGAAGAGAAAACATACTGGAAATGAGCCAGAGAAGGTTGCAGAAATGATAGGGAGTGAACACCTTGGGAATAGTGGCCACAACACATTATGTTTTAAGATAGTTATGAATAAGGATAAAATCAGATCTTGCAGAAAGAATCTAAATTTGGGGAAGGCAGTGTAGACAGGAGCTAAGGGGCATTGATTGGGAGCAGCTGCTGTTGGACTAGTCCACATGTGGACTAGTTGACATGTGGTAGTTGTTTAAAGACCAAGTTAGCAGAGTTCAGGATCAGCAAGTTCTGTTCATGAGAAAGGGCAAGGTTGCTAAGGTAGAGGTACACTAAATCCTAAAATTAGTCAGGAATAAAAAAGGAAGGACATACACGGTTTAGGAAGCTAAAATCAGACTGGGTCATTGTAGAATATAAAAATACCAGGAAAGTGCTTGAGAAGGCAATTAAGAAGGCTGAAGGTGGGCAAGAACCATCTTTGTTGAGCAGGGTCAAGGATAATCCCAAGGTATTCTATATTAAGCAAAAGAGGATAACTAAGGAGAAGGCAGGTCCACACAAGGATAAAGAAGGACATTTGTTCTTAGAGTCAGAATGAGTTGAGGTACCAAATCCTCCTTTGTGACAAATATTAACACCAAATCAACTCGCTATGGTAGGGAAGTGAAGGATGAGGATGACTATATTAATCAAGCTTTCCAGTTAACTTAACCCAGAGTTGATCTGCAACTACATTACATTCAGTTGCTTTTGTTCCCATCCTTTTTCACCTTGTTCTATGCTTTAGATATTCTTTTATATCCAAATTCATGTGGTAGGTGGGCTATATAAAGGGATACCAACACTTTTCTAGTAGTTATCCCCACTGATTTTAGTAGCTCTAGGCCTTTCAAGGAGGTATTCAGCATCCTCAGTGGAAAGTATGCCATGAGGACTTAGATCACGAAAGGGAACTGGCATCTGGAAGGTCAGGATTAAGCTCAGGGTTGGCAGGCCTACCTAATGTTGAGTTGGTTCTTTGGGAAGTGGTGAGCATCAGGGATATTCCACAAGATGCTGGGCTGGGGAAAGTGAGGGGCACCTAAACTGCAGATTGTGTTTGGAGGAAATCTTCAAGGAATAGGATTCAGGTGGAATGTGACAGAAGAGCAGGGATCGTTCACCAATGATTGGGTGCTGGGGGAGCAGAACATCTCAGAGGATCAGTATCATGGGGAAATCATCACTGCATATCAAGGTAGGGATCAGAAGTGTGTCACGTTCTTCATGGCCTCTATGGACTATCCCTGAGTCAGGAGCCAGCCCTGAGGAAAGAATACTTGTTGGAGAGGTTTGGGATACTGGGGGTGGTGAGTTTCAAAGTTGGTGGTTGAACCCATCGGGAATTCAGAAAGCTGGGAAATTGGGGCTTGTGTTCCATGTGGTCAAGAGGTGATCACTGGAGTAGAAGGTTGACACTTTGTTACAAGACAGATCAGAAGTAAGTGAGGAACTGGGCTTAATGGTGTCCTTATCCAACACCATGTTTCCAAATCATGACTGTCACAGTGAAGACCAATGATGATTGTATCTCAGACAACTTAGTCCCCCTTCAGTATACCAAAATGAGTGTTACAAAGTAGATCATTCCACATCGTATCTCACCTAGGCAGAAACTAGAGTGGAAATGTAAGGAAGGCCCATTTTGGAAACTGCCCCCCCCCCCCCGACTTTCCAGAGGATGGCTGCCCAAACCATTTTCCCACCATATCTCCTTTCAATAGAAAATATTATCTTCCAGTCCTCCATTTTATACCTCAATTAGCACATTAGAATTGAATCATCTCAGACAAGACGCCTTCTGATATCTTTGGCAGTCAGTTGGTGCTAAATGTTCCTCATCAGTGCTGTTCCCTACACACAACAGAAAGTCTCAAGATGACAAAAAATAAAAGCAGTTATTTTCAGCTGGAAAGAATTTTTAACATCCATCAACCAATGAGTGTTAATATAGTTCAAATGTTAAATTCACAGAATTCCTCATCATAGATCAAACACATAAAAACTTTGAATAAAATCACCCCCTCAAGTACAATTCACCAACAGTTCTGCCAAGAAATAATCTATTTAAAATAATTATTCCAAGCATTAGTGAGGATTTTTTTTACCATTTATTTTTGTTCCAACACTTGGTTTTGATGAGGGCCTCTGGAGAACTGGTGAGAAGGAATTATTGAGTCTGACAGCCTTAGAGGTCAGATGTTTTGACTGAATAAGGAAATCATCTACACTCTGCCAGCAGTTGTTTCTGCTGTTGTCAGGAGGTTGTATCCCTCAAAAAATGCATTTTTTAATCAACATGAAGAAATAGTAAGTTTATTTAAGGTCAATGAACAATTACATATGACAATAATTAACTCCTATTTGTTTACCTATTTTGGCAATTCACCTATCAATACAATCTACCATTGGAACATTTACTTGCTCCTGAAACATATGCATAATATCCTGGCATTAGCCCTTATCACAAACGTAATGAGAGAAAGAAAATAGCACATAAAGGAATCTTAAACAGGAAGGTGGAGCCCTCAATTTTTACATCTGTCCCATTTCTAAACCCCATCATGCTTGCTTTTCCACCTCTCTGTTCCACGGCACAATGAATTGAGATAAAGCTTTTAACACTGTCAAATACTTCAAGCAACAATAGAGTGGTATTATCAGATAAAACAAATGATACTGAAACAAAATAAGAAGTGTCAGGACTGATACTTTGCCAAAGGAAGTTTTATGAAGTCCTGTGGAAAGGAATTCCGGGGGTGTACAAAGCCAAGTGATAGGCTAGCGATCACATTGAAGATACAAAAAGGCCAGCAGATTCAATATGTTGGAAGGTGTATTGCTTGAAGAATAGAGTGGGGCAGGGTCATGGTGGGATTAAATTGAATATGAAGATGAAAGGTTAAGAATGTCAGTCAGTGTGGGCCAGCAGCAAATTTGGGTTAAAATGTGAATTTTGCTCAGGTTCACCTGAAGTGGGTAGTGAATTGCTAGCCAAAGGAAGATTGGAATAGTCACCTGGATGAAGTGCTCACCAGCAGTGAGCTGAGGGAGGCTGGTGTTAGCATGGGGAAATGGGCAGCATTGGGATGCCCATTGCTGAGATCAAAATTCTGAGGTTATCCCATACTGTATCTCACCCATCATTAACTCCTTCAGTACTTCCTTCTGCAGCAATTTGCATTAACATCCAGCTTTCCCTTTGGTCACTGTGTACTTCCCCTTCCTTTCCTGTCATGATCTATGGGGCAGCTCATTTGGCATGTTAGTTTACCTATCCAAGAAGATACCTCTTCACCAGGGAAATGATTCAAAGGATTCTGGTAATTCCTGGAGCTTCTTCATCAATTAATTGCTGGGCATCTATTCTCCGAGCATGACAGTGCAAAAGGAATTTCTGTCCTTTCACAATGGGATTGTTCAACTCTCTGTAAGCCGCTGATTTTGCTGTTGTCCCACACTATGACTTTGTGCATTTTTTGCTTCAATAATTTCAGAGTTGCTGTGCTTTGCCACTTATGGAGCTAATATGCATATATGTATAGAGTTATATAATCCTCACACAAGCAGGCCCTTCAGCCCAGTGAGCCCATGCTGACGATCAGCCATCCATGTACTCTAATCCCATTTTACTCTCCCCAACTCCTCCCCGATCTGATGCCAAACAGCACACTAGTGTTAACTTACAGCAGCCAATTAACTTACCTACTGGCACTTCCGGATGTGCGAGGCAGCCAGTGCACTGAGAGGAAACCCACACAGTCCCAGGGTGAACATAAACTCCACCAGAGATCAATATCAACCACGGGTCACTGGAGCTGTGATGCAGCAGCTCTTCAGCTGCAATGTGTACCATACGCTCACTGCATTCTGAGGCATATTCTTACCAAAAACCATGCTGCATCACTTTCATCCACAGGAAAATAATATTAATGACTATAAGTCTGCATGTAGCACCCTGGAGGCTCCTTTGGAGAAGGATATACTGTATTGTGCTATCAAAGTAATTCAGCAGAACTTGCAAACAAGCCAAATGGGGTTGGCTGTTGGTGAGAAGGACTCCTGTTGTCAACTCCCTCATGTACTGTATTATATGTGGGTAGAATTTTTTCTCAGGGCATGGGAGAAGCACAGGAAAATGGGATAGGGTATGGGACAAACACAGGAAAATGGGTTAAGGGAATGAGACAAACAGGAAAATGGGATAAGGGTGTGGGACAAACACAGGAAAATGGGATAAGGGTGTGGGACAAACACGGGGAAATGAGATAAGGGAATGGGACAAACATGGCAAAATGGGATACGGGTATGGGACAAACAAGGGGAAATGGGATAAGGGTATGGGACAAACATGGGAAAATGGGATAAGGGTATGGGACAAGCACAGGAAAATGAGATAATGATGTGGAACAAACACAGGAAAATGAGATAAGGGTGTGGGACAAATACAGGAAAATGAGATAAGGGTATGGGACAAACATGGGAAAATGGGATAAGGGTGTGGGACAAATACAGGAAAATGAGATAAGGGTATGGGACAAACATGGGAAAATGGGATAAGGGTATGGGACAAACACAGAAAAATGGGATAAGGGTGTGGGACAAATACAGGAAAATGGGATAAGCTTAGATTAACATCTTGGTGAGTATAGGTGAATTGGTCTGAAGGGCTTGTTTCTGTCCTGTTATATTTAAACTTATTCTCAGCAGCCCAGCAACATCTCAATCACCAGCAATTAAGAAACTTCCCTGCAACTGTTCTATAATCAGGTGTTGTATGTGTTTTCAGGTCATCAATGCTATTGAGCAGGACTATCGCCTTCCGCCACCCATGGACTGCCCAGCTGCCTTGCATCAGCTCATGCTGGACTGTTGGCAGAAAGACCGTAATTCCAGACCTAAGTTTGCTCAGAATGTCAACACCTTGGACAAAATGATCCGGAACCCAGCCAGCCTCAAGACCATGGCCACCATTACCGCAGTGTAGGTTTTGATCATCTTCTGTCAAGTGGACTAAACATGCTACCACTTTTGCCATTTGGTTTTGCCTATTATTTTCAGATATAGATGCAATTCTGAAACATAACACTTACACTCCGTAGGGAAAGCTTTCATCACCATTCTTAGATTTTGCATTTGGTGCTTTGGAAACAGAAGGAATGATTTTTCTTCTTTAGGCACAAGATGAATGCTGGAGTAACTTGGTGGGACAGGTAGCATCTGTCGATGGCAGTGGAGTGTCACCACTTTGGGTTGAGATCCTTCATCTGGACTGACCCACTGAGATCATCCAGCATTTTGTTTGTGGCTCCAGATTCCAACATCTAGAGAATCTCTTATGGTCTTCATTCTTATCCAGTCTATTGAAAAGAAGGTTGCCTTTTTTTAGAAATATAATATTCTTCACAATATTCACATTATTATGTAAAGAGAGGTTATGTTATTAGAAACATTAAAAAACTACAGCACAATACAGGCCCTTCGGCCCACAGTGCTATGCCAAACATGTACTTACTTTAGCAATTACCTAAGGTTACATATATCTCTCTATTTTTCTAAGCTCCGTGTACTTATACATGAGTCTCTTAAAAGACCCTATTGTATCCGCCTCCACCACCGTCGACGGCAGCCCGTTCCACGCACTCATCACTCTGTGTAAAAAAAACTTACACCTGACATCTTCTCTGTACCTACTTCCAAGTACCTAAAATCTGTGCCCTCTCGTGTTAGCCATTTCAGCCCTGGGGAAGAAGCCTCTAATTATCCACACAGTCAATGCCTCTCATCATCTTATACACATCTATCAGATCACCTCTCATCCTCTGTCGCTCCAAGAAGTAAAGGCTGAGTTCACTCAACCTATTCTCAAAAGGCATGCTCTCCAATCCAGGCAACATCCTCGTACATCTCCTCTGCACCCTTTCTATGGTTTCCACATCCTTCCTGTAGTGAGGTGACCAGAACTGAGCACAGTACTCCAAGTGGGGTCTGACTAGGTCCTATATAGCTGCAACATTACCTCTCAACTCTTGAAGTCAATCCCACCTTCTTAACAACACAGTCAACCTGCACAGCTGCTTTGAGTATCCTATGGACTCGGACCCCAAGATCCCTCTGACCCTCCACACTGTCAAGAGTCTTACTATTAATACTATATTCTGCCATCATATTTGACCTACCAAAATGAACCAGTTCACACTTATTTGGGTTGAACTCCGTCTGCCACTTCTAAGCCCGGTTTTGCATCCTATCAATGTCCTGCTGTGACCTCTCTTATTTTTGATTGGAACTATATCCATGGTCAATGATGCTATTTGTGCTAAATAGTTGTGTCAACTCACTTTGTAGTTGTACCCTGCATTTCATTGTATTGAAGTCATTTCAGATTTTTGAAGGCAGAGTGAAACATACAGACCTGTCTATGTAGCATATCTAGCACAGCTGACCAAGGAGAATTTCTAGGAAATTGTCTTTAAAATAGTAATGTCAGAACTATACTTCCTGAGAGATGTACAGATGCCGCATAAGGAGAGAACTGGTGTAATTTTGAATGTTAAAACCCTAAAATATCAGGTTGTATGAACTTCACAATTTCTCATTTAATTATGCATCCACCTTTGTATGCCAGCTTTCACACTCTGCTGAAAGCACCCTCACTCTGAGTCAGGGTGTTCAGAGTTCAGGATCCCTTCAAAGTCCTGAGTCCCTGATACTCAGTGCAGCCTGTTTTCCTCCCTTTCATAACAAAATCTGTGGTAATTGTTAGAGATGATCAGGGGTATCCTGGTCATTATTTCTTCTCAGTTAGAATCACTGAAGAAATAATTATTTCAATATTCATCTCAGTTTACCATTCTTAGGAAGTTTGTGTGTGTAAATGGTCTGCCATGACTGCAGATATTTGTGACTACACTTCAAAACTCTTAAACTAACTCTAGACTGCTCTAGGACCATCTTAAGGTTATGGAAGATACAATGTGGTGCAGGTTCTTGTGAGCGTAAAATGCCAGTGCAACATGGGAATGACACTGCCAAGTGTATTTATATACAAATGCACTGTCTTCAATCCAGTTGGGCTATGCTGATATTTAGATGCTAGATCAACCTCCTCGCAAACCTGACTGCCCTCATCCCTTTATCCCCTTCAGTCTTTGTTTCAGCTCCTTCTCTTCTTTAACCCTTCTACATAGCCACCTTTAGGCTAAGCTACTGAGAAATTTATTTCTCTAAGATGTGCTTCCTACGAGGTGCCTCAGTTGGAAGCAAGGCAAAAGAGATTCAGAAAGAAGGGGGGTGGTGTCTGAAAGCAATTCCTAAATGTGTATTCCTGTGCAAACAAAACCTCGCAGTTCTGGTTTTAACTGTTTTGAGGGATCCATCTTTAGTTAACAAATTAAAACACAAATACAGTTACCACATCAATCTCTTCAGGTCGTAAGCGTAAAATTCCAGACCCTCTGCACATCCAGCAATGCATTTTACCTTAACCCTCTCTGTAACATCTTCCTGCAAATCAAGGAACTGATGTCAAATAATTCCAATTTCTCAAACTGATTTGGATAAAGTGATGAAATCTTTATTTTATTCTACTTTCCCATTGAACTATCAAAACAATTGAGGCAAGAAAAAGCAATAAATAAATAAGCCACAGGGAAGATCGGAGGCAAGTTGCTGTCAATTTCCCTCTCACTATTAGTAGTTATAACCATGGTTTGTGTCCCTAATGTCATACACTCCCCTCCCCCAGCCACTTCTGTCCTATAAAAGTTGATGAAGTGGGGCCAGGGGTCATTTTGTCCTCTCATGAAAACAGAAAGGATTAATTCTTTCCAGGGCCCCCAAAGTGGTGTCCTATTTCAGTGCAACCTCCTTTTATAAACAAAACCCCCATTCATTCATCTGAACCCATAATCTAATAACAGTAACGAGAACCAGGACAGCTCAGTAACTAGAACCAAGTGATGCTCAGACTTTTCAACTCATGTCTACAGACTTACTGACTTTCATAAATCATAAGGAAAGTTGACACGTGTTCCAGGTTCCTGTTCTGAAAAGCTCCCAAGCCCAAGGCTGATTAATTCATACTTACTTGAGCAATGACCTTGGAAAATGGCTGTGCAAATGAATGTGGCTAAACTGTCTCTTCTTAGGGAAAATTAATAGCAGTGGAAATAAACTTTTATTTCAATAGAACTACCTTTTCTTCAAGATGTCCCAAGTGCTTTCCTGCCAATTATTTTTGAAATGTGGTTGCAGTGATTTTGTAGACAAATAGATCAATTTGCAGGCAGTCACTCAAGCAGTTGTCCATTATCTTTGTGTTGAGGCTTAGGAGGATATATTTACATAGCAGTTGCCCAATCCATGATTGATTAATTAATTAATTTGGATAGGTACGTGGAGGAGAGGCATATGGAGGGCTCTGGTCTGGGCATAGGTCGATGGAACTAGGCAGGTTAATGGTTTGGCACTGACTGGATGGGCCAAAGAGCCTGTTTCTGTGTGCTCCAGTGTTCAATGACTCTAATTAATGCTATTTTCATCCAACTGACATGCATCCAACTAATGCGAGGGCAGCTCGAGACTCACTTAACTATCTGAGTCTCCTTAACATCGGAGCACTGAATAGTCTGCTCCTCGAGTCTCCAAATGTAGTTTTGATCATTGACCTTTGGTGGAAATATATGCTACTCACAGAACCAAACTGAGAAAATGGAGCCAGCGTGACTACCTGTTTAAAAAGTGTACTGTTGATTCATGAAGAGACATCAAGCCCTTTGACCCACCAAGTCTGCTTCAACCATTGGTCACACACCTTCACACTAATTCTCAAATCCATTTTATCCCCTCCACATTGTCATCATCTCCACCATGATTCTATCACTTACCTATCAGAGAGTAGTGACCCTAGCTTTTCCTGAGAGTGTAATTGAGAAAGAGTGTTGAACAGTCTTCCATACCTGTGTAATAATGTTACTTTATCTTGTTTTCTAACCAAACCAGGCCTTCTCAACCCCTGTTGGATCCTAGCATCCCTGACTTCACTGCTTTTACCTCAGTAGAAGATTGGCTCAGTGCAATTAAGATGAGTCAGTACAGAGAGAACTTCCTCAATTCCGGATTCACCTCACTCCAGTTAAGCACACAGATGACTTCAGAGTGAGTATCACCAAGACATCTCATTGGGCAGAAACTCAGCAGGTCTAGCAGCATCTGTGAAACGAAATAAGCAGTTGACATTTCAGGAAAGGAAGGGTGAAGAAGCCAGAATAAAAAAGTGGGAAGAGGGGAAGGAATACAAGCTGAATGGTTATATGTGAAACCAGGTGAGAGGGAAGGTGGGTGGGTGGGGGGTGAGGAGATGAAATGAGAAGCTGGGATGTGATAGGTGGGGAAAAGGTAAAGGGCCAAAGAAGATGGAGTGTGATTGAAGAGGAGAGTGGACATGGGGGAAAGGAAAGGAGGAGGGGCACCAGAAGGAGGTGGTGGACAGGTGAGGAGAAGAGGAGGGATAAGGGAGGAGCTGGAATGGGAAGGGGAAGGGGGGGAGAAATGACTAGAAGTTAGAGAAAACAATGTTCATGCAATCAGGTTGGAGACTACTCAGACAGAACATGAGGTGTTCTTTCTCCAGCCTGAGAGTGGCCTCGTTGTGGCAGTAGAGGAGGCCATGGATCAACATGTCAGAATGGGAATGGGAAATGGAATTAAAATGGGTGGCCATCAGGAATTCCAGCCTTTTGTGGTGAACAGAGCAAAGGTGCTCGATGAAGCGGTCGCCCAATTTACTTTGGGTTTCCTGGATATAGAGGAGGCCACACCAGGAGCCCTAGAATCAGAGGAATACCCGACAGATGGAGTGAAGTGCCGCTGCAAATGGAAGGACTGTTTGGGATCCTGAATGGTGGTGAGGGAGGAGGTCTAGGGGCGGGTGTAGAATTTGTTTGGCTTGCAGGGATAAGTGCCAGAAGGGAGATCAATGGGGAGGATGTGGTTAAGGGAGTCACATAGACAGGGTTCCCTGTTGAAAGTGGAGAGTGGGGGCAGGGAAGGAAGGGAAGATGTGTTTAGTGGTGGGATCCCATTGAAGATGGCGGAGGTTATGGAGAATGGTGTCCCTGATGCAGAAGATAATGGGGTGGTAGGTAAGGATAAGGGGAACTCTATCCCTGTTATGGCAGCAGGAAGATGAGATGAGTGCGGATGTAGGGGAAGTGGAGGAGATGTTGATGAGAGCAGCATCAATGGTAGAGGAAGAGAAAACTCATTCTTTGAAGATGGAGGACTTCTCAGATATTCTAGAATGGAAACCCTCGTCCTGAGAACAGACGCTGCAGAGAAGCAGGAACTAAGAAATGTAAACAGGACTTTTACAAGTATGAAAGTCAATAGATTTATAAAAGATATCATTGGACAGTCCGTCTCCAGAGATGGAGACCTTGAGATCGAGAATGTGGAGAGAGGTGTCAAAGATGGAGCAAGTAAATTTGAGGAACAAGTTGAAAGCTGGAGGCAAAGTTGATGAAATTGACAAGCTCCTTCAGGTCCTGAAAATATCCCCGTAAATTTCCACTGCACACCTTCCTTCTTAATGGCTCCTTTCCCATCAAGAATGCTCAAAACGGAAAACTATATTCCAAATCTACCCTCACCAACATCCTGTAAACTTCCAGTGAACATTGCACACTGGAAAATGACACAAAAGAGATAGCAATGAGAAACTAGAGAATGACAGATGAACAGAATAACAGTTTTATGACAGACTTTACCGTGGATAACACCAGTAGCATGCCAGAAATCAAGGGCGTTGGGACAGAAGTGAGTGTAGTCACTATTACTAAGGAGAAGGTGCTTGGGAAGCTGAAAGGTCTGAAGGTAGGTACTTTATCTGGATCAGGTGGACAACACCCCAGGATTCTGAAAGAAGTAGCTGCAGAGATTGTGGAGGCATTAATAATAATTTTTCAAGGATTAAAAGGTAGAGTGATATTTGGTTGCAAATATCACCCCACCTTTTAATAAGGGAGGGAGCCAAAAACAGGAAATTATAGGCCCGTTAGCCTGACTTCAGTGATTGGCAGGATGTTAAATTCCATTATGAAGAATGCGTAGAAATCAATAGTATCCTTCAGTGGAAATCTTGTCTGACAAATTCTGAAAATTTTTGAAGAAATAACAAGCAGGGTAGACAAAGGAGAGTCAGTGGATGTTACTTACTTGGACTTTTGGAAGGTCTTTGACAAGGTGTCACACACAAAGCTGTGAAACAAGATAAAATTCAATGGTGTTACGTAAAATACTAACATGGACAAAAGATTAATTGACTGGCAGAAGGCAAAGAGTGGGAATAAAGGGGGCCTTTTGTGGTTGGCTGCCATTCATGATGTTCTGCAGGGGTTGGTGTTGGGTTGGCTACTTTTCACCTTATATGTTAATGATCTGGAAGACTAAGTTGTTTATTCTTCAGCCAGGTTTGCAGATGATATCAGGATAGGTGGAGCGGCAGGTAGTGTTGAAGAAGGACTTCAGCAGGTTAGGACAATGGGCAGAGAAGTAGCAAATATGGTGTAGATAAGTGTATGGTGATACACATTGATAGAAGGAATAAAGGCATAGACTATTTTCTAAATGGTGAGAAAGTTCAGAAATTGGAGGTGCAAAGAGTCTTGGGGGAACTAGTACAGGATTCCCTGAAGTTCAGTGGTAAAATATTTTAATTTCCATTCCCATTCCTTTTCCAACATGTCAGTCCATGGTATCCTGTTGTGCCAAGATAAAACCACCATCAAGGTGGAGAAGCACAACTTCATATTTCATCTGTGTAGCCTCTAACCTGATGGCATGAATAATGATTTCTCTTTCTATTAAAAATATAATTTCCCTCCCCCTCCCCTCTTCTTCTAATCCCCACTGGCCTCTTACCTCTTCTGCCTATCACCTTCTCCGGGACTTCTCCTCCTTCCCCTTATCCAGTTGTCCTCTCCTATCAGCTTCTTTCCTCCACAACCCTTTATCTTTCATACCCACTTGGCTTCACCTAACACCTTCTAGCTACCCTCCTTCCCCTCTCCCCTCTTTTTATTCTGGCATCTTTCCCCTTCCTTTCCAGTCCTAATGAAGAGCCCTGGCCTGAAACGTTGACTTTTACTCATTTCTATAGATGCTGCCTGACCTGCTAAATTCCTCCAGCATTGTGCATGTGTTGCTTTGGATTTCCAGCATCTGCAGACTTCCTCGTGTTAATAAGAACAGAACTGTTACCCCAGTATGATTCTTCCCCCTATCTGCAAAGCCAGCTGAGGTCAGACCTTAGGTGAAAAATAATGTGCTAAAAAATTCAGGGGAAGTTGAAGTTAGGAGAGTGAGGAGCTGAATTAATGTTGTGATGTTTGTACCCGAAGACCACACAGCAAATTCTGCCTTTTCAGATGGGCTGGTTCAAACCGCTGATTCCTCATCCAGTTTCACTGCTGTTTAGCATTTAGTGATGTGAACAAACACCGAGCTTCAGAGGTACATTTGCTGTTGTGAATCATAGACCTGACCTTCAACTGAAGATCTCAATACCCATCCAATAAAGTTCATGAGGTGCAATCCCGTGCCAAATGTTGGCCGTGGATAAGCATGGGCCAAGGTCTAGGCTTTGTTGGGGACCCTACTCCTTTTCTTCTTTGTGATATTTGCTCCCTTTTCTCTTGGTGAAACGGGACTGTTGAGGCTGCAGTGTGTTAGGGTGAGCTCATCAAGATGTTGACTGTTTAGTGAAAGTGACTCATTAAGGGAAAGGTGAAGAAGTTCAAGGCATGTCACACAAACTGTGCCTTTTCTTGATAGAGGAGCAACATGGTTAAAACATACATGCCCGTGTGCACAAAGATTGCAAAGCAAAACCCAACGGCAGCCACGTTACAGTGATGTTATTTTAAGTAAATGATTGTTTATATTTCCTGCAGGGATTTGCTAAGGATAGGGGTCACTTTGGCCGGTCACCAGAAGAAAATTCTGAACAGCATTCAGTCAATGAGAGGACAGATCAGCCAATCCACTTCAGCCATGGCATGACGGCAGGGGATCATGGGACGTGACGGAACGGCACTGGAGGAAAGCAAAACAAAGAGCCAGACTATTTCTCATGGCCCCTGGATCATTCTTCTGAAGGAAACACATTGTTACTCTCTACCAGACTGATCCCCAGCCTGTTCAGAAATCATGCATTCCTATCCTAAGAACAGTACAGATTCCAGATTCTACTGGGCATTTTTTTAAATTAAAAAAAACTCTGTCTCTTCATGAAATAAGGGCCTGTGAAAGTGGAATTGATTGAAGAAATATCCAATTTTCCAAAGAACATGCTGTGCTATTCTTTGATGTTTGTTAGATGCATTTCTTTTTTTTCATGAATGATTTTCTTCAGATGTTGGTGCCAATAGACTGCCCCTTTCCCAACAATGGATTCAAAGTCCTTTATATCTTCATATTGAAGATGATGAGAAGTAATCATTCTTTGCTTGCATTTTCTGCAACTATGTCTGTGTTTTGATAGCAATGACACTCAATGCCGGTAAATGTTGAGCCATCTGCACTTGAAGAGAGGGGAAGTCAGTATTTATCGTATGATCTGCTTGCAGCTGGCAGGTTTTTCTGATCAGATTTCGTGTCAGCTGTTTTGATTGACTGTACAGGAACAAGATGAGAATCTTTGCAAGCGGTACAAGCAACAGACCTACTGATTTTGCTTGATAAGAGAGGTGTTGTAGGACAATGATATGAAGTACCTCCGGTGTCATGTTGCACCTCTCATCAATGGACCTTTTAATTTGTGTGTCAGTACTTGTTGGAATTACAGTGATGTCTGTTAAACCCAGTGCTCAGAACGTTGCTGCATCAACTTGCTGGTAAGTGTGGAATTTTATTGCCCTTTAATTGTGTTTCTGTATGTTTCCCCTCACCGTGAATCATTGAGGAGCCAGGCATCCTTTCCACAACTTGAATAGGTACCTGTGACAGATCATCATTATCAGTTGGGGACGATGAGTTTCATTCGGTACCTCAGGTGTACTTTACCTCCAGAACTTCTTGCTGCGAGATTCCAGAACTCTGCGATGCAGGGAAGTCCGGTGTCCTTGAATTAGATTCACAAAAATCCAGCATGAAGGCACAGCAAGTAATTAGGAGTGATATTAGATATAATGTGAGCAAGAATACAAAACTGGAGAAGTATTGAGATATACGGTTGTAGACCCGCAGCTGGACTTCTGTGTGCAGCACTGGTCTCCTTATACAAGAAAGGATGCCATGCACTGGAGAAGGTATACTTGAATGGGTGGGTTGTGTCTTGAAGAAAGCTTGGACAGGCTAGGATTGTACCCACTAGAGTTTTGATGAGAGAGATGGATTTGAGAGAAGATTCTGAGTTTTTGTTGACAGGGCAGATGTTGGGGTGCATACTTCCTCCTGTAGGGGAACTTAGATCTAAGGTTCACTGTTTAAGTGCCCATTGAAAACAAGTGTGAGGTGAAATTTATTTGCTCCCAGGGATAATGATCTTTGGAACCCTCTTCCTCAAAGACCACTAAAAACAGAATCTTACAATATTTCAAAAGCAGAGATAGATAGATTCTGGATAAGCTATAGAGTGAAGGGTTTCCAGGATAGTGAGAAATCAGAGGATCCAATTGCAAAAGGAGGTGTTGAGGCCAAGGTCTTGAAGCTTATTAATTAGTTTTGCGGGGATGATGGCATTGAATGCTGAACTGCAGTTGATAAAGAGCATCCTGATGTATGCATCTTTGCTGTCCAGATGTTCCAGGGTTGCGTTAAGAGCCAATGAAATGGCATCTGCTGTGGAACTGTTGCTCCAGTAAGCTAATTAGATTGAATCCAAGTTGCTTCTCCAGCAGGAGTTGATATGTTTCATCAACAACCTCTCAAAACACTTCAACACTGTGGATTGTGTTTCTGGACAACTGAAATTGAGAATTCAACGACTAATTGAATTCATTGAATGAGTTTAATGAATTTAGTGAGATTTGGTCTCCCACTCACCTTCACCAGGAGCAATTTACAGTGGCTAAGTAATCCACCCACCTGCATATACTGTATTTGATATGTGGGAAGAAACTGCAGCTCCTGGATGAAACCCACATGGTCACAAAGAGCATGTGCAAACTTCACACAGACAGCGAGATAAACCGCCATTGGCTTTGGGTATCTTGACCTGTAAGACATTTCTTGTACCACTTGCACACCCATTGTGTTCTCTTTATAAGTTACAAGTTTGTTTGCAGGCCAGTTGGTGGTGGTGTTACAATTGATTGGAATGGTGGGGTAACTCCAGGGAAATCCAGCTGTGGGGGGTGTTGGGGAAGGGTGTCCAGGTGTTGGATGTGATGCCAAATTTCACTCGGTTTGGTCAAATTGTATGAGTGGCCTGTTTTGCTCCCACATGTACAAGTGAATGGCATCCAATCAAGCGTGTAATGAGACAGCACCTCTGTCCATATGTTGAGTCATCTGACTGTATGTACATATCGTGTACAAAGGACACTGGGGTAGACTGGAATTTTTCATGACTCATTGTTGATGGGTTCTGATAAAACTTTGCTGTGTTACACACCAATATTATAATGTCCCAGTTTTGATTTACATCCTTATCACTCTAAATCTCTCAATAACAACAAAACCTCTCCAATCACATTGGTAGACTCATTGGGTCCTCAATTTCAAGGCATTTTATGATTATAAATACACACAACACAGAAACAGGCCCTTCAGGCACCATGTCCATGTTACACTAACCCATTAGGTAGCACATTGCAACCAGACTGTTGTATGAATCCTCGGTGTGCTAAAATGGACTCTCAACCTCACAATCAATCTCATTATGACTTTAAACCTTATCATCTGCCTACACATTACTTTCTCCATAACTATAATACTTTATTCTGCATTGTTTTTGCTTTATCTTGCTTATGCTGTGTACAACCTTGAGATTTGTCTCCTTACAAGAAACACAATAGAACCCATTTAAAAAGAACACACAGCAAAGACGGTCAAACACCCAATGTGTGTGAAGAAGAACAAATTGAGCAAACAATAAAAAAGTAAACAAGTAACACGCAGAACATGAACCAGTCCCTGAAAGTAAGTCCACAGCCACGGAGCCAGTTCAGGAGCCTGGTGACTGCAGGCCGCAGCCACAGAGCCAGTTCAGAAGGAGTGAAACCAGGTCAGGAGCCTAGATGGCTTTAGGCCACAGCCACGGAGCCAGTTCAGGAGCCTGGTGTCTGCAGGCCGCAGCCACAGAGCCAGTTCAGAAGGAGTGAAACCAGGTCAGGAGCCTAGATGACTTTAGGCCACAGCCACGGAGCCAGTTCAGGAGCCTGGTGTCTGCAGGCCGCAGCCACAGAGCCAGTTCAGTATTGAGTTGAGTGAAACCAGTCCAGGAACCTGGTGTGTGCAGACCACAGCCACTGAGCCAGTTTAGCGCTGAGGTGTTGAAGCCAGTTCGAAAGCCCAGTGGCTGAAGGCCACAGACACTGAGCCAGTTCAACGCTGAGGTGAGCACCGGAAATTACAGGCCACAGCTGCAGAGTCAGTTCATCGTTGAGGCAACTGGGCTGAACACCAGCTCATCCTTCATCTTTGGCCTTGATACCTTGACCTTTTTAATCAGGCTTGGCACTTAAATCAGTCAAACATTTATCGTTCTTGGACCTTAGACCCCCGTTCTTAGACCCCCAGGTCTACTGTAGCAATGGCCACCACGATCGTACCTGCATTCTCGAGAATCCAATTAGCTGAGTCCTTCATAGTACTCCAAAAAATGCCAAGGTTGTACAGCTGGTTCAGGAGCACAACTCCCAAAGGGAAATTGCAGGCTGTGGATTGCAGTGATTGTAGTCCAGAGAAGGTGTAATTAGAATAGTTTGTAGTTTTGTTTGCTGCCAGTAAAGCGTCACCACAGCTCACCAGTGCCGTCGGGAGAGGACTGTACTTCAGTACATGTGACAATAATAAACCAATTTCAATTCCAAATTCCACAACCCACAGCCTCCTGTGCCATGGCATTTAAAATGTTCATCTAAATACATGTCAACTGGTGAGTAGATCACACAACATCGAGTTTCCTTTGTTGAGAAATGGTTTAATATTGGAATGAAGCATTGGCAAGTTCTGGGAACCCGCATGGAGCAAGAATCCTGTGTAGATATTACTGACATACCTGGTTTCTATTGTGAATGGAAGATGGAAGCCGAGAACTGTGGTAGCTAAACGTACCAACAGATAAATTGAGTGCAAAATTAGACCAATCAGGTCTTTGAGTCACTGAAAGATTCAATGAGATTATGAGCAATCTAAATGTAATCTCAATTTCCCTGGCTTGCACACTTCAGTCAGTTTGGATTGCCAGCATCTCCTCCACAATCTCCAGCAGCACAAATGCACCACAAGGCTGTGTGCTTAGTCCCTTGCTCTATTTGCTTTACACTTATGACTGTTTGGTTAAGCACAGCTCCAATGCCATATTCATGTTTGCTGATGACACCACTGTCACAGGCTGAATTGAAGGTGGTGATGAATCAGCCTATAGGAGGGAGATTGAAAATCTGGCTGAGTAGTGTCATAACAACCTTTTACTCAATATCAATAAGACCAAAGAGCTGATTATTGACTTCAGGAGGAAGAAACCAGAGGTCCATGTCCAGTAATTATCGGATGATCAGAGGTGGAGAGGGTCAGCAACTTTAAATTTTGAAGGACTAGTCCTGGGCCCAGCATGTAAGGGCAGTTACGAAGAAAGCACGGTAGAGCCTCTACTTCCTTAGGAATTTGCAAAGATTTGGCATGACATTTAAAACTTGACGAACTTCTATAAATATGTGGTGTAAAGTATATTGTGATTGCATCACAGCTTGGTATGGAAACAGCAATGCCCTTGAACAGAAAATCCTACAAAAAGTAGTGGATATGGCCCTACACACCATTGAACACATCTTCATAGAGCTTTGTCGTAGGAAAGCAGCATCCATTATCAGAGACCTACCACTCAGGTCATGCTCGACTCCTTGTCGGAAATGAACTTAAGGCCCTCTGTGTGCAGAGTCATGTGCACAAGGTATGCAAAAGGTATGCAAAAACTGTTCTATTGCATGCAATAATCCATTAAATATTGTAATAATGGGCAGGGTACACAAAGCACTGGTTGCTTTCACAGCTGCACCTGACAGGTTTAGTACACATTTCTCTCACATCACAACTTCTGGACTCCACCGTTTAATGTCTGAGAAGGTTGAAGGAACTTAGTGTGTCGCTTCTGTTCCTGTATCTGGGTTATCTCTGTGTATTCAGCAAGCCTCGTGAAGAGAGGTTCTGTGCACTCTAGAATAGAGACACAGTGGTGTGTCTTCCAGCTTGCCATCTCCATTTCCTCCTCCCTGCTCTCTGCTTCTTCCTTCCCTGGAATCTGTCAGAGCTATCTGCTGTCAGCTCCACATGGTGGCATTGAATTTGACTCTCTCAGTATTCCCAGTGGGATGAACATACCTTGCAATTGGCAGTTCTCTGTGGGTTTTGAGCATTTACAGTTGATAACAACTCAGGCATTAGAGGAACACTAAGTTCCCATGTGGATGTGACCTTCGACCGATCCTAACTTTGGAGGAAAACCTGCTTCAGTTTCTACCTACGAGTTGAAATGTAAGTCAGAGAACCTCTGTCTGAAAACCTTTACATCTGTCTGCATGACAACCATACTCGATCTGCAGCATCAGGTGTCTTATTTGGAGAGGGTGGCTCAATGGCCCAGCTGGTAAGGTTGCTGCCTCACTGGCCCACTGACCTGGGTTCATTCCTTGTGTAGCATTTCCTTGTTATCCCGGTGACTACACGTGTTTCCCATGGGTCCCTCCAAATCACAAAGACATATGGGTTAGCAGGTTAAGTTTCCCCCAGTGTGTAGAATTTGGGGCAGTTGATGTGAGTTTAATTTTTGATCAATGCCACAGTACAAAATGCTGAAAATGTTCAATTAATAATGAATATTCAAGGGGCTACTGGAGGGAAGAGCTTCAAGCAGTAGGTTTCAATAGGTACATTTAATGTCAGAGAAATGTATACAATGTACTTCCACAAAAACAGAGTGCCCCAAAGAATGAATGACAGTTAAATGTTAGAACCCCAAAGTCCCCCAACCTCCCCCCTCCCACACACAAACAGCAGCAAAGCAATGACCTCCCACCCCCACCAGCAAAAAAAAGCATCAACACCCTCCACCGGGCACTCAAGCGTGCAGAAAAGCATCAATAAAGACACAGACTTGCAGTACCCCAAAGACTACTCGTTCACCCGGTAATTCGACATACCACAGGCTCTCTCCCTAATCAGGGAAAAAGCGATGTCGCTGTTTCACAGTGAGAGGGGAGACATAACAAACAACTCGCCGACTTACAGTGTTAGAAGTCTGTTGCACCACTGTATCCAAGCTCTGCACCCAAAGAGTTGGCCTAAGAAAGGTGCCACACAACCCCTGGCAGCTAACCCACTGCTCTCGATTTTCTGTGCTCTCTCGTGAGGGGCACTGGCCTAGAATCAGCACGTCCCCAGAGCCACAAACTTCTGGAGCCCTCAAGGCGACATCCTTGGGATATCAAAAAGCGGCTGGTCATGAGGCCCTGAGAGCGGGTCCCATTTCCACAAGGAACCGATGTAGAGTGTAGTCCTTGATCATGAGCAAAACTACTCATCAGAGATGAAAGTGAAACATAAACTGGTGACACTGGGAACATAAAACAAAAAGCAGAAAGTGCTGGAAATACTCAGCAAGTCAGGTAGCATTTGTGGGTAGAGGAAGTCAATGTTTTAGGTCATAGGCACTTTGTCAGATTAATAGTTAATGGTTGAGTAATTCCCTGGATCTACTGACACAGGGTTATACAGTACGTGCCACAGAAATAGTAGATGTGGTCTTTGTAATCTCCCTAATTATCCTGGTTTCTGCAGAGATCTTGCAGATTTGGAAAACTGTAAATATTAAATCCATTTCTCAAGCAAGGAGGAAGACAAACAGCAGGGAAGCACATTACCACACTATAATAAGGATGTGGCTGTGCTGGAGGAGGTGTAGATGAGATTCGCCAAGATGTAGACACAAGATCACAAGAACATAGAACAGTATAGCACAGGAACAGACGCTTTGGCCCACTATGTTATGGTGAACTAATTAAGCTAGTATTTAACATCTAACAAAACTAATACCTTCTGCCAACACAATGTTCATATCCCTCTATGCTCTACAGATTAATTTGACTATCTAAGGGCCTCTTAAATATATGTTGTATTTTCTTCTACCATCACCAGTGATAGTGCATTCCAGGCACCTACCACTCTCTGTGTAAATCCTTTCGAAATTTCCCTTTCTCATCTTAAATGCATGTCCAGTAGTATTAGACATTGCAACCCTGAGAAAGCAATACTGGCTGTTAGCACCTCTCATCACCTTATAGACCTCTATCAGATCTCCCCTCAGCCTCCACTGCTCCAGAGAAAACGACCCAAGTTTATCCAACCTCTCCTTATAGCACATGCTATGTAATCCTAGCATCAACCCAGTAAACTTCTATTGTACTTTCCCTAAACACTCTACATCTTTCCTGTAATGGGCTGAGGAGAAGTGAATGCAACACTCCCAATGTGGCCTAACCTGAATTTTATAAAATGCAACATAACTTCCTGACTCTTGAGCTCAGTGCCTCAGCTAATAATGGTAAGCATGCCATATGCCTTCTTTACCAAACTGTAACTCTGTGCAGCCACTTCAGGGAGCTGTCCCAAGATCCCTCTACATCAGCACTGTTAGGGATTGCTGATGCAGGGATCTAAAGTTAAACAAAAAACACATCTGTTAGCATCTCTGGGGACAGAGTGATTGTCAATTGCATCAGGACTCTGTTACTCTATGTTACCAATAAAAAAAAGCTGCAATACATCATTAAGGAGTTATTGACAATAGGTATAATAGGTGCATGTACTTGCACATCATGTAGACAGCTAGGACACAACATTCATGGTCAACCCCAACCAACGGAGGGGCCTCATAGGATCTCAAGAAGTTGTACTTTCAGATTATACAGGAATAATTGGCAAAAGCAAGAAAGAGACCTGATTCTTTCAGAGGATTGTGTTTTAAATATTATGGTATGACAGCTAGACAATCACTACATTCCTTATTTTGAATGTTATTCAAGGGCTGCACTTTTGCAGCAGACCTGTGTGACAGACTGTACCTCAAGCTAAACAAATAAGTAGAAGGAAAAGAAACTGTGCATCTTAACTCAAGGGAGCCACTGTCAGAATTTGACAAATGACTGAGGAAGTGTGAGTTGAGTGATTGTTTTGTGACAGGACCCAGTGGCAGGCAGTCTCTGAACTGTGGAAGTGTGGTGGTGATTAGATTCACAGGTGCTGAGCTTTAACTCCCCAGCCTAGGAACCAAACACATCAAGTTACACAATCCATTCTTTAACCAGCACTCTTATGCTCTACACCAAGTCCATCCATACAGAAAGTCCATATTTTGTCATGAGACCTCTCAGTACACATCAGAATTTACAGTAGAGAAACAGGTCAGTCTGCACTAATCTTTCTTTCTCTTTTCCTACCACTTTCAATGTATTTATTTCACTTTCTCTCAAACGTATCTATATAAATTGCCTCAGCTCTTCCTCTGAAAAATACAGCACAAATACAGGCCCTTTACTAACTCGGTGCAAACTATGAACCACCCATTTTTTACACCAGTCTTAACCTTGCCCTTTCTAATCTCCCCAATTCCTATTAATTACCCCCCGAAACTAGTTGTGAGTGACCCATTCCCAGCATTAAAGGCACCTGCCCTGATTTTAACAATTGATTTGTGCCTTGGCATCTATCGGCATCTTTTGGTAGAGTTGCCAGCTTTAGTTGGAACCTGGAAATGTCTTTACATAACATCTCCAACTGCTGTCTAGCTCCAATCTCAACCAGTTATTCTTAACTAGCCACCTTTTTAAGAACATACTCATTTTATGATCCAATTGGTACTATAGTTCTGTTTTCCCCTCCAATTTCCATAGTTCTGTGAAAATTCCAACAAAAGCACCAAAAAAATGCCTCTTTAATTTCCACAGATAAAGTGGGATTGACGATCATAAACTCAGTAGTCAAAGGATTCCAGTATGCAATGTAAATGAGATCTAAGATGTATTTTATTAATCTACATATGATAGGAAATTGAAAACAACTAGCCTTACATTAATCAACTCTGTATATAAATTAAAGGGCTACAATGGCCAAAAATGAAAAGCTTGAACTACCAATGAATGATTGATGTTCTTAGTCAAAGGAAAGAATTAAATGAAACCCATATTGATTGTAATTAGGCTGATGGTGATATATTATCGAGGCAGATGTCACAGGGGTCAATGAGTGCTGTCTGCTGCTCCTGGCAAAGGCATTATCAGACTGAGGGTCACATTCCTAAATCAGGTCTTTGTTCATTCAGATCCCGGCACCCAAATTATTATTTTTTGACACATATCTGAATTGAAGTTCTGAAGATTATAGGAAACTGAGACAGCTCAGGGTGGGGGAGGGTTAAGTACCTTGGGATATGAATTTGAGAGTTAGAAGACTGGGAGGAGGGAGAGGTCAAGCAATGCCTTTTTAACAGGACAGATAATAGACTTGCTGAATAAGTTGCAGGGAATGTGATTGATATAGGCCATATGTGCAGGTTAAGTAGGCAATTAGATATGTTTGCGGAGAGAGATTGGTCATTGCAATGAAAGCTGCGAGTGTGGATCAGAAGATTTTTAGCCTTAATGTGTGATTCAGAATGATATGAAACAGGTTGGAATAAACTAAATAAGAAACAGTTCTGTATCAATCTTAAGAAGATAACTGGAGCCTCTTGTTACATTTTCAGCTCATTCGTTGGATGTGTATGACACAGATATGGTGTCCATCCCTGGTCCCTCGCAGATGAGTTGTTTTCTCGAACAACTGGTCAGCAGGATGTAACTCAACGTCATTCAGATGACAATTAAAACTCAGTAACATTGGTGAGGGTTTAAACTTCAGGTTAAGCTGTCAAACTAACGACAGAATTCTTTTCCCCTGAAGGACTTAAGTGGATTAGTTGTATTTTCATGACCCAACTGTTGGTTTTAAAATGAATTTGGATTCTCCAGCTGCTACAGTTGGATTTGAAATGACATTCTATGAAAGATATAAACCTCGTACAAATTACAGTAGAATTTCCTTAAGATGAGCAGAGTTTCTGAATTATGAGATGTTATTTTATTAATGCTTCAACACACCTGTAACACAGAGGGACCTGAGTTGTAGAACAGAGGGAGCAAGGTGTACAGGTACATTATTCCCTGAAAGTGGCATCACAGGTAGATAGGGTGCTGGAGAAGGTTTTAGGCATGCTGGCCTTCATTAGACAGGGAACTGAGGTAAAGAAGTTGGGATATTATGCTGTAGTTGTAAAAGATATTAGTGAGGTTGCATTTGGAAGATTTTATTCTGTTGTGATCATTCTACTGCTGAAGGTTGCCTTTAAGCTTGAAAGATGCAGAGGAGATTTATGAGGATGTTGCTGGAACTCAAACGATTGTGATTTGGTGCGAGGTTGAGAAGGTTGGGACATTATTCATTGAAGTGTACAGGAGTGACAGGTGATCTTGCAGATGTGTATAAAATTTTGAAGGAAATAGACAGGGTCAATGTGCAGCCTTTTTTCCCAGGATTGGACAATCAAGAACCAGAAGACATAGATTTAAGGTGAGAGGGGAGATATTTAATAGGCAACCTATTCATGCAGATGGTGGTCAGTTTGCACTGAATGCACTGCCAGAGGAAGAGGCTGAGGTACATTAACAACATTAAAAAGTCACTTGGACAGGTGCATAGATAAAAGAAAGCTTAGAGGGATATGGGCAAAATATGATACAGCATGGATGAGCAATTTTTCTCCAGTTTAAAATGGTGCTGGTGAAGCACACGATGATTTGCTGGCAGCAAACAAAACTAGGGACATAGGGACATACAGCACAGAAACAGGCCCTATGGCCCTTCTAGTCTGAGGCAATCCAGTTAAACTGCCTATTCCCATCAACCTGCACCCATACATAGCCCTACATACTCCTACCATCCATATACCTATCCAAACTTCTTTTAGACGTTGAAATTGAGCTTGCGTGCACCACTTGGGCTGGTAGCTCCACACTCCTACAACCCTTTGAGTGAAGGGGTTTCCCCTCATGTTCTCCTTAAACTTTCCACCTTTCTGTGGCCTTTGGTTGTAGGACCACCCAACCTCAATGGAAAAAAACCTGATATCCTTCATAATTTTGTATACCTCTATCTATCTTCTACGTTCCAAGAATAAAGTCCTAACCTGTTGAATCTTCCCTTATAAGTCAAGTCTCCAGTCCTGGCAACATCCTTGGGAATTTTCTCTGTACTCTCTCAACCTTATTTACATCTTTCCTGTATGTGATCAAAACTGCACAAAAAACTGCAAATTGGGCCTCACCAGCATCTTATACAACTTCAACATAATTTCCCATCTCCTGTACTCAATAATTTGATTTATGAAGGGCAATGTGACAAAAGCTTTCTTTATGACCCTATTCATCAGTGACACCACTTTCAATGAATTATAGACCTGTATTCCCGGATCCCTGTGTTCAATCACACTCCTCAATGCCCTAGAGTTCACTGTGTAAGACCTACGCTGATTGCTCCTACCGAAGTCAGACACCTCACAATTGTCTGTATTAAATTTCATCTGCCACTTTTCAGCCCATGTTTCCAGCTGGTCCAGATCCAGCTGCAAGCTCTGATAGTTTTCCTCACTGTCCACTACACCTCTAATCTTGGTGTCATCTACAAATTGCTGATGCAGTTAACCATATTATCATCCAGATCATTGATACAGATGACAAGCAACAACAGACCCAGCACTGATCCCTGCAGCGCTCGACTAGTCACTGGCTTCCAGTCAGAGAGGCAACCGTCTACTAAAACTCTCTGGCTTCTTCCACAAAGCAAATAATTAATTCAATTTGCTATCTCATCCTGAATGCCAAGCGAGTGAACCACCTTGACGAACCTCCAAAGTAGGGTCTGATCAAATGTCTTACTAAAGTCCATGAAGACAGTATTTACTGCTTTGCCTTCATCAGCTTTCTTAGTAATCTTGTCAAAAAACTCCATAAGCTGAGTTAGACATGGCCAAACATGCACAAAACCATCTTGACTTTCCCCAGTCAGTCCCTGTCTATTCATATATTCAGTCCCCTAGAACACCTTCCAATAACTTTCACACTTTTGATGTCAGGCACACCAGCCTTTAATTTCCTCCTTAAACAATGGAACAACATTGGCTACTCTCCGGTACTTCACCTGTCACTAAAGAAGATTTAAATATCTCTGCAAAGGTCCCTGCAGTTTCTGCACTTGCCCCCCACAGGGTCCAAGGGAACACCTTGACAGGCCCTGGGTTTGTCCACCCTGATTTGCCTCAAAACAGCAAACACCTCCACATCTGTAGTTTGTATAGGGTGCATGACCTAGCTGCTGCTTTGCCTCACTTCTATAGACTCTGTTTTTGTCTTCTGAGTAAATACAGAGGCAAAAAAGACATTTAAGGCTCCTCCATCTCTTTTGGCTCCACACATAGATTACCACTCTGACCTTCCGGAGGACCAATTTTCCCCCTTGCAATCCTTTTGCTCTCAACATATCTGTAAAATTCCTTAGGCTTCTCCTTCACCTTATCTGCTAGAGCAACCTCATGCCTTCTTTTAGTTTTCATGATTCTTTCTTAAGTGTTCTCTTGTATTTGTTACGGATTCAGCAACAATAAAAATATAAGTGAGACAGGGTTTTTTATAACAAATAAAACATTTATTAAACACTGAAAAACAAACCCCCAAAAGTAAACAAACAACTAACGTAACCGGAAATCAGCTGCTGTGCGGCAGCTTAAACAGTTCTTAAAGGAATAAAGCAAAAACAGTTCTTAAAGCGATGTTGCAAAAACAGTTCTTCAAAGTAGTACTGCAAAAGTTCAAAATGCTTACAGTCCATTAAAGGAGGGACTTTTTAGACGATTTAAATTCTCTTTCACGTCGTGTTGTTGCGGTTCCCAGTCGAACTGTACTTTTCCTGGAGAATTTACGAAGATGAAAATGAAACAGCTTAAAGGCACTGACCTTTCCTTGACAAAACTGTACCCAACCCTTTCTGCTATTATTCACAGGGGTTACCACGGGGACAGCCAACAAATTCCTTCCAAATGAGGATCAAACAAGATCAAACCTGTTTCACCGTCGAAATCGACTTTCCTCGATCTTTTAACTCCCAAACTCCGATCTTCACTCTCCACTGATTTTTAACTGGCAGTATTATAAAGAAACTGCCAGCAATGACCTTTTAAACTTTAGGCATTAAATAAAACTCCACCTTTCAACCAAACTGCGTCATAATATTAGACCACACAGTAGCATGGAGTCAAAATGGCAAATCCAGCCACGAACTTCCCCTCCTCACAGGGAGGGGTCCTCCTTTTATACCCTGTAAAACAAACCTGTCACATGACCTCTACTGGCGGGAAAATGACGTCACTCCACCATCACAAGACCACTACCTTAAGTCCAGTATAGCTTCAACACCACTGTCACGTGACAAGTACAAGATACCCACGGGTACATAACATATTTCTTATACTCCATGGGTACCTCATTTGTTCCTACCTGCTATGCATCTCCTTCTTTTACTTAACCAGAGCCTCAATATCTCTTGAAAATCAAGGTACCCTACACCTATTATCTTTACCTTTCAAGATTTCAAGATTTATACTCTCAAAATTTCACATTTGAAAGTCTCCCATTTACCAAGTACACCTTTGACAGAAAGCAGTCTGTCCCAATTCACACTTGCCAGATCCTTTACTGATACTGTCAAAATTGGCCCTTCTCCAATTTAGAATCTCAACCCGCAGACCAGACCTGCCCTTTTCCATATTTACTCTGAAACTATGGTATTATGATCACTAGATGTGAAGTGTTCCTCTACACAAGCTTCTGTCAGCTACCTGCCTCATTCCCTACTAGGAGATGAAGTATGAAACACTTTGTCACTGGGATTTCTATGTACTATTAAGGAAACTATCCTAAACACATTTGACAAGCTCTATCCCATCTAGTCCTTTTACAGTATTGAAGTCCCAGTCAATATGTGGAAAGTTAAAATCACCTACAAGAACAACCTTATGTTTCTTGCAACAATCTGCTATCTCTCCAAATTTAGGCCACAAGATATAGGAGTTCAGTCTGCTCCGCCATTCAATCATACGCTGATCCAATTCTTCCAGTTATCTCCACTCCCCTGCCTTAAATGCACCCAATGACTTGGCCTCCACAGCCACTTGTGGCAACAAATTCCACAGATTTACCTCTGACTAAAGTAATTTCTCCACATCTCTGTTCTAAATGGACGTCCTTCAATCCTGAAGTCATGCCCTCTTGTTCTAGACTCCCTTACCATGGGAAATAATTTGCCATATCAAATCTGTTCAGGTCTTTTAACATTTGGAATGTTTCTGTGAGATCCCCCCCTCATTCTGAACTCCAGGGAATACAGCCCAAGAGCTGCCAGATGTTCCTCATACGGTAACCCTTTCATTCCTGAAATCATTCTCGTGAATCTTCTCTGAACCTTCTTTAATGTCAATATATCCTTTCCAAAATAAGGAGCCCAAAACTGCACACGATACTCCAAGTGTGGTCTCACGAGTGCCACATCCCTGCTCCTATATTCTATACCTCTAGAAGTGAATGCCAACATTGCATTTGCCTTCTTCACCACCATCTCAACCTGGAGGTTAGTCTTTAGGGTATCCTGCGCAAGGACTCCCAAGTCCCTTTGCACCTCTGCATTTTGAATTCTCTCCCCATTAAATACGTAATAGTCTGCCCGTTTATTTCTTCCACCATACACTTTAACAACATTGTATTTCATTTGCCACTTCTTTGCCCATTCCCCTAAACTATCTAAGTCTCTCTACAGGCTTTCTGTCTCCTCAACACTGCCCACTCCCCTACCTATCTTTGTATCATCAGCAAATTTAGCTACAAATCCATTAATCCCATAGTCCAAATCCTTGACATATATTGTAAAAAGCACTGGTCCCAACACCGACCGCTGTGGAACTCCACTGGTAGTCGGCAGCCAGCCAGAATAGAATCCCTTTATTCCTACTCTCTGTTTTCCGCCAATCAGCCAATGCTTCACCCATGCTAGTAACTCCCCTGTTATTCCATGGGCTCTTATCTTGCTAAGCAGCCTCATGTGTGGCACCTTGTGAAAGGCCTTCTGAAAATCCAAGTACACCACATCTACTGCATCTCCTTTGTCTACCCTGCTTGTAATATCCTCAACTGCAAAAGATTAGTCAGGCAGGATTTTCCTTTCAGAAACCAAACTGGCTTTGGCCTATCTTGTCATGTGCCTCCAGGTATTCCGTAATCTTATCCCTAACAATCGATTCCAACAACTTCCCAACCACTGATGTCAGGTGAACAGATCTATAGTTTCCTTTCTGCTGCCTCCCACCCTTCTTAAATAGTGGAGTAATGTTGGCAATTTTCCAGTCATCCAGTACAATGCCAGAATCTATCGATTCTTTAAAGATCATTGTTAATGCCTCCGCAATCTCTCCAGCAACTTCCTTCAGAACCCAAGGGTGTATTCCATCAGGTCCAGGAAATTTATCCACCCTCAGACCATTAAGCTTCCTGAGCACCTTCTCAGTCATAATTTTCATTGCATATACTTCACTTCTCTAACACTCTTGAACGCCTGGTATACTACAGATGTCTTCCACTGTGAAACTGATGCAAAATACACATTCAGTTCCTCTGTCATCTCTGCGTCTCTCATTACAATATCTCTAGTATCATTTTCTATTGGTCCTATATCTACCCTCAACTCTCTTTTACCCTTTATATACTTAAAAAAGCTTTTAGTATCTTCTTTGATTTTTGCCGCCAGCTTCCTTTCATAATTCACCTTTTCCTTCCTAATTCTTAGTTTCTTTCTGCAAATTTTTAAAATCTTCCCAATCCTCTATCTTCCCACTAGCTTTGGCTTCCTTGTATGCCCTCTCTTTTGCTTTTACTTTGGCTCTGACTTCACTTCTTCCATTCAAAAATTTCTTCTTATTTGGAATATATCTGTCTTGCACTTTCCTCATTTTTGCAGAAACTCCAGCCATTGCTGCTCTGCTGTCCTTCCTGCTGGTGTCCCTTTCCAGTCAACCTTGGTCAGTTCCCATCTCATGCCATTGTATTTTCCTTTATTCCACTGAAATACCGATACATTGGAATTTAGTTTCTCCTTCTCAAATTTCAAAGTGAACTCAATCATATTGTGATCACTGTTCCCTAAGGTTTCCTTAACCTTAAGCTCTCTTATCACCTCCAGATCATTGCACAACACCCAATCCAGCACAGCCGATCCCCTAGTGGGCTCAACAACAAGCTGTTCTAAAAAGCCATCCATTAGACATTCTACAGATTCTCTCTTTTGTAGTTCAGTATTTTCACTTTAAAATCCCCAATGATTATCATGACATTGCCCTAGTGACACGCCTTTTCCATCTCCTGCTGTAATTTGTAATCCACATCCCAGCTTCTGTTTGGAGGCCTGTATACAACTGCCATTAGGGTCCTTATACCCTTGCCATTTCTTAACTCAAACCATAGTGACTCTGTACCTTCCGGTTCTATGCCACCCCTTTCCAATGATTTAATATTATTTTGTGCCTCTAAATCCTGTGGACTGTTGGGTGGTCTGTAATATAGCCTCATTAGCATGAAACTCTTCTTATTCTTCAGTTCCACTAATAATGCCAAGATAAGTATTCCTATTAACTACTTTAACTACTACTATTAACTACTTTATTAATCACACTTATTTGCAGAAACAATGACTGCAATTGGTAGTTTGTAACTTCCCTTTCGGAGTTGTGCTTTTGAATCTCCTGTGTGACCTGGCATTCTTACAATGTGAACTGAAGTCTCTAAGGTGCAGGACGATTGCAGCCTGGTGGGTACGGGCCAAGTTGAGGTGGCAGGGCCCAGGCCCAAAAGCGGGAAATGAGCCAATCTTTGGTCTTTGCTGGAGTGGACTTGGAGGGTTTCAGGGTGGCAAATCCAAGACAAGGCAGAGTCAGGGCAGCGGGGCCCTGGCCTGAGAGCATATGGAAGTGGTAGGCCCTGAGTCTGAGAGCGAGGAATGACTCAAGATTTGGCCGATTTAAGCACCAGGCCAGATTAGAAAGGTCGCACAGGGCCTGGGCCCAAGTGCATATTGATCCAACTGGGCCTGGATCGACCCACAATTTGTCCAGTTTAAATGCCGGGCCAGACTGAATAGGTCAGGGTGTTGGGACCTGAGGAGAGGGATGGGCCAGAGTACGGCTTGCTGCTTTCGTCTCTGCACTGAAGTGAGGCTGTGGCCTGCAACTAATGGCTGCTGGATCAGGTATGACTGCCTTTGTGGCTGTGAAGTCACTATTGTGAGCTTCAGTTCTGAATGGTATTTGCTTTTACTGTTCGCATGATGTGTTTGTTTGAGTGTCCACAGTCTATTTTTAATGGGTTCTATTGGATTTCTTTGTTCTGTGGCTGCCTGTAAGGAGATGAATGTCAAGGTTGTATATAGTATACATACTTTGATAATAAATGTACTTTGAACTTTGTACAGCATGAACCAATTGGGCTGAAGGGCCTTTTTCCATACTGTACGAATCTATGACATTGTTTATTTACTTCCTTTAAAAATATGTTGCGCAGCAACGTTTCAGTGAAGCCACTGATTTTAAAGAGAGCATGGGAAACAGGAGCTGGCGGGTTTAAACAGAACATGGGACCAGGGCTGATGATGTTAGGACTGAATTGTAAGTAGCAGATAGGTGGTGTGGTACCCCACCCCCTCTGTTCAGAAGGGTTATCACATCAGGTCAAGATTTGGCTGTATATCTACACCTAAAGGACAAGGGACACTCCTTTGAGGATAACAATGTGCACATTTTGGACAGGGAGGACAGGTGGTTTGAAGGAGGGGTTAAAGAAGCCATCTTTGTCAAACTGGAAAACCCACCCTGAACAGAGGGAGTGGAGTACACCTATCACCACCTATCAGCTACTTACGATGCAGTCCTAACATCTCTACCCCAGTGACTCCACAGCAGTTCACACCTCCATTCATGCAAAGACTAATGATGCTCCCATTACCACAGCAGCTCGTAATGACCCTCATGTGATTGCTATACCTTTAAACAAATCAGAGAGTCTGTAAGCCGGAAAACTACCCACCATGGGTGAGAACTGAAGAAGCCTCTCGAATGAGCAGGGAAGTTTCTTCTAGACATCACAGCAAGCCCAGTTGCCTTGATTTACTACTGCTTGATATCCAGATGTATCCATTTTTGCTATCCACATGTTCCAGGGTTGAGTGAAGAGCCAACGAAATGGCTACTGCTCTGGACTTTTTGCTCTGGTAGGCAAATTGGAGCAGATCCAAGTTGCTTCTCAGGCAGGAGTTGATAAGTTTCATCTCCAACCTCTCAAAACACTTCATCACTGTGGATGTAAATTCTGCTGGACGATATTCACTGAGGCATGCTCCTGCATTCCTAGGCTCTGGTGTACGTGATGTCTTCTTGAAGCAGGTGGGCACGTCAGACTTCTGAAGCAAGAGGTTAAAGATCTCAGTGAACACTCCAGCCAGTTGATCAGCACAGGGCTTTAGCAGTTTGCCAGATACTTCATCATAGAAGGCAAAGCCCTGCTGTCTCCTTTGTCACCGGATTTAACTTTATAAGAGGAGATAATATTCAAGCCCGGCCACAACTATTGAGCTTCCTTTGTTGATTCTAGACCAGAATTGCCATTTTGCCTGCGAGATCAAAATTGTTTACAAATTCATTGATCTTTAATTTATTGGTCACAGTGTTTGGACACGGTCTATGTCCTGGACAGAAGTGACTTTCACAACACAGATAATCCAGTAATAAAAACAAATGCTGGAACTACTCTGCATGTCAGGCAGTGCATGACAAAGGGCCTTCAATTTGAAGCATTAACTCTGTTTCTCTTCGCACACATGCAGCCTTACCTGCCGAATGTTTTCAGCATTTTCTGTTTTTATTTCAGATTTATGGTAGTTGCCGTTCTTTGATTTTGCAATGTTGTGTTGCTCCTGCATATGGAACTGCTTAATATCAGATCCAGATGTTCACTGACAGCAATTCATCATTTAGCAGGAATAAGTATGAACACAGATGTTCTAGCACTTATGCCATTAGCAATTATTGACAGGACTGGATCTTCCCTGCCACGTCTACCTGCAAATTGAATGGTGTAATGCACTATCCTGTGGAAGAGAGAATTCCAGAGATAAAATTGTATAAGATTATTCACAGCATGGTGCAATGAATCTCAATGGATCGAGCAGAGTGTGCTGTGGTGCCACTGATTGTATAGCATGGTGATTTCAGTGGAAGGAGTGGCATATGAAATCGGGAGCTCAGTGGATCATGCCACGTCTGACATCAGTATCAGGTATACCATCATCAGCGTATGCCGTGAGATGTGTTGTTTTGCTGCAGTAGTACATAGCAATACACAACAATAGAGAAAAACTGCATTACAGTAAGTGTGTGTGTGTAATATTTACTTTGGTCTGGAGGCCGTCCGGTCGTCAATGGTCACCACTTTGTAGTGAGTGATGTGTACCTTTGTGAGTTAATACGTTCAAACACCTGCTATTTTTGACTGCATAAGTTTAAGCCTCCTGTTGTCCCAAATTGTGGTGCAGCTGACCACCATTTTTATATTGTATCAGTCACTCCTCACAGCAGGTGGGAAGTGTCTTTGGAATTGTTTTTCTTAAATTACAGTGGAAGCAGTCCTTGAATATTTTTAAAGCTCAAATTTGTTTTTACATTTACAAATTGAGAAGTGTAATACAATGATGGCAGAAGGATTGCACTTGTGTAGGAACATTCAAGGTGTTGGGATGCCCCAAAATATCTAAATATCATCACTTTCTTGTCAGAACAGCACAGTAATATCTGTAAAATGAACATTGGTTGATGGCCAGGATACTGAGGAGAATTTTGCTCCAAACAGTGCCATCAAATCTTTTGAACCTACCTGAAAGAGCAGACAAGGTTACAAATTGCATCAGCTGACAGAAGGCTCACTCAATAGAGCATTTCACTGACAGCAATACATTGGAGACCAAGTTACACATTTTGCTCAAGCCTCTGGATTGGAACCAATGACTCAAAACTGTGCGTTCTGACCAACTGTGACCCTCTGTCACTCTGGACAAGTATATAAAGGGTGTGCTTGAGATAGAGCCTAGATTTCTACTTGCTAGTCCACGTCGCAGATACCACTGCACATAAAGCATCTGATAGCTGCATCTTGGACATGGAAGAGTGTCTGGAGGAGCAGCTTAATGTTGATAAAGATGCAGTTTTCTGCCTCTGGGAGTGAAATGTACTCTGTATGTGCTATCGGCAAAGGCCAACACAGCAAAGAGCAACTTGGAAATAGACTACCTCATGCCTTAAGAAGTGAGGCACATTGGTGGAGAGAACCAGGAAAGAACAGGAACTGAGGACCTAATCTGTGAACAGATTCTCTTTCTGTTCTTGCAGCCTGACCTGCAAAGTGTTTCCAACTTTTTCTGTTTTGTTTCAGTTTTCCAGTATCTGCATTTTTTATTTATTTTCATAACTTTTCCTATTCTTGCTGATCAAGTATCTCATCGTCGTCGTTAGGTCGCATCTGGAATTTCCAGTTGGCGGACGATTTCCCTCCACACCACTCTGACGTATTGGGAAATCATGTACGTGGCAGGTTACAGCAGTGGTTTGCCATTGCCTTTTGCTGGGTGAGTTTAAAGAGGACACCACCTCTTGCAGTGGATGACCAGGATGTCTAAGTGTCTTGTCCAGCCCTTAACGCTCCACAAGCGCCTGCTGGCCAGCCTTCTTGATCACTGGACCATTAATCGGTCTCCTCCGCTCAATCCTCCAGGGCTAGACTTCACACGCTGGGACAGACAAATCCCCTACCTCACCGAAGGTCAAAGACCTGTCGGCTACCCTCACCTGGTTTGGCCCATCTGCCAAGACTGTTTACCGGGGTGTGGCCGCTGCGCGTGCTGCAGCTACTTGGAGCCACAGGTGAGAGCTGAGCGCCAGTGGGGACCAAAGGTAGACAAGCTGCCCTGAAGGAGACCTGTCTCCATGCACTATAACTCTATGATTCTGTGATCTACCTCCCTTTGTAGCCTCCTTATATCCTCTTTGGAACTTACGTTACTACCCATCTTTGTGCTGTAATGCAAGTTATTATATAAATCATACAAGGTTGAGAGCCCAGCATTAATCCCTGTAATGCACTATATCACAGATAGGAGCCACTTACTGTACATCTACACACTATAACCTCAATGGCTTCCCACCTCAGCTCCCATTCCACCCATGCAATTCTCCTCGATCCTCTATTTCAGATGTAATGCTCTTTCCTCAGTGATGTTGTCCAAAAGCACGGTGTTGGGTTGCATATTTCTGTAGATGACACCCAAATTTAAGCACCCCTACTCTCCATTGTTTCTAAATAATCAGATTGCTGGAATGATAACAAGTGGTATGTCATTCAACTCAATATTGCATGCTAAGGATGTTTAAAACTAGAGGGCATAGATTTAAAGTGAGAGGGAGAAGATTGAAAAGAGATTTGAAGGTAGATAGTTGTTATCTGGAATGAGCTGCCAGAAGAGGCGATGGAGGCAGGAACAGTGATAACATTTATGTGGTATCTGGACAGATACTTGAATGAGCAGGGCACAGAGAGCTATGGAATTACTGCAGGCATTAGGATTACTATAAATAGACAAAGTGGTTGACATAGATGTGGTGGCCCAAAGGGCCTGTTTCTGTGTACAAATGAATCTTATTACAATGTATGCTGCAGCATTTTATGTTGAGCTCAATAAGTGGTTTTGTATTATTATACGGGTGCAGAGAATAATAAATGATGAACTCACATTAGCTTCATTTCACTTGGACCATATATGGTTTGGTGTGAGAAGAAAGAAGAGTCAGAGCTGTAAAGTATAGAAATGAATCCTTTGACCCAACTCATCCATACAAACTGTGATGTCTATCTCTGCTCATCCTATTTGTCTGAATTAGGCCTCCTTTCCTATCCAGGTGCCTGTCCAAATATTTTTTTTTCATTTCATGCCTCTTGAATTTATGTCCTTAGTTGCCAGAGCCTTGTTGGGATTTCGCACTTTTCCTGCAGTGTTTCTGGAAATGAGTTTAGAACATTTTCGGTTGTTAATTGCTGGCCTTATCTCTAAATGTGACCTGGGGTTACTGAACCACACAGTGAGGCCCGTTGGAGAGAAGGCTGATCTCTCTGAGCAGCAGGTTTGGTGGGGGTGGGCGGTTATAAATTACATGGTATTATATAGAACTTACAACACTAAGATAGACCATTGAACCCAAATAAGGCCTACACCAACATTAACACACCCTCTGTTCCAACTGTCCATCTGTTTAACTAGCTTCAACTGAAATACACTCCAAATATTTCCATGCATTGATGATTTCCCTGTTTTTAGCTTGCAGTGGCTATGTAAATTTGATATTAGTTTTTCACTGGGTGTTTTCATAACCAGGTATGCATGCAGGCTCCTCAGTGAATAGAGTAATTTCCTTTCTGAAGACAGACTCCCTAGGCAAGGAAAGGCAGTGCTTCAACATCCTCATTCCAGTGAGGGACTGTGGACGCACTGGTCTCCGTAGTCTTAGAGGAGGTTAATTCAACATCTCTGCTTAGAAACAAAGAAATCTGGAAAACCTACAGCACAATACAGGCTTTTTGGCTTACAAGGTTGTGCCAAACATGTCCCTACCTTAGAAATTACTAGGCTTACCCATAGCCCTCTATTTTACTAAGCTCCATGTACCTATCCAAAAATCTCTTAAAAGACCTTATCATATCCGCCTCCACCACTTTTGCTGACAGCCCATTCCACGCATTCACCACTCTCTGAGTGAAAAACGTACCCCTGACATCTCACCTGTACCTACTCCCCAGCACTTTAAACTTGTGTCCTCTTGTGGCAACCATTTCAGCCCTGGGAAAAAGCCTCTGACTATCCACACGATCAACGCATCTCAACATCTTATACACCTCTAACAGGTCACCACTCATCCTCCGTCACTCCAAGGAGAAAAGGCTGAGTTCACTCAACCTATTCTCATAAGACATGCTCCCTAATCCAGGCAACATCCTTGTAAATATCCTCTGCACCCTTTCTATGGCTTCCACATCCTTACTGACGTGAGGCGACCAGAACTGAGCACAGTACTCCAAGTGGGGTCTGACCAGGGTCCTATATAGCTGCAACATTACCTCTCGGCTCCTAAATTCAATTCCACGATTGATGAAGGCCAATACACCGCATGCCTTCTTAACCACAGAGTCAACCTGCGCAGCTGCTTTGAGCATCCTATGGACTGGGACCCCAAGATCCCTCTGATCCTCCACACTGCCAAGAGTCTTACCATTAATACTAATTTCTGGCATCATATTTGACCTGCCAAAACGAACCACTTCACACTTATCTGGATTGAACTCCATCTGCCACTTCTCAGCCCAGTTTTGCATCCTATCAATATCCTATTGTAAGCTCTGTCACCCCTCCACACTATCCACAATACCTCCAACCTTAGTGTTATCAGAAAACTTACTAACCCATCCTTCCACTTCCTCAACCAGGTCAGTTATCAATCTCTTCCTTCATCAATCTCTGCTTCTGAAATCTGTTCCTCAGAAAATGAGTCCTTGTGTACTATATGTATGGTTGTACCCATGTTGACTGTAACTAAATCTTTTCCCTATCTTTAATGATATTTTGTAAAGATTATCTATTTCAAAAATAAACTTTATTCATAAAAATTGGACAAAGTATATACAAAACATGGCTTTCTTTACATTCGCTGTGTAGTCCAGCTTATACTGTTATCCAATCTGTACCTTTGTAGCCATCCAACATGGGACAGAAGTGGCTCCTTCAGCTCAGCTGTCCATGCTAACCATGGTGCAAGCTAAGCTAATCTCATTTGTGCACATTAGGCCTGTATTCCTCTTTTTGTGCAAGTGCTTGTCTGGATGCCTTTTAAACATCTACATCTACTACCACCTTATAACCATCACCTTCTGGATGAAACACATGCCCTCAGATCTCCTTTAAACTTCATTCATCTCAGATTGAGATTAATTTACAGTATTTATCCCATGTACATTGAAACATGTAGTGAAATGCATTGCTTGAGTTAACAACCAAGTCAACCTGAGGATGTGCTGGAGGCAGCCCACGAATGTTGCCACACATTCTGGTGCCAGTGTGGCATTCCCACAATGCTTAGCAGACAACAGCAAAACAAGCCCCTTTCTTCTCTCCTATTCACCCACCCACCCAATTATTCACACACTCAGACAGTTCTCCAGCCCCAGGACAGTCCACCTCTGGGTTTTCACCCTCCATTGGACTCACAGATATTGATTCCCCTACTTCCCTAGGGCTTCAGCCATTGGACTTAACTTCCAGACTTCTGATCGACCTTCAATCTTCAATCTTCGGTTTCAGCTCCAGAATTCATCGATGATGGGACCCTGAACTCCAGATCTCGAACTCTTGTCTCACTGAAAACAGCACTCCAAGTTCCAGGTCTCGAACTCTACACTTACTGATGACAGGATCTTGAACTCCAAACTTACCAATGGCAGCACCCCAACTCCAGGCCTTCAACTTTGGACTTGCCAAATTTGTACCTAGAAGGTCACCAGCCCTTATACCTCTTGCACACATGGGCCTCCATTCCTGTCGATCCTGCAGAAGACTCACTGTCCTTTGGAGATGAGCAAAAGCCCTCGTTTTCACTGACTTTCATCAACAGCTTCCCTGTTATTGTAAAACTGTGCCCTATAGTTCTAGTCTCCTTGGTCCTGGGAAAATGATTATCTACCCTACCTATTAGGTTTTTTAAACTTAAAGAAGGTCACCCCTCAGCTTTCTACATCCTAGTGAAATTAAGCAGAGTGTCTGCATGCAGTCGCAGCTTTCCATTCCAGGCAACATCCTGGTGAATCTCTTCTGTGCTCTCCCTAATGCCACCACATCTTTCTTGTAGTGTTGTGACCAGAACTGCATACAGCGTACATAGCCGTTATACTCAGTGCCTGAAGCTACGAAAGCAAGCATACCAAATGCCTTCTTCACTATCCTGTCTACCTGTATCACCATTTACAGGGAGCTTTAACTTTGCACTCCAAGGTTTCTCTGTAAATTAGCATTTGTGTGTCCCTGCCATTTACTGTATATGTCCTGTTACCCAAAATGCACTACTTCCCACTTACCTGGATTAAATTCCTTCTACCATCACTCTGGCCATCTATCCATTTGATCTATTTCCTTCTCTTTCCTTTCACAACTTCTTCATTATCCATTAATAATTCTTGTGTCATCAGCAAACTTGCTAATCAGTCCACCAATCCTAAATATATATATATATATATGTATGTATGTATATATATATATATAACAACAGTGGTCATGTACTGGTCGCTGTGGTACTAAAGTGGTTACAAGCATTCCTCAGCCAATACCTTCTGCCTCCTATCACAAACCAATATTAGGTCCAGTTTGCCAACACAGCTTGAGTCCCATGTGCTTGAAGTGTCTGGACCAATCTGTCATGGAGACTGCCAAAAGTGGAGTGACATCTACCACCCTGCCTCGATCAATTTTATTAGTTACCTCCCCAAAAGTCTCTATTAAGTTTGTGAGGCATGATCTCCCCTGCACAGAAACACGTGGCCCATACTAATCAGTGCCTGCCTTTCCTAGTGAATAGCACTCCTTAGAATTGTTTCCAGTGATCTCCCTACTGCTGACATAATGCACTCTGATCTGTAATTTCCAGACATATCCCTACTGCTCTTTTGAGCAATTGCACAACGTTAGCATCCTCCTGTTTTCTGCTACTTCACCTGCGGCAAACAAAAATGCAAAATTCTCCGTCATTGCCCCAGCAAACTGCTTCCTTGCGTCCTATTGCATCTTTGGATAGATCTGATTGGAACCTGGGATTTATCCAACCTTACTATGTTCCAATGCTCCCATATTTTCTTCTTCCTGCCACAGTCACATTCCAGACTTAAGAATACTGCTTCTCCAACCCACCATTCTCCACTTTATTCTCCCAAGTGAATACCAATGCAAAGTATTTCAAAGGTTTAAAAGTTCATGTATTATCAAAGTGTACAACTCTGAAATTCTTTTTATCCAGACAGCCTTGAAACCAGACAGAAAAGAAAGGCACCATGATCATCAACCTCCAATCCCTCCTCCACGCACAAAAAAAAACAAACAAAAATATAACAGGCACATTCTCCGTCCCTCCTCCCCATACAAAAAATGAGAAAGATTGGGCTATAGACACAGAATACAAAAATACCGTAAGTGTGGAAAAAAAAGTTCACAGTCCAAGTCCACATCCAAAACACAGAAAACCTGGGCAACGTTCTCCCTGTCCGTAGCAGAGTGATCTACGCAGCAATTAAAAGCCAGTGTCCCCTCTCCATAGCAGAGCGATCTCACCGGCGATAAAAAGCCAGTGTCCCCTCTCCGTAGCAGAGCGATCTCACCAGCTATAAAAAGGCAGTGTCCCCTCTCCATAGCAGAGCGATCTCACCGGTGATTAAAAGCCAGTGTCCCCTCTCCATAGCAGAGCGATCTCACCGGCGATAAAAAGCCAGTGTCCCCTCTCTGTAGCAGAGCGATCTCACCAGCTATAAAGAGCCAGTGTCCCCTCTCTGTAGCAGAGCGATCTCAACGGTGATTAAAAGCCAGTGTCCCCTCTCCATAGCAGAGCGATCTCACCGGCGATAAAAAGCCAGTGTCCCCTCTCTGTAGCAGAGCGATCTCACCAGCTATAAAAAGGCAGTGTCCCCTCTCCATAGCAGAGCGATCTCACCGGTGATTAAAAGCCAGTGCCCCTCTCCATAGCAGAGCGATCTCACCGGCGATAAAAAGCCAGTGTCCCCTCTCCGTAGCAGAGCGATCTCACCAGCTATAAAAAGCCAGTGTCCCCTCTCCATAGCAGAGCGATCTCACCGGTGATTAAAAGCCAGTGTCCCCTCTCCATAGCAGAGCGATCTCACCGGCGATAAAAAGCCAGTGTCCCCTCTCTGTAGCAGAGCGATCTCACCAGCTATAAAGAGCCAGTGTCCCCTCTCTGTAGCAGAGCGATCTCACCGGTGATTAAAAGCCAGTGTCCCCTCTCCATAGCAGAGCGATCTCACCGGCGATAAAAAGCCAGTGTCCCCTCTCTGTAGCAGAGCGATCTCACCAGCTATAAAGAGCCAGTGTCCCCTCTCTGTAGCAGAGCGATCTCACTGGTGATTAAAAGGCAGTGTCCCCTCTCCATAGCAGAGCGATCTCACCAGCGATAAAAAGCCAGTGTCCCCTCTCTGTAGCAGAGCGATCTCACCGGTGATTAAAAGGCAGTGTCCCCTCTCCATAGCAGAGCGATCTCACCGGTGATTAAAAGGCAGTGTCCCCTCTCCATAGCAGAGCGATCTCACCGGTGATAAAAAGCCAGTGTCCCCTCTCCGTAGCAGAGCGATCTCACCGGCTATAAAGAGCCAGTGTCCCCTCTCTGTAGCAGAGCGATCTCACCGGCGATAAAGAGCCAGTGTCCCCTCTCTGTAGCAGAGCGATCTCACCAGCTATAAAGAGCCAGTGTCCCCTCTCTGTAGCAGAGCGATCTCACCGGTGATTAAAAGGCAGTGTCCCCTCTCCATAGCAGAGCGATCTCACCAGCGATAAAAAGCCAGTGTCCCCTCTCTGTAGCAGAGCGATCTCACCGGCTATAAAAAGCCAGTCTCTACTCTCCATAGCAGAGCGATCTCACCGGCTATAAAAAGCCAGTGTCCCCTCTCTGTAGCAGAGCGATCTCACCGGCTATAAAAAGCCAGTCTCTACTCTCCATAGCAGAGCGATCTCACCGGCTATAAAAAGCCAGTGTCCCCTCTCTGTAGCAGAGCGATCTCACCGGTGATAAAAAGCCAGTCTCTACTCTCCATAGCAGAGCGATCTCACCGGCGATAAAAAGCCAGTCTCTACTCTCCATAGCAGAGCGATCTCACCGGCTATAAAAAGCCAGTGTCCCCTCTCCGTAGCAGAGCGATCTCACCAGCTATAAAAAGCCAGTGTCCCCTCTCCGTAGCAGAGCGATCTCACCGGTGATAAAAAGCCAGTCTCTACTCTCCATAGCAGAGCGATCTCACCGGCTATAAAAAGCCAGTGTCCCCTCTCTGTAGCAGAGCGATCTCACCGGCGATAAAAAGCCAGTGTCCCCTCTCTGTAGCAGAGCGATCTCACCAGCTATAAAGAGCCAGTGTCCCCTCTCTGTAGCAGAGCGATCTCACCGGTGATTAAAAGGCAGTGTCCCCTCTCCATAGCAGAGCGATCTCACCAGCGATAAAAAGCCAGTGTCCCCTCTCTGTAGCAGAGCGATCTCACCGGCTATAAAAAGCCAGTCTCTACTCTCCATAGCAGAGCGATCTCACCGGCTATAAAAAGCCAGTGTCCCCTCTCTGTAGCAGAGCGATCTCACCGGCTATAAAAAGCCAGTGTCCCCTCTCTGTAGCAGAGCGATCTCACCAGCTATAAAGAGCCAGTGTCCCCTCTCTGTAGCAGAGCGATCTCACCGGTGATAAAAAGCCAGTGTCCCCTCTCTGTAGCAGAGCGATCTCACCGGCTATAAAAAGCCAGTGTCCCCTCTCCATAGCAGAGCGATCTCACCGGCTATAAAAAGGCAGTGTCCCCTCTCCATAGCAGAGCGATCTCACCGGTGATTAAAAGCCAGTGTTCCCTCTCCATAGCAGAGCGATCTCACCGGCTATAAAAAGCCAGTGTCCCCTCTCCATAGCAGAGCGATCTCACCGGCGATAAAAAGCCAGTGTCCCCTCTCTGTAGCAGAGCGATCTCACCAGCTATAAAGAGCCAGTGTCCCCTCTCTGTAGCAGAGCGATCTCACCGGTGATTAAAAGGCAGTGTCCCCTCTCCATAGCAGAGCGATCTCACCAGCGATAAAAAGCCAGTGTCCCCTCTCTGTAGCAGAGCGATCTCACCGGCTATAAAAAGCCAGTCTCTACTCTCCATAGCAGAGCGATCTCACCGGCTATAAAAAGGCAGTGTCCCCTCTCCATAGCAGAGCGATCTCACCGGTGATTAAAAGCCAGTGTTCCCTCTCCATAGCAGAGCGATCTCACCGGTGATTAAAAGCCAGTGTCCCCTCTCCGTAGCAGAGCGATCTCACCGGTGATAAAAAGCCAGTGTCCCCTCTCCGTAGCAGAGCGATCTCACCGGCTATAAAAAGCCAGTGTCCCCTCTCTGTAGCAGAGCGATCTCACCGGCGATAAAAAGCCAGTGTCCCCTCTCCGTAGCAGAGCGATCTCACCGGCGATAAAAAGCCAGTGTCCCCTCTCCGTAGCAGAGCGATCTCACCGGCTATAAAAAGCCAGTGTCCCCTCTCCGTAGCAGAGCGATCTCACCGGTGATAAAAAGCCAGTGTCCCCTCTCCGTAGCAGAGCGATCTCACCGGCGATAAAAAGCCAGTGTCCCCTCTCCGTAGCAGAGCGATCTCACCGGCTATAAAAAGCCAGTGTCCCCTCTCTGTAGCAGAGCGATCTCACCGGCGATAAAAAGCCAGTGTCCCCTCTCTGTAGCAGAGCGATCTCACCGGCGATAAAAAGCCAGTGTCCCCTCTCCGTAGCAGAGCGATCTCACCGGCTATAAAAAGCCAGTGTCCCCTCTCCGTAGCAGAGCGATCTCACCGGTGATAAAAAGCCAGTGTCCCCTCTCCGTAGCAGAGCGATCTCACCGGCGATAAAAAGCCAGTGTCCCCTCTCCATAGCAGAGCGATCTCACCGGCTATAAAAAGCCAGTGTCCCCTCTCCGTAGCAGAGCGATCTCACCGGTGATAAAAAGCCAGTGTCCCCTCTCCGTAGCAGAGCGATCTCACCGGTGATAAAAAGCCAGTGTCCCCTCTCCATAGCAGAGCGATCTCACCGGCGATAAAAAGCCAGTGTCCCCTCTCCGTAGCAGAGCGATCTCACCGGCTATAAAAAGCCAGTGTCCCCTCTCCGTAGCAGAGCGATCTCACCGGTGATAAAAAGCCAGTGTCCCCTCTCCGTAGCAGAGCAATCTCACCGGTGATAAAAAGCCAGTCTCTACTCTCCATAGCAGAGCGATCTCACCGGCTATAAAAAGCCAGTGTCCCCTCTCCGTAGCAGAGCGATCTCACCGGTGATAAAAAGCCAGTCTCTACTCTCCATAGCAGAGCGATCTCACCGGCTATAAAAAGGCAGTGTCCCCTCTCCATAGCAGAGCGATCTCACCGGTGATAAAAAGCCAGTGTCCCCTCTCTGTAGCAGAGCGATCTCACCGGCTATAAAAAGCCAGTCTCTACTCTCCATAGCAGAGCGATCTCACCAGTGATAAAAAGCCAGTGTCCCCTCTCCATAGCAGAGCGATCTCACCGGCTATAAAAAGGCAGTCTCTACTCTCCATAGCAGAGCGATCTCACCAGTGATAAAAAGCCAGTGTCCCCTCTCCATAGCAGAGCAATTCCACCAACGACAGAAGGTAGTCTCCCCTCTACGTAGCAGAGTGATCTCTAGCGATTAAAAGGCAGTCTCCCCTCTCTGGCAGTAGAATGATCCCCCAGTGATAAAAAAGGCAGGCAGCCAGCGTTTCAATCTCCCTTGTCACTTTAACCAGTGAATAATGGATGGTTTAATCTGCAAAATGGAGTTTAATATCGGCTCATACTCCTCTCCCGCACGCTCCTCTGCCTCCCAGAATCACGGAAACACCCAATCGATCTCCAAACTGCAAATCACAGGCTCCAACAGTTCCAGAATCACATTCAAGTCAAAACACAAACTCAAAAGACATAAAAAACTGAAATATACTTGATCTATCCAGAAGATGTTGACTGAAGAAGCATTGTACACAGGCGCCATCTTGACCGGGAGATTTTTAAGTTTGAAGTTTGATTCTATCCAGTGGCTCCATACATAGATTTCCATTTTTGTCCCTGACAGGACTTATTCTTTGATTATATCTAATGGCTCCACACATAGATTCCTATTTTTGTCAGGACCTATTCTTTCCCTAGCTACCTTCCACCTTCTGATATACTCCTAAAAGATTTGGGGTTCTGCGATTATCCTCAATGTATTGTTAGAACTTTTCAATGTACAAGGCATCATTACACTCAGTTATCCTCAAGGAACCTCTTTGAATGATAAAACACTTCAAATCTTGGAAGGGCTGTTACATAGCACCCTGTCCCCTGTGCACAGTGACAGCAGGACTGTGGCGCTACCCCACAGAGCCTTTGTGTTGGCTGCATTGAGCTTCGATCCATCCCTGAGTTCATATACCCGCAATATGAAGTGTGCCTGTTAATAGACTTCCCTTATGGATTTCTCATTGTGCTGGAATTATAACGTGGTTTAGGCAGACCAAAGAGTGTCTCTCAATAAATTGAAACTAATTTGGCAGGGGAGATGGGAAACAGAGTTGTAAGGCTGAAGATAGAGCAGTTGGTATACAAACAGGCAGTGTGTTGTGAGACTGTCAGGAAGGACAGGCAGAAGAGAGGGCAAAATTTCAGACAGCTGTGGAAGCCAGGCCATTTAATGTATTTAAGGTGGAGGTTGATAGGTTCTTGATTAGTTGGGGGCATGAAATGCTATTGGGAGAAGGCAGGAGAACGGCGTTGGGAGGGAAATGGACCAGTCATGATGAAGTGACAGAGCAGACTCAATGGGCGAAATGGCCTAATTCTACTTATGATCTCCCAGCAGCATTTAATATTTGTCATGACTTAAGCATTTGGGAACAGCCCACTGGTAAGAGAGTCCTCTATTACAGAGCTGCTTGGATAAACCCTGGCAAGAATCCTTGTTTTCTGTTCCCGACTTTTACAGATCTACAGCCCCCAATGAAATGGGCATTGCCTCATTGACATTGTAGGCTTCCCAAGTGAAGCAATCATTTAGATAAGGTACCAGCTGTGTCAGGAGCTTCTGGTTGGAGGGCCCCCTCTCACTGCCAGTTTGGTGCTTTTTGGTGAGTTCAGGTGAAGATGCATTCTGCCAAATGTATTTGACAGATTGTTCAGTGAACTCTCTCACTGGACCTGTTGTGTCCTTCCACAGTGTCTATAGGATGTTCCATTAAAAAATGGAACACTTCATGCATTCAAGTGTCATTTTTGAAAGTGTCCTCCCCCTGACATAAGAGCACAGGAAAATAGGAACAGGAGTAGGCCACTTGGCTCTCAAGCCTGCCGTGGTCCATCCCAGCCTTAAGTCCTCCACTGTAACATTTCTCCAGTGCTCTCAATTCCCCAGTTGTTCAAAGTTTTAATGGCTTCCACTTTAAGTACTTCTGGTGATCCTACTGTTTCTTGTACAATTCACTGTTCTGCGTTTCCGTCCCAATTAGCATCATTAGAACATTATCTGGACAGTATCGCAGTGCAGTTTACATGAGCATTCTGTTTATGAGTTGCTTGTTGCCTGTGTCAAGGACTACACTTCAAAGGTCAGTTCTGATGAAAGATCACTGACCTGACAATTTACCTCTGACACTATCTCCACAGATGCAGCCGAACTGAATGTTCCTTGTATTTTCTATTTTTATTTCTGAAGTGACTTATCAATTATCAAATGCCTTGGGCAGTGTGAGATTATGAAGTGTGTAATAACCACGCCTTCCAGAGCCTATTAACCAGTAACAGTCCTTTGTCTACTTCTCTTTCAGGGTAAAGGCATGGAAGCCAGTGGAAGGAGTTGGGTAAGCTCAGCCAAGAACACACAGCCACAGAATGAACAGAAGTTCCCATGCCCAAGGTTGTAACTAAGCTGCCCACCTCCCGTTCGTACTCCTTCGTGACTTTTACACATTTGTTCCCCCAAATTGCTCAGGCATGTTGCGAGCAGCACCCTGTAAATATGGAATGAAATTCTGTTCTGTTTTGTTTTGCTTTCCCTGTACATTTCCTGTTTGTTATTTGTGTGAAGTATGTTTAAGTTCGTAACGATTAAGTTTTGGAAAGTATTGTACTAAATGCACTCAATAAAAATGAATCAAACTGATCAAATTGAGAAAGCAGATTTGGCTCTTATTTATCTTGAAGGCTGCTGTACTTATGAAAGGAAGAATCTAACTAAAAGAATCATAGGCAAGAGAGTTATTTTAAAGTTTTACAAATGGGGAATATTATATGAAAGAGTCAAAGAATCAGATTTATCATGTTCAAAGGAAAATATTTGCATTCCCATGGAAAAAGGGTGAGATGTCTCTTCTCAGGGTGTCTCTCTGGTTTATAGACAGACTTACTTGCATTCTGGTTTTGTGAATTCCAAGGGTCCGATGAGACCGAGACGTGCTGGCTGGCAATGTGGGCGGGTGGTTGGAGAGGTCAGAATCAGGTTCATTATCACCAACATGTGTCATAAAAGTTGTTAACTGAGCAGCAGCAGTTCAATGTAATACATGATCCTAAAGAAAAATAAATAAGTAAATCAATAAATCAATTACATTAAGTATATACGTGTATAGTGAATAGATTAAAATAGTGCAAAAACAGAAATAATATATATTTTAAGAAAGTGAGATAGTGTTAATGGGTTCAATGTCCATTTAGGAATCATATGGCAGAGGGGAAGAAGCTGTTCCTGAATCACTGAGTGTGTGCCTTCAGGCTTCTGTACCTCCTTCCTGTCAGTAACAATGGGAAGAGGGCATGCCCTGGATGATGGGGGTCCTTAATATTAAAGATGTCTTGGGTACTACAGATGCTAGTATCCAAGATGGAGCTGACTAATTTTACAAATTTCTGTAGCTTCTTTCGGACCTGTGCAGTAGCCCCCTGCCCCCATACCAGACTGTGATGCAGCCTGACAGAATGCTCTCCACGATACATCTATGAAAGTTTTTGAGTGTTTTAGTTGACAAACTAAATCTCTTCAAATTTCTCCTTCCACCAGCTCTCCCTGTCCCACCTCTTTCCACTGGCTTCCATGCCTTTACCCTGAAAGAGAAGGAGGTGGCACACACCTTCCACCATTTACACAGGGATATAGAAGCATACATCACAGAAATGGGGCTCTCCAACCTATCAAATTCATGCTGACTATTAAGCACTCCACTATAATCATCCGTTTTATTCTCTCAACACCATTCACTTGCATTCAAGGGATTACCTAACAGTATTGATTATCACTTTGAATGTTCACTCCCACTTTGCGTTGTTATTAGCTGGAGGTTCCCAGGAGTCAGAGGGGAAGTTATATTTCTTCAGCGAGGCTTTGAATCTCCTCTCCTGTCTTCCCAGTGATCTCCAGATATAGATCTCGGAATGGAGTGTCTTTTTTGGAGTTCTTGGACTGGATATGCAAGTGACATGGCATACCGCATGCAGAGGGCTGATTGGGACTAGGGCCTCAGTACTAGGGTGTTCAGAGACTGATCTAGATCTTCCAAAAGTCCAGTGCAGATACAGTGGCCGACTTGTCACCTGCTGTGTAGATAATGCAACGTCTAATCTTTAAATCAACCCAAACTCCAATTTTTCACATATTATGAACAACATGTCTGAGAATGTTGCTTTTCCTGATTTGGTAACTTGTGTTACAGCTGGTCAGTTTTATATGTTTTACAGTGACACCAGTAAATTAATTTGGGGGCATTTTCCAGGCTTTGTTGGGGCATTTAACCACCAATGTGGATTGAGTGATATTGGAAGTCACTTTGGGTTTTTGATGCTAAATACCACTCCCCATTGTTAGCGTGCCACAATTAACAAAAGCTGCTGTGGTTGCAGCTAATATCAGATGTGTTCATCAAAGATGAGTTTGTTGTCATATGCGCAAACATATGTCTGCACTAATGTAATGAAAAATGTTCTACAATGTTCAAAGGTGAAATCGCAGCAGGATCACAGGCACATAGCATCATTTAAACAGCATTTACAAGAAAAATATAAATTTAAACATTAATTATACACAATTTTTTCAAGAAAACAGAAAACAAAGACAAAACATTGCAGTGCAAACTGCTCAAAGTGGTCATAGTCTCTGATGATGAGGGTTGTGTCCAAGAAATAACATGGCTGAAGGGAAGTAGCTGTCCTTGAACCCAGTGATGTGGAAGTTCAAGCTGATGGTACAGCTGCAAGAAGCTGGTGGAATGGTGGGGATCTTTGATGATAAATGTTGCCTTTTTGAGGCAGTGCCTCTTATAGTGCTGGTGGGAAGGTATGTCCACAACTCCCTGTAGCTTTTTTACATGACTGTACAATTGCATTGCTGCCAGACTCTGATGCAAACAGCCAGAATACTTTCAACAGTATATCTGCAGAAGTTAATGTTCATCCTGTCCATCCAGTGTGTAATACCCCAATCAGATGGAAATTAATGAGGTGCGTTTCACTTAAGTAACTTACAATAAGTTGACAGAATAGCATAAATCTATTTACATGGAGCAGATTTAGACAAATGATAGAATTCCAAATCCAAATTAGGAGCAGACAGTGTTGTTGGAAGAATGATGACAAATCAGCTCCTCTTCCACTGCAAAAAAAAAGATTCCCATGTCTGCGGTGCTTTGTGTCTCCTCTCCCACAATACTGACTGGCTGGCTTTGCTGTACGCAGGCAGCAGAGTTTATTGTCGGAACAGGAGATACTGGGATGACTCCCTGAAGCTGAAAGAGGGAATGTCTGTGTGCCTGCTCTAACCCACAGTGAACCAGTGAGACCACAGAATCAAAGGAATCACTTGCATTTGTACAGCGCCTTCCACGTCCTCAGGGTAACTGAAAGCCCACTGCAGCAAACAAAACAGCGTTTTAATGTCAAAACTGGGACACCCACCCAATTTGTGCATAGCAAGCTTCAGTAAAGAGGAAAGAGATCAAATAGTGATTCACTTTTGATGTTGGTGGAAGAGTAATATTGATCGGGACTCTGGCCAAAGTTCCCTGTTCACCTTTGCTTTTGCGATATCCACTGCAGAAAGTAAACTGGTCCAGTACTGAACCAGGCAATTCATGCACACATTTACATGAATCTGACACTATTCCCATATTTTCCCATCAACTCCCCAAAAGGAAAAGTATGGTTGTTCTTGACATGCTCCAGACAGATAAACATCTGATCTGCTTCCCAGTACTGCAGTTCCCAGGTTACTCTCTCTGCCCCACTCACCATCGCATCACCACCTCTTGTTCTGAAATCTCTTCACTTTAGTCTCTACCCCAGAGGCAACCTCTCCAGCCCATTTCGTCCCTCCCCCTTACCCTCACTGCCTCCTAAGTCCTCCCTACAATCACCTTAGTGCCAGCTATCCATGATCTCCCTTCATACAATGCACTGTTGATGCCACTGACATCTGCGGAGCAGGAGATTGCGGAGCGAGCTGGAGATAGTTCCTTGTGGATCTTATGCACCAGTTTTAAAAAGTGAGTGTGGCCTGCAGGGACTTGTCTGTGGAGCAGGAGATTGCAGAGTGAGCTGGAGACAGTTCCACATGGACTTCAGGGGCCAGTTTTGAAAAGCGAGTGGGCCTGTTGGGATTAAGCTGTGAAGTAGGGAAATGTGTGGGTTAATATTAGCTTGGGTTAATTAGCAAGGGCAAATAAAAAGAAGTAAATTTTAAGTGGAGCAACCAGTATTGGAGAGGTCAGGCTTAGGTGAGAACAGGTGGAGGCTACAATTTAAGCGAGAAGTTAGAGGTATAAAAAGGGCAGACAGGATGGCAGTCCAGGCAGACGAATGCTCCTCCTGTGAGATGTGGGGTTTCAGAGTACCTAACAGTCTCCCTGATGACTAGGTAAAGGAAGTATAGCTGGATCTGGATATTCTCAGCACCATTCAGAAGGCTGAAAGCTTCACAGATGAGAGCTTTACTGAGGTGGACACACCCAGAGTACAAGCTTCAGATGGGTGACCACCAGGAGGAGTAAGGGGAGCAAGCAGTTAGTGCAGGGTTCCCTTGTGCAACAAGTATACCCCTTTGGATACTACTGGGGTGGTGGGGGGAGGGGGAAGGGGTAGAGGAATGACCTATCAGGGCACATCAGCAGCAGCCTGGCCAATGGCACCGTGTCCAGTTCTGAGGCTCAACGGAGAAGGGTAACGTCAGGCAGACCGATAGTGATAGGAGGACTTGATAGTTAGTGGGACATACCGCACATTCTGTGGCCACAAAAGAGAAGCTAGAATGGTGTGTTGCCTCCCAGGTGCTAAGGTCCAGGATGTCTCAAAGCAGCTGGAGAAGATTCTCAAGAGGAACGGTGAGCACATTTACATCAATGACATAGGAAGGAAGGGGGAAGAGGTCCTGCACAGTGAGTATAGGGAATTAGGGTAGAGGCTGAAGAGCAGGGCCTCCCAGGTAGTAATCCCTGGAATACTTCCAGTACCACACACTGGTCAGGGCAGGAAAAGGATGGATGAGTAGCTGAGGAACTGGTGCAAGATTTCTGCATCATCTGGGGAAGGTATAACCTACACAAAAAGGACAATTTACACCTGAACCTGAAGGGACCAAGTTTGCTAGAGCTGTTGAGGAAGCTTTAAACTAAGTTGGCAGGGGGATGGGAACTGGAGTGAAAGAGCTAAGAATGTGGCAGTTGGTATACAAGTGGATACAGTGAGATTGTGAGGAAGGACAGGCAGAAGATTGGGCAAAGTTGCAATCAGTGGGATGAGTTAAAGTGTAATATGGGGGGGAAATTGAAAAGGGTGATGAATACAGGACTGAAGGTGTTGTATTTGAATGCACGTAGTATACGGAATAAGGAAGCTGTTCTTGTGTCACAGTTGGCAGGTGTGGCATTGTGGGGATCGCTGAGCTGTGACTCAGAGAAAATCATACTTGAGAGCTTAATATCCAAGGTTACACATTGTATCAAAGGATAGGCAGGTAAGCAAATGAGGTGCTGTTGGTTAAAAATGAAATCAAATCTTTAGAAAGAGGTGATGTGGGAAGATGTAGAATCCTTGCAGGTACAATTCAGAAACTGCAGAAGTAAAAAGACCCTGATGAGAGTTCGACTCATTTTCCTGAACAGAAGCCAGATGCCGGATATAAATTTCAATGGGAAATAGAAAATGCATATAATAAGGAAATGTTCCAATAGTTGTTGGGGATTCAACAAGTTTGTAGTTTGGGAAAATCAGATTGGTGCTGGAAGCCTGGAGAAAGAACTTATAAAATGCCTCTGAGATGGTTTTTAGAGCAACTTGTGGTTCAGCCCACAAGGGGAGCGACAATTCTGGATTGGGTGTTGTGTAATGAATCAGATTTGATTAGGGAGCTTGGGGTAAAGGAACTTTTAGGAGACAGTAATAATAATATGATAGAATTCACCCTGCAGTTTGAAAGAGAGAAGATCAAGCCAGATGTATCATTATTACAGTGGAATAAAGGGAATTAACAGAGGCATGAGAGAGGAGCTGGCCAAAGTTGATTGGAAGGGGACACTATTACAGATGATGGCAGAACAGCAATGGCTGGAGTTTCTGGGGGCCATTCAGAAGGCACAGGATAGACATACCCCAAGGATGAAGAAGTATTCTAAAGGGAGGATGAGGCAACTGTCACTGTCAAGGGAAGTCAAAGACAGCATAAGAGAAAAAAGAGAGAGCATATAATATAGCAAAACTTAATGGGTAGTTAGAGGATTGGAAAGCTTTTAGAAAACAACCAATAGAGAAAGAAAAAATGAATTATGAAGGTAAACTAGCCAATAATATCAAAGAGGGCTCCATAATTTTTAGCATATATATAAAGAGTAAAGGACAGGCGAAAATGGATATTAGACTGCTGAAAAATTATGCTGGAGAGATAGCAATGAGTGACATACGATGAAAGAAATGGCAAAAAAACTTAAAGGCTTGAAGTCACCTGGACCAGATGGTATATACAACAGGATCCTGAAAGCGGTAGCTGAAGTGATTGTGGAGACCTCAGTAATGATCTTTCAAGAATCACGAGATTCTGGAATAATTCTGCAGGTCCGGAAAATTGTACGTGATAAAGTAAGCCAAAAAATCAGCATAGTTTCCTTAAGAGGAAATTTCACTTGGCAAATCTGTTGGAATTCTTTGAAGAAATAACAGGCAGGATAGACAAAAGAGAGTTAGTGGATGTTGCTTTCTTAGATTTTGATGAAGTGCCACACATGAGGCTGTTTAACAAGATAAAAACCCATGAGATTACAAGCATGGATAGAATATCATCTGACTGGCAGGGGGAAAAGAGTGGGAATAAAGGGGGCTTATTCTGGTTGGGTGCCGATGATTAGTGGTGTTGTGAAGGTGTGGGAATTGGGACAGCTTCTTTTCATTTTATACAGTATGTTAATATTTTCCTACCCCAGTCATTCTCTCTTCTGCCCTATTCTATTGGACAGAAGATGTAAAAGCACATACCACCAGCTCAAGTAAAGCTCCTACCCCACTGTTATAACATTACTGAATGGTTCCCTAGTTTGTTAAGATGAACACTGTCCTCCCTATCTACCTCATAATGATCTTGCACCTTTTCGCTTAACTGTACTGCACTTTCTCTGTAGCTATTATACGTTATTTTGCATTCTGCTATTGTTTTACCTTGTTCTACTCAATGCACTGTGTAATAATGAACAGTATGAAAAACAAGTTTCTCACTGTTTTTTGGCACACGTGAAAATACAGTAGTTCAATTCCAATTCCATTTAGAGTTGAACATAGAACGTAGAAGACGGAGAGGAGATTTGATAGAAGCATACACAATTATAAGGGGTATAGATAGGATAAATCCAAGCAAGCTTTTCCCACTGAGTTTGGGTGGGACAACAACCAGAGGTCATGGGTTAAGAGTGAAAGGTGAAAGATGAAAACTTTAAGGGGAACATGAACATTTTCCCTCAGGGCTGTGAGAGTATGGAACAAGCTGCCAGCACAAGTGGTGGATGCGAGCTCGATTTGGATAAGTACATGGATGGTAGGGGTATGGAGGGATATGGGCTCGGTGCAGGTTGATGGGATAGGCAGTTTAAATGGTTTTGGCATGGACTAGATGGGCCAAAACACCTGTTTCTGTGCTATACACATTTATGACATTTCCAATTTGCCTCCACAAACACCTCTGGCAGCAACAGCAGGTACCCGCAACTCTGCATAAAAAAGTTGCCTTGCACATCTCTCTTGAACTTAACCTTTCTCTCTTTAAATGCATTCCCTCTCTTCCCTCTCAATCTTGAAGAAGGGTCTCCTCCTAAAACATTAACTGTTTACTCTTTTCCATCGATGCTGCCTGACCTGCTGAGTTCCTCCAGCATTTTATGTATGTCCCCCTAGTATTAAACGACTTGATCCTATAAAAAAAATTACCTGCTATCTCATCTACCCATGCCTCTCATAATTTTATAAACCACCATCAGGTGATCCCTTAGCCTCCACCACTCTAGAGAAGTCAACCCTGGTACGTCCAACCTCTGCATGCCCTCTAATCCAGCCAGCATCACTTCTGAACTCTTTCTGAAGCTTCCACAGTTTTCCTATAACAGGTGATGAGTTTAGATTGCAATACTCCAGATGTAGCTTAACTCGAGTTTTATAATGCTACAATGCAAGTTTGTAAATGCACTTTCTGAAAGGCTGGTGGAAGATTCACCAGTGAATCACGGCTTCTAATGGGCAACAATCATACCGGTGCCCGAGAAGCATGAGGTGAGCTGCCTGAACAACTATTGTCCAGTGGCTCTCATATCCACTGTCATGAAAGGCTTTGAGAGGTTGCTCATGACTAGAATCGGCTTTTGCCTAAGCAAGGACCTGGACCTGCTGCAATTTGCCTACCGCCACCATAGCTCTACAGCAGATGCAATCTCACTGGCTCTACACTTGGCCTTAGATCACTGGTAACACCTATATCAGGCTGCTGTTTATTGAATGCAGCTCATCATTCAACACAATCATACCCTCAGTTCCAATCAACAAGCTCCAAAACCTGGGCCTCTGTACCTCCCTCTGCAACTGGATCCCTGACTTCCCCACTGGGGGACCACTATGTGAGAAACTGAATTAACATCACCTCCTCGCTGACAATCAAAACTGGCACACAACAAGGATGTGCGCTTAGCCTCTTTCTTCACAACACAAACACTATCTATAAAATTAATAATGACAGACTATTGGTGGCAGAATTTAAGATGATGACAAGGAGGTGTACAGGAGGGAGTTAGATCAGCTGGTTGAGTAGTGTTGCAGCAAATTTGAACAACATCAGTAAAAACAAGGAGTTGATTTTGGACTTCAGGAAGGGGAAGTTGAGGAAGCAACACCAGTCCTCATCAAGGGATCAGAAGTAGAAAGGTCAAGCAGCTTCAATTTCCTGAGTGTGAACATCTCTGGGATATATCCTTGATCAAACATGTTGACGCAATTACAACGAAGGCATGGCAGTGGCTGTATTTCATTAGATTTTGAGGATAGTTGATATGTCACCAAACACACTTGCAAATTTTTACAGATGTACTGTGGAGAACATTCTGACTGGTTGCATCACCATCTGGTATGGAGGGGCCACTGCATGGGATTGGATAAATCTGCAGGAAGTTGTAAACACAGCCAGCTTCATCATGGGCATTAGCCTCCCCAGCATCCAGAAGACCATCAAAAGGCGATGCCTCAAAAAGGCAGCATCCATCATTAAGGAACCCCATCACCCAGGACATGCCCTCTTTTCATTGCTACTGTCAAGGAGGTGGTACAGGAGCCTGAAGACACACATTCAATGTTTCAGGAAGAGCTTCCTCACCTCCATCTTCAGATTTCTGAATGGACAATGAACCCTAAGCACTACCTCAGTATTTTCCCTCTCTTTTTGCACTATTGATTTAAATTGATTTTCTGTTTTTTTTATATACTGATTATAATTTATAGTCATTATGCGTTGCAATGTACTGCTGCCACAAAACAACAACAAATTTCACAACATATGCCACTGATATGAAACCTGATTCTGATTCAACAGTATCAGGTCTGTGTTTTGTATGATTTGGCTAGCCATCATAGTACAGGGGCATGAATGAGTTACTTTTCAAAATTGTTTCATAAGCTTGCAAGTGACAGTCGATGCCCAGGAGTGAGTGAAATCTAATGGAGGGTTGCAGGTAAAGCAAGATTTGCTTTATGTGTGGCCACAAGGTAGTATTTTATTCAAGGAGTTCAAATGCAAAGAATAAACAAAGAATAAACTCTTTAGACAAAGTCTAATCAATAAAGACACAATGCAGTGCAAGGTTAGTGGACTGAAGTCGGAGATCTAATTGTGGCATTCAGATTATAGAATGAAGCAGAAAAGAGATTGGAACCATTAACAATCATAATCTGACTGCCATCATGCTGTCTACATCACTTCCATGAAAACATTTTCCTTGAATTTACTAGCGGCTCCAGTAATGTTGCTTAGGGTCATTTTCATTAGAGAAGGGATCTGTACAATTAAGTTGCTCTTGATTTGCTGCTGCACTCCCAACGTTCTTCACAAAGTACACCTCCAGCTCTAGCTCACAACATCAGAGGTCTGAATAATCCCTCTAAATTTAATTAAAATGTTACCACTCTAAATCATTTTCTTCTCTCTACATTTTAATTAAGGATTATAAGGCCACGTAATATTTTTTCAAACAATTTCATCACTATGTAAATCACAAAAAAGGTGGTGATATGTTTAGTAGCTCCAAAGTATAAAAGTAGTTACAAGAAAGAGTTGGGAGCCCAGGAGATAACCTGTGCACTTCATTTTTACTATAAGAGAGGTGCGCACGTATGACACAGTGGCGTGGTGATGTATGCTATATTAGTACTTTGATAGAGTTGTTTGGGTTGGTTTAAACTAATTTGTCAGGGGATGGGAACCTGAGTGATAATGCTGAGGATGAGGTAGTTGGTTTACAAACAGAGGCAATGTGTAGTGAGACTCCTGGCAAGGAGAGGTTGATGGTAGGGCAAAATTGCAGTCAACAGGATGAGTTGTAAGGCAAAAGGCAGACAAAATGAAAAGGGATGAATACAGAACTGAAGGTGTTATATTTGAATGTGTGCAGTATACAGAATAAGGGAGATGAACTTGCAGAACAGATACAGATTGGCATGTATGATGTTGCAGGTATAGATACACATTGCATCAAAAGGTCAGGCAGGAAGGCAGAGGGGACGGCATGGTTCTGTTGGTAAAAATGAAATCAAATCATTAGAAAGATGAGACATGAGATCAGGTGATGTAGAACCTTTGTTGATAGAGTTAAGGAACTGCAAGGGTTAAAAAGACCCTGAAGTATACAGACCCCCCCCCCCCCAAACAGTAGTAGGGATGTGGTCTACAAATTACAATGGGAAATGCAAAATGCATGCTGAAAGGGCAATGTTACGATGGTAATGGGAGATTTCAGTATGCAGGTAAATTGGGAAAATCAGGATGATACTGGATCCCAAAGGAGGAATTTCTAGAGTGCCCACGAGATGGCTTCAGAGAGTGGCTCATGGTGAGCCCACTACGGGATCAACTGTTCTGGACTGGGTGTTGTGAAATGAACCAGAATTGATCACACAGCTTAGAGTATAGGAACCCTTAGGGCATATATGTCAAACTCAAGACCCGCGGGCCAAATCCGGCCCGCGGTGGAATTATCTTTGGCCCGTGAGATAATATCTAATTACTATTAAAGCTGGCCCCAGTAATTGAAGTGCCTATGGCATATGATATGGCTAATGCTGAGTTTATTCAGGTACCAGGTTTTCAGGGTTTTTAGTGTTTATTCGGCAGTCTTCTTCATAAGAAACGGAATTTGTAAAGTGAAACACTTTGTAGTTATAGTAGAGACTGAGACACATGAGAGCACGCTGAAAAAATGGAGGCAACGAAAGCTGCGTTCGCACGCATCCGACTGATCCGGCCCACATGAAGCTGCATTTTGCTCAATCCGGCCCGTGACCTAAAATGAGTTTGACACCCCTGCCTTAGGGAAAAGAAATCATAATATGATTGAATTCACCCTGTAATTTGAGGAGGAGCTAAAGTCAGATGTATAGTGGAGTAATGGGAATTACAGAGGCATGAGAGAGAAGCTGACCAAAATTGATTGGCAACAAAACACTGGCATTGATGACAGAAGAACAGCAATGGCTGGAATTTCTAGGAGCAATTTGGAAGGCACAGAATATATACATCCCATAGAACCATAGAACATTACAGCACAGAAACAGGCCTTTTGGCCCTTCTTGGCTGTGCTGAACCATTTTTCTGCCTAGTCCCACTGACCAGCACCTGGGCCATATCCCTCCATACACCTCTCATCCATGTACCTGTCCAAGTTTTTCTTAAATGTCAAAAGTGAGCCCACATTCACCACTTCATCTGGCAGCTCATTCCACACTCCCACCACTCTCTGCGTGAAGAAGCCCCCCCAATGTTCCCTTTAAACTTTTCCCCCTTCACCCTTAACCCATAACCTCTGTTTTTTTTCTCCCCTGGCTTCAGTGGAAAAAGCCTGCTTGCATTCACTCTATCTATACCCATCATAATTTTATACACCTCTATCAAATCACCCCTCATTCTCCTACGCTCCAGGGAATAAAGTCCTAACCTATTCAACCTTCCTCTGCGGAGGGGCAGGCTCTTTTGAGGAAGTAGAGAGGCTACAGAATGACTTAGACTGATTTGAAGAATGGGCAAATGAGTGGTAGATGGAATACAGTGTTGGCAAGTGCATGGTCATGCACTTTGGTAGGAGAAATAAAAGGGTAGATTATTTTCTAGATGAAGAGGAAATTCAAAAGTCTATGGTGCAAAGAGACTTGTGAGTGTCCTCATGTAGGATTCCCTAAAAGTTAATTTTCAGGTTGAGTTGGTGGTGAGGAAGACAAATGTGATGTTAGCATTGATTTTGAGAGGATTAGAATATACAAGCAAGGATATAATGATGAGTCTTTATGAAGCACTGGTGAGGCTTCACTTGAAGTATTGTGACTAGTTTTGGGCCCCTTACCTGAGAAAGGATGTGCTGTCATTGGAGAGAATTCAAAGGAGGTTCACAAAAATGATTCCAAGATTGAAAAGCTTGTCATATGAGGAGCAGTTGATGACTCTGGGCCTCTACTCACTGGAATTCAGAAGAATGAAGCGTGTCGTCATTGAAACCTATTGAATATTGAAAGGCCTTGATAGAGTGGATGGGGAGAGGATGTCCCCTCTGGTGGGGGAATCTAAAACCAGAGGACACAGCCTCAGAATAGAAGGACATCCTTTTGGAATGGAGATGAGGAGGAATTTCATTAGCCAGAGACTGGTGAATCTGTGGAATTCGTTGCCACAGGCAGCTGTGGAGGCCAGCTCGTTAAGGCAGAAGCTGATAGATTCTTGATCAGTCAGGGCATGAAGGGATACAGAGAGAAGGCAGGAGATTGGAGCTGAGAAGGAAAATGGAATAGACATGGTGAAATGGCGGAACAGACTCGATGGGCCAAATGGCTTAATTCTGCTCCTATATCTTATGGTATTATGGTCTTTTACTTATAACCTGTAATGAATTAAACAAACAAGAACTCTTAATCAAACAATATATTTACAATATTAGTGAAATATTAAATGTACATCAATCCTCCCTGCTTAGCTATAAACATAACTTAAGTCAGAATGCATCACAATATATATATATATATATATATACACATACATACATATATACATACACACATATGGTATACAGTACTGCGTGATACAACTACTATACAGACATACACAGCATAGTAAATATTAAATTATCCCATTCAGACCTAAAGATTTAATCTTTGTGGAGGATTTCTTACTCTTGTGAGGTAATGTCTTTCCTGACAAGGGGAGAGGGTCACTCTCCATGATAGGTGAGCTTTGTGGCTGTGAAACAATCAGGTTCTGCAGCCGTCTCCATGGTAGTTGTAGGGATTTACTCTGGACCGCAAAAGTGGCTCTGACAGCTCGGGACACCTTCTTCGCCTTTCTTTTTTCTGTACCAAGATGTGCTTGGCATCTTCTGGATGTGTTGGCATCCCAAACAGTGTATGGCAAGCTCTTTGATCAGTGTGCCATCTCTCTCTGCAGTGGTAAAGGAATGTGATGCAAAGGTTATGGGGCGTTCACTTCCATCACTCACAACATGTGACATGACTGGATAAAGCAAAGAGTAACAGGGCAGCTTCACTTGACAATGTGGATCATAATGTGTGAGTATATTGTCTCACATCACCATTTCCTTTACCTTTTTGAAAACCACCTCACCTAGCTATGTCCATTTCTTCCTGATCCATAGTAATGAGTTCAAGGGATGTAGCACAGAAGCCAGTGTTGCCAGGAACCTGTTCCAGTAATTGACAAATCCTGAAAAGGACCACAAATGTGACACACACAAAATGCTGGTGGAACACAGCAGGCCTGGCAGCATCTACAGGGAGAAGCACTGTAGACATGTGACACATCCTTTGGCCTTGGGGCATCCAGCACTGCTTGAATATTCTCAGCACACTTGTGTAATCCTTGTGTGTCAATAGTAGATTTAACAAATTCACACCTGTTGCTTCATGGTCTGAGCTCATAATCTAATTTTTTTAACAATGCCTTGAGATTTTGGATGTCTTGTCATCCTTATCAGTAGCAATGATATCATTCAGATAACTCTGAGTGCCTGGGCAGCCTTGCAACACCTGGTCCATAGCTTTCTGCCAGAGTGCAGGTGCAGATGCTGCTCCAAAACAAGAAGCCCATTATAGTGGTAAAGCCCTTTGTGAGCGTTTATGGTGAGAAACACTTTGGACTCTTCTTCCATCTCCATCCTGTAGGTAGGTTTCAGCTAAGTCCACTTTGCTGAAGTGTTTTCCTTCAGAGAGGTTTGCAGAGATATCCTCTCTCCTGGGCAGAGGGTATTGATCTGCTTTCAGTACTGACCTTAAAATCAGACCCATTCTTCTAGGCTACTGGGAAACCCAGAATTCCTTCAGCCGCCATGCAGTCCAGCTCACTGGCTGCTTTATCACGGATGGTACAAGGATCTGGACAGGTTTTGCAAAACTTGGGTGTGGCATTTTCATTTAACACAACTCTACTTTAGATATGTTTGAGTTTTTCAATGCCATCCTTGAACAATGCTGTGGCATCATCCAGTACTTTTCTTAATTGAGCATCAATTGACTATTACAGGGGATATGACATGCAAATGGTGGATGGATCTCCAATCAATTTGTAGTTTGTCTCAGCCAATGCTGACCCTCCTGTTTCTATCACATACAAGTCTAATGTGGCTTGTTCGTTGTTGAATTTCTCTCTTCTAGATGTCATTCCCACAGGAGTTATCTTTTCTCCAGTATATGTTCTCAATTGGATATCTGCAGGCTTCAGTTCAGTATCTGTGAAATGCCGGTCAAACTCGTTTTGTGGAATGACTGAAACAGCCAAGCCAGTGTCTAATTCTATTTTAATTAATTTCCCATTATATTCCCAATTCCCAATATTGTAAGCAATATTGTTTGTCTGTTGTTAATTTTGACATTGTAAGTCTTAAGGCTACCTAGTCCTGTGTCACTCTCATTATCAGATTTTTCAACAACAGCATGCAGATTAAACACGAGAAAATCTGCAGATGCTGGAAATTCAAACAACAACACACACAAAATGCTGGTGGAACACAGCAGGCCAGGCAGCATCTATAGGGAGAAGCGCTGTCAACGTTTTGGGCCAAGACCCTTCATCAGGACTCTTCCTTTCCTGACGAAGGGTCTCGGCCCAAGATGTCGACAGCACTTCTCCCTATAGATGCTGCCTGGCCTGCTGTGTTCCACCAGCATTTTGAGCATGCAGATTAATGCACTTTTTGAAACTGCAACTTGCCTTTATATCTTTATCTCTTCCCTGTGCAGCCCATTTATTTTTGTCTGCCTGATATTTTCTTTGTCTGTGTCTTATTTGTGACTTATTCTGCAAGTATTGCCCTTAAACCTGCGTTGCTCTGGTGAATGTGAGCCCCTGCCACAATGGTAACACAATTTTTGTCCAGGTGGCCTTCATCTAAACATTTGCAATTTTGTTCATGCTCACTTTCTTCCCCGACTGTAACACTAATTTCAACTGTTCTCTAAATGTGTGCTTTGCTTCAGTTAGGAGCATTTTTGAATATTTTCGTGTAAGATTACAGAAACTAAATGATCTCGCAGTGCATCATGAAGTCCATCACTGAATAGAAAATGTTCAGACAATTTCTTCAATTCAGTTTTTTAACTCGAATGTCTCGCTGTGCTTCAGCAGGTACTAGAGGTAATTGTCTCAGGTTCATTTAAAACTTCCTTGTCACTACTGTTACAGTTTATAACTCCAAACCATAAAACTAATTTCAAGAAAAAGATGGGAGCCCAGGATGTACTTCAGTTTTACTTTAAACGAGGCACACACATATCACACGGTGGCATGATGACGCCTGCTATTCAGGTATGTACTTGTACATACAACCCGTAACAAATTATTTAAACTAACAAGAATGTTTAATCGAACAATATGACTTATATATCACCTATAATTAAATACACAGCAGATGGCAATGTGTTACAGCTAGCAGAGCTGTTGCCTCATGACTTCACTGATCCTGTCCTCCAGTGCTGTCTATGGGAAGTTTGCACGTTCTCTCTGTGACCGCATATGTTTCTTCTGGTTCTTTCCACATCCTGAAAGTGTTGGCAGATTAATTTGGCCACAGTCAGTTGCCCCTATCATACATGTGCATGGTATAATCTAAGGAAGGAGAGCATGGGGAGGATATCATGGGCTCAGGTGAGATTCGAGTAATAATGGGTGCTTGATTTTTGCTACAGTCATGGTGGTGGATGTGTGGTATCTCACTATGACAATGAGGAAAATACATGATCAAAAATTCTAGTCTTTGAGTGAGATGTGCTGTCACATTGTTACTCTGTGAAGAATCACAGAACAGACTTAAGCCCTTAGTCTACATTAAATTGGGACAACCCACCTAGATATGAGGACATGGTGAATCTACTCATCAGGAAAAACTACTCATCTTCATGGCCTCTGAGTCAGAGAGGAATGGAGCCAAGACTTCAGATTCAGATTCAGATTCAGTTTATTGTCATTTAGAAACCACGAATGCAATGCAGTTAAAAAATGAAACAACGTTCCTCCAGAATGATATCACAACAGCATATGACAAAACAGGCTACACCAGAAAATCCACATAACGTTTGGCAATCCCCAATCCAGAGTCCGGACAGGATGCTGCGTATTAATATCGCGCTACCATCTTAGCGCGTGCCCCGGAAAGGAGCTCCAATTCCACCAGACAAAACAAGACCAAAAACTAAAGCTACAAGACCTGCACAAAACCACATAGTTACAACAGTGCAAACAATAGCATAATTGATAAAAACACTGACCATGGGCACAGTAAAAATAGTCCAAAGATGTTAAAGGACTATAAGTTCAAAAGAAATCACCACACAGTTTCCACAAATCCCCAGGGTCCTGATAGACTCGCCATCCCACGCCGGCGGCAGAAGGGAGTACCCCCGCTATGGGCTTCCATGGCCCGACTCAGCCTCGCAGACACAGCACACAATGAAAGCTCCGTCGAACCCAGCCTCGCAGACACAGCACACACCGAAAGCCTTCTTAATAATACAGGCAAACATGTAGAGTGGTTGAATGCTTAACAGGGCATTCAGCCCTTTGTGTCTCTGCCATCATTCAGATTCATCTGGACTGATTAAATTTATTTACCCCCCTAAGCTTCTTCATACCTTTGTTTGTATGAATCAACTTGGCAAGTTCCAATGCATCCCAACATGCTTCGCCTTTCTCTGAGGAACATTGCAAAGACAGCTGCATTGTTGATATAAATTAATGACGTGGAAATGAGAACATGAGGTTTTAGTCTAAGATCCACAGAAACCAGCAGGCGTGGAGGCATGTCAAACAGCGGAGAAGGTAGTTATTGCTGCAAGAGGTGATGGATAGTTGGGCACCCAGGTCTCAGAAGATGTTTAATGCTGACATTTTCTGAGATGATGATGCACTGGCAGAAAGAATGTGTTGTGACAGTAGAGGTTCAGTGACATGAATAGAGAAAAAGAGGAACCTAAAGTGTAGCTGTGTCTAAATCCTTGAAAGTGATGGATTATGATAGAGTAGTTAGTAAGTACTTGCATTGCTCTGGGCTTCATACTTAGAGGCTTGTACCTAGAATTTGGGAATTCACAGCACTGTTCATTGTGTAATTCACTGTTGATTTAACACAGATAATCTGGTTAGTGGTTACATCTGGATGAAACTGAAGCATTGTGAAATTAGACCAAGTACTTCCATGCTAGCACAACTAACATATTCTCAGTGTCAGACACGGTGATATTACTCATCAAATGACACACATTTATGATATGGTATTCATAACTTAAACTGGAGCTGACAGATGCTAGGTGGAGAACCTGTGAAATTCTCCATGTGAAGGTTCATTTCACAACTGGACATTTCACAAGGGAGTTCGAAAGCTCACTAAGATGTTCATATTTAATACACTTCCCATCATATCCTGAATGTGTTGCAACTTTTGTCTGTTGCAGTCTGGTTAATAACACCCATCAGGAATTAGTCTGAAGGATTCTCAGTCTAGGTAGTCAGGGGAGGTAATGGATTCCAGACTAGTGGTCACAGCAACAATGTGATGCCCCCAATGCAGGGACAACTTTCAGATACAGAAGCTGCTCTCTCAGCCACCCTGAGGAGCCTTGTCTACATAGCTCATATTTGTCAGGAAAAGTACAGGAAGCTTGACCAAAAAGCAGAGCAGCAGAGATGATTTAGGGGTGAATGATAACTTCAGTAATAAGCCACAAAATAACAAGCCATGAGTTGCCACAAAACAAGACAGGACAGAAACAGGAAACAAAGTAAACTTGAGGCGCAGAGAGCAAAAGCTAGGAGCAACTGGTTGATGCCGTCTATTCCGGCAAGTGAACAAGGACAGTGGATGAGAAATGGGGTTAAATAGGCTGCAAGTGATGAGTCTGGAAGGAGCAGCAGGTGAATCCTGTTAGCTGGGTGGAGACCAGGTGATGACCTGACAGGACCTCCCCCATATGTTTGAATGGGTCCGGAGGCAACTCCTCAATGAGTAATGGATCCAAGATATAACTGGACAACACCTAAGGTCTCTCCTCTGGGCTGCACCCTTCCTAGTCAACCAGGGACTGCACATCCCTCCCACGATGACAGGAATCCATCAAATGGCAAACCATATACACTGGACCATCTTCCACCACCCTAGATTGTGGAGGTGCAGGCTAGGGTCGGCTGAGTGGTCCATACACAATGGGCTTGAGGCAGAACATATAGAAGGTAGCAGCTGGAGACAGTAAGTGACTGGATTGGTGCACTGGGTGATCTTATAGGGACCAATAAGCCAGGATGAAAAAATTGCAGGTGTTGACGTGCAGGGATCTCGGGTGGGGAGCCAAACGTTGCCCAGGCCAAAGTAGTCTGCATGGGCACAGACAGTGGTTGGCCTAGCAGCTAGGATGGCCCTCCATGAACTCCTCCAAGCATTCCAGCAGTGGTGAATCAGGGCCTCGGTGGACAGACTGTCACCGTGGGCTCCTCCATGGGGAACAATGGCAGGTGGTGGCTATAAAGCACTTTAAAGGATGACAGACCCATGGCAGAGGAGGTGTGTAGGTTGTGGGACATTTCAGCCCAGAGCAACTATTTCTTCTATGTTGAACAGTTAGAGGCGGCGAAGCATCGCAGAAACTTCTCCACTTGCTAATTGGCTCTTTCTGACTCACCACTGGCCTGTGGATGATAGTCGGTGGACAAATTCACTGAGTTGTGAAGGAGGGAGCAGAAGGTTTGCCAGAAGCAGGAGAGCAACTGTGAACCCTGGTCCAATACAATGTCCTGAGGGAAACTGCGGAGGTGCTCTACGTGCCTGATGAAGAACAACCATCTCAATGGCTGACAGAAGCTTGGGGAGGGCAATGAAGTGGGCTGCCTTTGAGAACAGATCCACCTCACAATCACTGTGTCCCCATCAGAAGGTGAGATTGATGGCTATGTGGATGAGTGCAGGCAGTGATGAACTGATCATGGTGAGTGGTGTCGCAGAAAATTCTGTTGTACACCTAGAGGGCTGGAGAGGGTTGAGGAATGGTCCCATTGGAGTGCATGGCCACTGGCACGTATTTGTGGTTGACAGGTATGTCAGCCAGAGGAGGCTCATGCTGTGGGGCCTGGCAGATCTGGCTTTCAAGGTCCCAGACAATCGGAGTGAGGATCTGAGAAGATGGAATGATGGGCTGAGGGCTGGTCTCCATTTTAGCTGGGTCCAACTGCCATGACAGGACCCTGCCTTTGTGTTCTTGGAACTGGATTGGTAGGAGACGGTGATGTTGAATTGGTTGAAGAAGAGGGCCCAACAAGCCTGATGTGTGTTAAGCTGGTGAGTCTGTTGTGTGGATATGAGGTTCTGGTGGTCAGCCCAGATCAGGAAGAGCTTGGAGTTTCCCATCAACCAGTGTCTCCATTTCCTCAATGCTCACTCGAAAGTGAGACACTCCCTGTTTCCTACTCCATAATGGTGCTGTGTAGGCTTGAACTTGTGTTAGAAGAAGGCATAACGTTATGTTTTCCTGTCTAGTCTTCAGTGAGATAGGATGCCCTGGTGCCTACATCAGTTTTGTCCTTCTCTATCAAAAGTCCAGAGGGGTTCAGATGGAGGAGAATGGGAGCAGTGGTGAAGTGTCTCAAGGTCTTTGAAAGCATGGTCTACAGTAGCAGACCAGATTATCTGTGAGGTTGGTGATTTGGTGAAGGAGGTGAGAGGAGCAGTGATTTCTTGGTGAAATTGCAGTAGAGTTAGAGAAGCCCAAGGAGTGGTGTAACTATTTGAGGGTGCATGGTCAGAGCCACTCGATGACAACGCGAATGTCCTCTGGACCCATGCTTATGCCTTGGGGTGAAAGGATATAACCCAGGAAGGAACTGACTGGGGTGTGAAACAGGTTCAGTATTTCTCTAACTTACAGTACAGCTGATTTTTGAGGAGGCACAAAAGGACAGTGTCACAACCATGGATTTGGCAGCGCAGTAGATACAGCAATTGCGCTTATGAATTTGCACGTTTCAGTTAATTATTATTTAATTGTGATAGTATTTAACTCCATTCTTGTTGTCGTGGTGCTTGTCGAGACTTGCACAGAACATAGCAACTCTTCGCTGCTGTTTTGTATTTGGCCTTTCCAGAGCTATTGGACTTTCAAATCAACTGACTCTGAAGACTAGCGGTATTCATTTAATGTTTAGATGTTCTTTTCAACTGCAGTGTAGGCTTCGTTTTCCTTTTGAGAGTTTTAGTTAATGACCCTGTTTGGCCTAGCGTTTATTGTTTTATTTTCCCTTTAACACTGTTCGTATTGAAATCTATGAACTATCGACCAGCTTTGGTGTCTCTCACCCCGCACTTGCGCCATATCCGAACTCGGTAACAGACAGATGTGATCTTGGAGGTTCTTGGAGAAGATGAGGATGTTGTTGAGGTAGACGAACACGTGTACGTGTAGCATGTCTTAGAGAATCTCATTAATGAAGCCTTGGAAAATGGCTGGACTGTTGAAAAGTGTGAAGGACAGCACTAAGTACTTGAGATGGCTAGTAGGTATTATGAACACCTTCTTTCACTCTCGCCCTGGCAGATGTGGGTCAGATTGGATCCAGTTTGGTGAAGATCTGGGCATCACAAAGTGTTTTGATTGTGTTATCCATCAAGTGGAGAGCAGAACGGTTCTTAATGTTAATTTTGTTGAGTTCACCATAGTTAATACAAGGACAAAGACCCCCATCTTTCTTTTTGACAAAGGAGAATTCTGCATCGGCTGGGAACTGGGATGGATGAATGAAGCCACGCTGTAGTGCTTCGGCCATGCAGTTATTCATGGCTTGAGTCTCAGGAGGAGAGAAGGAGAACAGATGGCCTCAGGGAGGGGAGGGGCCTGAGAGGAGGTTGATTGTGCAGTTGTGTGGTGTGTGAGGTGGAAAGGTACTGGTTTCTCTTTTACTGAAAGTAATGACTAAATCCTGTGAGAGTGCGGTGAGGTTGAGGTTTTCCTCTGTCTCCATGGACTTGGGGTGAAGTCAGGTGAAGTTGCAGGCAGATGGTCCATTAGGTTAGTCCCCAACCTCGCAGTCACCAGGTGACCAGGTGAAGTGAGGGTCATGAGTGGGGACCACTTCATTGAGCACCTCCAATCCATCTGCCAAAAGCAGAACTTCTCGGTGCCCAAACATTTTAATTCTAATTCCCATCCCAGTTTTCAACATATCGATCCGTGGCCTCCTCTTGTGCCAGGATGAGGTCACCCTCAGGGTGGAGGAGCAACACCTTATATTCCATCTGGGTAGCCTCCAACCTGATGGAATGATTATCAATTTCTCCTTCTGGTAAAAAAAAATACCCCCCACCCCTTCCCTCTCATTCTATTCCCCACTCTGGCCTCCTACTTCTTCTCACCTGCCTATCACATTGTCCTTGGTCCCCTCCTTCTTCCCTTTCTCCTATAGTCCAATCTCTTTTCTGATCTGACTCCTTCCTCTCCAGCTCCTTATCTTTTCAATCCACCTCACTTCTCCTATCACCTTCTACCTATCCTCCATCCCCTGCCCCACCGTTTTATTTTGGTGTCTTCCCCCTTACTTATTAGCCCTGAAGAAGGTTGTCGGCCTAAAATATTGACTGTTCCTCCAGAGTTTCCAGGATCTGCAGACTTTCTCATATTTAGGAGTAACCCAAGATGAGAGGAGTGTTGAGTGAGTTAATGAGGAGGAATTGGGTGGACTTGGGCTGCTCTCTGATGCTCACGTGCACAGGCCATGTGTGGTTGCTGACAGTCCCATACCCCAGGGGATGTCTGTCAATGACTGTGACGTGAAAGGGTGAGAGAGCTTTGGTAGGATGTCCAAGCTGCATAGAGTCGAAACTAGAAACTTGTCTGCTGCACCGGAATCCACCAGAACCTCCTGTGCATGTAGGACCAATGGAGTATGCAAGAGGACAGAGAGAGTGAAATGGGCTATGTTGCTGGAATGAGGGACCAGGGAGAGTTTGGCAGATAGGAGGCACTTCATCTCCAGCCGTAGGCACCGCTTTCCCAGATGCAGTGGGCATTTGATGCATTGGTGCTCCGCAGCAGGTGCACAAGTTGCTGCTCCACTGATGATTGCACTCTTGGGAAGGTAAGAAAGATCTCCCCAACTGCTGGGTTCTGGAGAACACAGAGATGGGTATTTTGTAGCCTTAAATGGTCCTGAGAATGGAACTCTGGGCTTAGCTGCTGATCTGGAGGGTTGTTCTATAAGATGCTTGACAATACAGAGAGCAAGAGTGCTGGGGCTTTCAAGGAGGGTGAAGACAGCTTGTCCTTCAGCCCTGTTGATGATGGGCCAGCAGTGGTTCTGCACTCTGCTGCGAGGGACCCGAACTCCACGGTGCAACCGAGCGCAGAGAGTGAGCTTGGACCCAAGCGAAATACCTGATCTACTTTCTCACTTCCATTTCCCAGATCGTCAAAAACCTGGCACTTTTCAGTGGTGAAATCCTCATATTCATTGAAAATTGGGTTTTTATTGTCACTGTTAGCGATGCCCCAGGTCAAATGTTGCTCAGTCAAAAGAGAGATGAGGAAGATGAGGAAATCTTGGCCTCATTCATAAAATACAGAGATAGCCGGAGCTCGAAGTGTAAGACGCAAGAGGCAGGAAGTTGCAGTATCGAGTTGGAGATCCATCAAAGCATTCGAGCAAAAGGATCCCGGACTCATATGGAGGAGATGGGCTGGCGTTGCTTCATCCAGACAGAGTTGGAAGAGAGTGGCAAGAAGATAGTTATTGGTTTTCCTGCTGTTTCTGGTTTGTGTACTCGTCTTGGCGGATGACTTCCTTTGGGTGAGCATACCGTGCTGGATCAATCATCCAGTCAGAAACAGAGGATGCTTGACCCAAAACCAGAGCAGTGGAGACAGTTTTGTGGTGAAAGATAACTTTAATCATAGACTGCGAAATATCAAGCCACAAGAGGCCACAAAACAAGAGAAGATAGAAACTAAACACAATATAAACCTTAGCTAGGAGCAACTGGTTGAGCTGGCTGTTCTGATGAGTGACATTTATTTTGTGGTTGAGAAATGGGATTAAAAAGGCTGCAGGTGATGAGTCTGGAACAAGTGTAGGTGAATCCTATTAGCTGTGTGGAGACCGGGAGACGCCTGCATATGCAGACCTGACAGGAGTTAGCAATGTGATTTACGATGCTCTGGAGTGGTCCTCTAGCCTTAGGTCTGGACTTCTCACACTAGAGGTCTCAGGGTTACGATATTCAGTGGCTGCTATTCCGAGTTTGCATGAACAGCTCAAACCCAGGGAAGTGGCTGTCTGTGTCCTGGGATTTGCCACATTGTCATTTTCATGTTGCCTTTGTGGTGCTCATGTGGCAACAGTAACCAAAGGATCGCTAACTCTGCTGAGTATCCAAGCTGTTATTGATCACTTGGATAACTCCCTATGCTTCTTGCTTTTACTGTGCAGGAGACCATTCAGCCCATCTTGGCTCTATGCCATCTCTCAGCAGAATAATTCACTCCCCTTCCCTTATTGATTTGCAATTTATTCTCTCCTGCATGCCCATTTCCTGATTGAGTTTTTTTTTGCAATTCATCCCCACTGAAGGATAGCTACAGTGGTCAGTTAATCAACAAGTGTGTCATTGAAATGTGACATGAAACCAGTTCTGGCAGAAATCCACATGAGCACCAGGAGGAACTCCACATAGCTGCATTATTAACTCCCTCGCTTCCTCTGTATCCCCACTGGGCGAGGGTGGGGGGGTGAGGTGTGAGTACAAGTTATGCTTAGTGATACCTATGAAGAGACCGAGGACCACTACAAGCCCCAGCAGGAATGCTAGGAACAAGGGTAACACTAAGGATGGGGTTAACAAACTGTCTGTAACAAAGGAACTGGATCATCTTTCCCAGGCAAGAGGGAGACGATGTCTGCCCTGAATCCCATTGGGGATTGGTTTGAGACTTGACTCTCCTCTAAGCCCCAATGGCTGTTGAACATGAGACGTTACACTTTCTTGCATTGCTTTCCAAATTTAGACCACATCAAGGAGTTAACTCCCATTTCCCTCATACAAAAGTCCTGTATCATCTTTTCATTCAAGACCGTGTTCCAAACCTTCTGTTCCATGCACAGGTTTTAGCTTCCTCCGAGGAAATAAAATCTGTTGGTGTTATCAGCAGACAAATGATGAAACTTCATAGTCAACGCATCTGCATCAATTTTAATTAGTTATTATTTGAAGCAATGTAGCCGAGAGTAATGGATGTTGCAATATTCTCTGCAGTTTGACACGTAGGTTTAAGGGGTTTCAGTGAAGGGTTAATGTTCCAAGCTTGTAAAATCCTTCCTGAATCAGTAAAGAGAGAACACTTGTTGAAATCACTGTCATGAGATTCAGTTGAAAATCATTAAAGCAATTGAACAGTCTGAGACCGAGACAATGGACACTAATGATGGAAACTCCTACACAGTGTGGTTATATTTCACTCTCTTCAGACCAATCAAATGTCATTACTCACTATGCTGACAATCCAGGTCAAGGTAGCATTAAAGACTTTCACAAACTGACCTCTAATTCAGCTTACAGCAGAACATGTATGACACATTACAGAGGAAAAGCAGTAATTGCCTCGTCCATTCCATTCATCCTCTTTTGGGAGCTCCTGCAGGAAGAACTAAGTGGAAAACACACCCAGTGGGGGACAATTCTGAGAGAAAAATTAACTTGAATTCTGAAGCCATACATGTTCATCAGTAGGTATGGCAACAGTCTCAGCTTTTTCACAATTATGTGCATCAGAGTGGTGAGGCACTCTGTATTTGTAAAGCATCTTTCAAGGGCTGTTCTCAATCCATTATGGCTTGATAACAGTTGAACTGAAGTGCATGCTATTACCCATGTCCTTCACTGAAAGATGACTAGGTGTACAGCAATATGTTGGCTGCAAGATCACAAGAGCTTACCCCTCAGTGTGTGGAGCTAAAAAAATGGCATTTGAAATTTAAAATTAAATCATGTACAGGTATATTTTTTGTGGAAGCTTATTATAGGGATTATTGTATGGACTATGCGCGAGTGCCCTACCTGAAGAAATCATGGTGAGTGGGGAGTTGCTGAACTTGTGATGGGGTAGAGACATCAATGTCCTCATCCTCCAACATCCTGGTCTCAGCACTGGTGACTCACATCGGAGTGATCTGGGTCACACATTCATCTTATCAATGTCCAAAACACAGGTCAGCCTGGCAACGAATCCTACCACAAAAACCTGGTGCTTTCTGTGCAATCAAATCAAGCCTATGTCTATTATGGAGAGATGATGAGTCATAGAGCTGTACAACAGGGAAACAGGACCTTTGACCAAAATTGTTCATGCCCACCATAAATTACAACTCAGCTAGTCCCATTTACCTGTGTTTGGCTCAAATGCCTCTAAATCTTTTCTATTCATGTACCTGTTCAAACATCTTTAAATATTATCACTGTACCTACCTCAACACTTCCTCCAGTAGCTCGTTCCATATACACCATTCCCTGCATAACAAAGTTGCACCTTGGCTCCATATTAAATCATTCTTTATCACCTTAAACCTACTCCCAATAGTTTTGTGTTCTCTTTCCTTGGGAAAAAGATGATGTGCATTCACCCTATCTATGCCTCTCATGATTTTATACACCTCTATAACATGAGCCCTCCATCCACCAGGTTCCAAAGAATACGTTCCTAGCCTTCCCAACTTCTCCCTGTAACTCAAGCCCTCAAATTCCTCACAACATTCTTGCAGACGTTTTTTGTACCCTTTCCAGTTTAATAATGTCTTCTCCATAACATAATGACCAAAACAATGCTCCAAGAAGACCAGAGTGGACGTATGCAGTGAAATAATAGCCAGTTTCAGGACAAAAGCAGACCCTTCAGCTAACCATGTCCATGCCAATCTATATTGCCTAACTACACTAATCCCACCTGACCAAATTAGGTCTGTATGCAGCTCTGCCTTGCCAATTTAAACCTCTCTTAAACTTGGAGATTATAACTGATTACACCAACTTCTCTGGCAGCATATTCCTGATACTAACTACTCACTTAAAAAAAGGTGAAGAAGCCTTGGAAATAGAGAGGAGTCATGAATTTAGTCAAGAAGGAAAAGGAAGCATATGTACAATTTAGGAAGCTAAAATTGAACAGTACACAGTAGGCATAGAACAAAGCCAGCAAAGCACTCAAGAAAGGAATTTGGAGAATCAGGAGGAGCCATAAAAAATCCTTGGCAAGAAAGAAAAGAGAATCCTAAAGCATTCTATATCGATATCAGGTGCAGAGGGTAATTCTGGCAGCTCATTCCATATATAAGACCATAAGACACAGGAGCAGAATTAGGCAATTTGGCCCATCAACTCTGCTCCACCATTCAATCATGGCTCATCATACATTAACACTTTCATTCCCAGATCCATTATCATGAACCTCCTCTTGACTCTCTCCAATGCTAGCACATCATCTCTTCGATAAGCAACCCAACATTGCTCACAATATTTCAAGTGATGTCTGGCCAATACCTTATAAAGCCTTTACATTATAGCCTTGCCTCTAGTTCTCTCTTGTCCACTCAAAATGAATGCTAACAATTCAATTGTCTTCCTTACCACAGGCTCACCCTGCAATTAACCTTCAGGGAATCCTACATGAGGACTCCCAAGTCCCTTTGTACCTCTGATTTCTGAATTTTATCCCTGCTTAGAAAATATTCTATGCCATTATTCCTTCTACTGAAGTGCATGACCACACATTTTCATACGCCATATTCCATCTGCTACTTCTTTGTCCATTCTCCTAAATGTGTAAGTCCTTCTGCAGATGCTCAGCTTCCTCAAGAATACCTGCCCCTCCACCTACCTTCATATCGCCAGCAAATTTAGCCATAAAGCAATCAATTCTGTCATGAAAATTATTGACATATAATGTGAAAAGAAGCAGTCCCAACACTGACACCCTGTGAAATTCCACTAATCGTCAGCAGCCAACTAGCAAAGGTCTTCTTTATTCCCACCTGCCAGTCAGCCAATTTTTTATCCATATTTCTTGTAATAAAAATGGCTCTTACCTTGTTCTGCAGCGTCATGTGTGACAACTTGTAAAAATGCCTTCTGAAAATCCAGGTAAATAAAATCCACTGGCTCTCCTTTGTCTATCCAGTCTATATATATCCTCAAAGAATTCCAACAGATTTGTCAGGCAAACTATTCCCTGAAGGAAACCATGCTGACGATGGCCTATTTTATCATGTACCTTCAAGTACCCCAGAACCACATCCTTAACAATTGACTCCAACATCTTCCCAATTACTGAAGTCAGGCTAACTGGTCTAGGATTTCCTATCTTGTGCCTCCCTCCCTTCTTGAAGTGTGGAGTGAAATTTGCAATTTTCTATTTCTCTGGAGGCATTGCAGACTCTATTGATTCTTGAAATATCACTATTAATGCCTCCACAGTCTCTTCAGCTACCTCTTTCATAACTCTGGAGTGTAATTCCATCTGGCCCAGGTGACTTCCTTCAGACCTTTCAGCTTCCCAAGCACCTTCTCCTTAGTAATAGCAACAACACTCACTTCTGCTGCCAACACTCTCTGTGACATCATCCCTAGGCAAAGATGGTTGGACCCAAGTGCTGGAGTATCCGAGGCTGGAATCGGGACACGATGTGAGACTAAAATGGAAAGAGAATACTGAACTAGACTCTAGACGATAATCAAAGTAGAGCTGATGATTGAGCACTGAACCTCCGTTCAGGTGCTCCTTAAATATTGAAATCCTGGTGCCAAAACATAGCTGCCATGTAGCAGGTGAATCCTGAATCTTTAAAGGGGCTGTGCCAGCTATCCATATTCCGGAGAGTTAGAGTGTCTAAATTCCAGAAGCTGGTGCAGTTGGGTGCGTGTCGTAACCCCCTTTCATATGGCCGACTCCTGATGGCCCTGGTTCCTCGGAGAGACAGTGATGGTAGTAGCGGATGAGAACCGGATCGAAGATGTCCTTTTCAGGAACCCGGCATTGTTCTTTGGGTCAGAATCCTTACAATCCATAAGGAACTGCTGAACACCCAGAAGAATTCGTGAATCCAAAGTTCTTTTCATGGTGAAGTCATCAATAAACCTGATGACAGTGATGATGATGACGATGATGATGATGATGATGATGATGATGATGATGATGATGATGATGATGATGATGACGATGATGATAATGATGATGATGATGATGATGATGATGATGATGATAATAATGATGATGCTGGTGGTGGTGGGGCTGAAGGTCTGGTCCTTAACTGGGAAATGTGTAAAGTAGGGTTGATCTTGAGGTTCTTGGGGAACTGCAAGGTGTAAGCCACCAGGTTTACAATCTTGAGAACCAATGAACTTGGGCACCAGTTTCCTAGACTCCACCTGGAGGGGCAAATCCTGTGTAGACAGCCAGACCTGTTGCCCCCAGGCTGCAAAGCTGGTGTCTGTCTTTTCTTGTGGTTAGCCTTTACTTCAGCCACAAAATCACCCTTGCCCAAGCTATTTCTCCCTGTAGCGTCAGACAAGATGTTCAGCCCAGGAACCCCAACCTCAGCCTCCCGTTCAGGGAAGAGTGGCGGAGAATACCCATATTGACATTTGAATGGAGGCATCCCATGCACTGAGTGCTGTAAAGTGTTGTGGGCCACCTCGGCCCACATCAAATGGTTGCACCATTTCTGAGGCCTGGCATCTTAGGGTATGTTCCAAATTTTGGTTCACCCACACTGTATGGCACTGGACTGAGGTAAAGCCCAGAAGAAATACTCGCTGTTCCCCAACCAGCTTAAAGAACACCCTCCAAGAGTGTAACGCAAGTTGCAGACCATGTGGGAACTGACATGAGCGACGTGCTTCTCCATGGACTTTGAAAAGATTAGGATATCATCCAAGTAGATGAAGGAGAGCATCCCTGAGCACGTTGTTTACAAAGGCCTGGAAGACTGCTGCAGCCTTCATGAGACTGAAGGGCAAGACCAGGTATTCATTGTGTCCCATCAGTGTGCTGAATGCAGTCTTCCAGTCTTTGCCCTCCTTCACGCAGGCCAGTTTGTACACACTCCACAAGTTTAGCTCTGTGACTACACTTGCTCCTTGTAGAGTCTCGAAGGCAGTGTTCACCAGCAGAAGGTGGGTCAAAATTCTTGGGTGTTATGCGATTCAATCTTCTGTAATCAATGCAAGGCTGCAGACTCCTGTCCTTTTTCTGTACGAAGAAGAAACCCATGCTGGCTGGTGAGGTGGTCAAATGAATCCCATGGCAAGAGTCTCTTTTATATACTCCTCCAGAGAGCTTCTCTCTGGGCCTTCGACCCCTCAGAGGACAAGGACTATGCAGTAGATCCACAGCAGAGTCGTAGGGTCGGTGCGTTGGAAGAGTTGAGGCTTTTCCTTGCTGAAGATCTCTTCCAAATCCTTGTGGACGAAAAGGATTTCATTCAGTTTGGATGTTGCAGTTAACTCTGAACCTTTCTTCGAGGATGATTCTTGAGGCTCTTTAGGTGGCAGGGTGATTCGGAGTCTCCTCCCGAGGTTCACTTGACCATTTTGTGAAACAATGGTCAAACAGAGTACAAATCTCTGTTCATACCCTCAGCTGATGGCAACGAGGTGCTACGAATGACCCTTGTGACCCCAGGACTAGGCTCCAAAGGTCTGCGTTTAGGAATCTTTCCTTTAGTCAGGACATGGCAGCTGGATCCCTTAGGCTTAATTCCTGGAGATCGGACTGCTTGGTCTGAACTAGAGATTCACTCTCTCTAGTTCCAGAGCGCTCCTGACAAGACAGGGTCAGGACTTACACATTCCTGTTGGCCAGAGCCAACTTGTCTGTCCTTGAGGGCAGTTCGAGGACTCCAGAAGGTTTCAGGCCACCCTGAACTGAAGTCTGCTCCTTGTTGGTCATTGGTCTCAGGAGAGTCTGGGGATTGGAACACCAAACACACTCTCTGACAATGACTGAACCAAGCAATGATTCTCCCTTCCTTCCGGTTCACAGAATGGTGATGCTGGGACAGCCAAGGGTGCCAGAGGATCTGGGGTATGAGGCGAATCACTGATACAGAAACTAATGACTTGCACGTGATCCTCAATCCTCATCCGCAAAGCCAATGTCTGCCTAGCGGACTGCTGTCCAGGACAGTTGTGGGCATGGGCTGGCTCAAAGACTACAGTGGGATGTTTAGCCGATGAGCAGTCCCCAGGTCCAGGAAATTACTAGCTGCTCCAGAGTCCACAAAATCATTCACCTCTCACCAGTTCTTACCGTCGGAGATCACAGCCTTCAACATGACAACAGGATCCATGGGGTTGGGAGTAGTGGCTACTACTGTCACAGTTCTCCCAACACTAGGACCCCCTATCGGTGGAGAGTCATGTGCAGCCAATTTGCATGGACTTGACGGAATCCTGAGCAGGAGATGGGCTGGTCATTGTTCGAGATTGGGGAGTGGAACCATGATGCATTGAGGCCAGGCTCGGGATTGCCCTCTTCGACCTCTTGAAGTAGTCCCACTTCTGCATCAAGACAGATGGACTGGTTGATCAGTCATCTGCTAGATCTTCCAAGGCAAGGGCATCCTTTTAGTTCCACTTGGTGGTATAGAGAGGCCAAGGCTTGCCCATACCAGCCACTGTCTTGGGCCAAAGTCCAAAACTCGATAGCTTAGTCAGCCACTGACCATCTGGCCTGACACACCTTCTCAGACAGCTATCATCTGGCAACATCTTCCTCATGGTGGCCATGAATTCCTCCAAATCTAAGCCAGTCTCTGACCTTCATTCCCAATGCACGGTGGCCCAGGCGAGGGCTCTCCCAGTGAGGAGGGGGTTCATGAAACAGAAAACCTACAGTCCTTCAGTCCACAATGCTGTGCTGAACATGTACTTACTTTAGAAATTACCTAGGGTTACCCATAGCCCTCTATATTTCTAAGCTCACTTTTCCACGCTCCAAAGGGAACCAGGACAGGTGGAGTTTGAACACCAATGAGCATTGAGTGAGGAAGTCACGGCAAGAATCCAGGTCACCATCAAATCTCTCTGGGATTGGAAGATGTACTAGCTCTGCAGAGCGACCGACAGCCTCACCTGAGGAGTCTGGCTTCTTCCTCACAATAGGAGGCACATAGCTGTCTGGAAGTCTTGTATCTCCAGGCTCTGTCTAGAAGTTCTCTTGCTGTGGCTGGCCACAGTGGACGAAAGACTCCGATACGCCACTCAGTCTATGTCTGGTTCAATTGTACTGTGTCGAGAGACCTTGATGAGAATGGTTTGCACCCAAGTGCTAGAGTATCTGAGGCAGGAATCAAGACACAATGACAGACTGAAACAGGTACAGAATGCTAAACTGACAATCCAAGTAGAACTGCTGATTGAGCACCAAGCCTACACTGGTGACTGTCCCGCACTTTATCTACACTACACCAAGCCTACACTGGTGACTGACCCGCACTTTATCTACACTACACCAAGCCTACACTGGTGACTGACCCGCACTTTATCTACACTACACCAAGCCTACACTGGTGACTGTCCCGCACTTTATCTACACTACACCAAGCCTACACTGGTGACTGTCCCGCACTTTATCTACACTACACCAAGCCTACACTGGTGACTGTCCCGCACTTTATCTACACTACACCAAGCCTACACTGGTGACTGTCCCGCACTTTATCTACACTACACCAAGCCTACACTGGTGACTGTCCTGCACTTTATCTACACTACACCAAGCCTACACTGGTGACTGACCCGCACTTTATCTACACTACACCAAGCCTACACTGGTGACTGAGCCGCACTTTATCTACACTACATCAAGCCTACACTGGTGACTGACCCGCACTTTATCTACACTACACCAAGCCTACACTGGTGACTGAGCCGCACTTTATCTACACTACACCAAGCCTACACTGGTGACTGACCCGCACTTTATCTACACTACACCAAGCCTACACTGGTGACTGACCCGCACTTTATCTACACAACATCAAGCCTACACTGGTGACTGACCCGCACTTTATCTACACTACACCAAGCCTACACTGGTGACTGACCCGCACTTTATCTACACTACATCAACAACTGCTTTGGTGCTACTTCCTATACCCATGCTGAACTTGTTGACTTCATCCACTTTGCCTCCAACTTTCCCTCAAATTCACCTGGTCCATTTCTGACACCTTGCTTCTCTTTCTCGATCTCTCTGTCTCTATCTCCAGAGACAGCTTATCCACCAACGTCTATTACAAACCCATGGACTCTCACAGCTACCTGGACTATACCACATCCCACCCTACTAATTGTAGAAACACCATCCCCCTTCCTTAATTCCTCCGTTTCCACCGCATCTGCTCTTAGGATGAGGCTTTTCATTCTAGAACAAAGGAGATGCCCTCCTTTTTCAAAGAAAGGGGCTTCCCTTCCTCCACCATCAATGCTACCCCTAACCGCATCTTTTCCATTTCACACACGTCTGCTCTCATCCCATCCTTCCACCATGCTACCAGGGATAGGGTTCCTCTTGTCCTCACCTACCACCCCACCAGCCTCCGCATCCAGCACATAATTCTCCGAAACTTCTGGCACCTCCAATGAGATCCCACCACCAAGCACGTTTTCCCTCCTCCCCTCCCCCACCACTTTCTGCTTTCCCACTGATCTCCCTACTGGCACTTATTTTTGCAAGTGGAACAATTGCTACACCTACCCCTACACCTCCTTCCTCACTACTATCCAGAGCCCTAAACAGTCCTTCCAGGTGAGGAAACACTTCACCTGTGAGTCGGTTAGGGTCATTTACTGTGTTTGGTGCTCCCAGTATGGCCTCCTGTACATCAGTGAGACCTGACATAGATTGAGGACCACTTCGATGAGCATCTATGCTCCGTCTGCCAGAACAAGCTGGATCTCCCAGTGGCCATCCGTTTTAATTCCACGTCCCATTCCCATTCTGTTATGTCCATCCATGGCCTCCTCTACTGTCATGATGAGGCCACACTCAGGTTGGAGGAGCAACACCTTATATTCTCCATTTGGGTAGCCTCCAACCTGATGGAATGAACATCAATTTTTCAAACTTTGGGTAATGCTCCACAACACCTCCACCACCTTCACCATTTCCTATCCCTTTTCCCTCTTTCACTTTATCTCCTTGCCTGCCCATCACCTCCCTCTGGTGCTCTTTCCCCCTTTTTCTTTATTCCATGGCCTTCTGTCTCTTTCACAAATCAACTTCCCAGCTCTTTACTTCATGCTTCCCCCTCTAGGTTTCACCCATCACCTAGTGGTTCTCTCTCCCCTCCCCACCCCACCATTCAAACCTACTCCTTAGCTTTTGTTCTCCAGTCCTGCTGAAGGTTTTTGGCCCAAAACATCAACTGTGCTTTTTTTCCATAGATGCTGCTGGCCTGTGGAGCCCCTCCAGCATTTTGTGTGTGTTGCTTGAACACTGAACCTCTGTTCAAATGCTCCTTAAATATTGAAATACTGGTGCTAAAACATGGCTGCAGATTAGTAAGACAGTCCTGAATCTTTAAAAGGGCCGAACCAGCCATCCATATTTTGGAGAGTCAGAGCATCTAACTCTGATGGGTGTGTATTGTAAGACTCTCATATACCTGGCATACTGCTGGTGTCTTCCACAGTGAAGATTAATACAAAATACTCATTAAGTTCATCTGCCATTTTTTTGTTCCCCATTACTACCTCTCCAGCATAATTTTCCAGAAATCCGATATTTACTCTCATCTCTCTTTTACTCTTTATATATTGGAAAGAACTTCTGGTATTGTCTTCTATATTATTGGCTATCTTACCTTCATATTGCATCTTTTCTCTTCTTATTGCTTTTTTAGTTGCCTTCTGTTGGTTTTTGAAAGCTTCCAAATTCTTGAACTTCCCACTAATTTTTGGGATATTACATGCCCTCTCTTTTGCTTTTATGCTGTCTTTGAGTTCCCTTGTCAGTCACGGTTCCCTCATCCTCTCTTTAGAATACATTTCAGGGGAAGTATCTATCCTGTGTCTTCTGAATTGCTCCCAGAAACTCCAGCTATTGCTGTTCTGTTGTCTTCCCTGCTAGTGTCCCTTCAAATATACCTGATTTTAGCTTCTCCTTCTCAAACTGCAGGGTATTATAATCACTCCTCCTCAGGGTTTCTTTATCTTAAGCGCCCTTATCAAATCTAGATCATTACACATCACCCTTTCCAGAATTGCCTTTCTGCTAGTGGGCTCAACCACAGGCTGCTCTAAAATGCCATCTCGTAGACATTGTACAAATTCCCTCTCTTGGGATGCAGCACCAACCTGATTTTCCCACTCTACCTGCATAATGAAATCCACCATGTTTATCAAAACATTGCCCTTTTTATATGCCTTCTGTTTTAACTCCCTTTGTAACCTGTAGTCCACATCCTGGCTACTGTTAGGAGTCCTAAGAGACCCATCAGGGTCTTTTGACACTTCCACTTCCTTAACTCTACACAAAGATTCTATATCTTCCAATGTCTGTAAAGAGTTTGTACGTTTTCTCTCTGACCGCCTGGGTTTCTTCTGAGTGCTCTGGTTTCCTCCCATAATCCAAAGACCCTCCAGTTGATTGGTTAATTGGTTATTGTAAATTGCCCTGCTAGGATTAAATTGGGAGCTGCTGGGTGGTGTGGCTTGAAGTGCCAATTCTGCATGATAGATAGATAGATAACCCTGCCTTTTTTCATACATTTCCCAGAAGCTATCTCAATGATGCAGAAATCTGAAACCCTGCCCCCTACACCAGTTCCTCAGCCACATATTCATGTCATGTCATTCTATTGTTATTCTCATGAGCGTGTGGCACAAGCAGCAAACTAGAGGTTTGTACCCTTGATGCCCTGCTTTTCAGCTTTCTAAGTAACCTTCTTTATTCTCTCTTCAGGACCTCATCCCTTCCCTACCTATATTGTTGATACCAATATGGACAATGACTTCAGGCTGCTCATCCTCCCCCTTTAGAATGTACCTATCTAACTACCTTTTAAAAGTTGTTATTGTATCTTTCTCAGCTGTTTCCTCGGGCAGCTCAATCCATACCATCTTCTGTGTAAAAATGTTGCTCTATAATGCCTATGAAGTTTATCCCCCCTCTCACCTTAAACCTACGCTCTCCAGTTCTTGATTCTGCAAAAAGAGTATTTTAAGAGTGCTCAAGAATCATTTCTGTTTGGATCTAAGAACATCTTGGGATCAGATTCTTGAGTGCTTGTAACATGAATTGAGTGATAGCTTTCCATGTGAATTCTGCAACAGGTTGCAACTTAGCCTCTTGAGCATTTTCCATCATTCATGGCTGATCCGATGGCAACCTCATCGCAACTTCTTTTGAACAAAATGCAAGACCAATCTTTCCTCCCCTACCACTCCCAACAGCTGGTGTACCATTCTGGTTGGAACTATTCAACTATTCGCTGAACCTATGACTGTCAGGCTGAGTTTGGGTTGAATTTTCCTTTCCACTGCCTGGGCAGCGATTCCACTTAACACAGGCGGACCAGGAGTCCGAATAGCATCACATATTGATTTAGATCATTGAAACCTTGTCAAACTCTGGCTGACAGTGGAGTCCAGAATTCTACAGTCAATGTGAGATCATTTTAATTGGAGTTTGGCTGACCCATTTGAGCCAATTGTCAGTGCAGTCTTCATTGTCTTAACCTCAATATCCCTGTAGTCCCAAGAAATCTTGCCAACACCATCTGCTTTCTACAAGTGTCAAGAAACTGTTAATGAGCTTCCAACGATGTCAATAAATGTTATTCTCCTTGTATCTGTCTGTACATTTTAGAACATGATGTTATTGATTGATTTGTATTTGTAAGTGAATACACACCTTAATACTTTCCTATTAAGTTTATTTACCTGAATGGGAATGATATTTAACTCCAAGACGGGTCAGCAGTTCAAGTTACGTCAAAAGATTGAGCATAAAGCTTAGGCTATCATTCTGGTGTTGTACTTTGGAGTTGGAATAAATTCCTTGTGACAGGAAGACATGGCTCTTTCTCTTCCATAAGAGAAAGACTAGAGTGTGAGTAAACATCTTGCAAGTTATAAATTCACTTATAAGGGTTTGGCTGTGAGTTGTAATTAAAGACGTGCTTAAATCCAAAATTGAAGAGTAATGCAGCACACTTTTTATTAATTAAACACTTATTCATTCAGTATAATGTGGTAGATAATTAGAAATGTATCACAACAACACCACAGCTCTTTATAACCTGACATGTTGTTACCTTCAAGAGCTCTGCAAATTGATGAAGTGTTAATTATGTAATTTGTGTTTTTATGTATGAATAACTTTGAATACTTCAGCTCTCTACATATTACCTAGAATGAGTCTCTTGCCTGCTTCATGGTTTATACAGATTTAGATGATAGTCTGCATTGTGATTTAACTCTTGAGTTTACCAGAAAGCTGTGCTGCAATCCCTTGTTGAATATCCCAACATTATTGGAATGTGATTACCTGTTCAACAAAAAGTTGAGCATGGACTACCTGTTTGCAGGAGATTTGAATCCAAAAACTCCGTTGCTGCTGTTGTAGGGTAATGTAACCGGGTGAAGTGTACACTATTCACAACCACCGACATGGAGTCGGGGTTAGGTTCAGCCTGGTCTGATCTGATGACGTATTACATGAAACTCTGTCACCGTGCTTTTTGTGTTCAGTTTTTGGAGAACCATAAATGAGTTACAGTTTTTCTTAAACATAAAATGCCTCATGCTGTTCTATTTGCAAAAACCTACACCGTCACTTCTTTCCTGATTCAGGAATGTCTATTATTTTGTGATCTAATGGAATACTGTTATTTCTGTGCAGTATAAATTTTGAAATGGTGGGGAAGAATATATTCGCTTCCTTCATTGGAGTGTTGTGTAAGATTTAAAATCATTTCTGAACCATGACAGACAGAAGAAGAGATTTTGCTTCAAGTGTGATTTTGTTGGGTGCTTCATTTTCTAAGATATTCTGTTCCATTAATATTCCTGAATGCAACTGATTAAAAGAGAATTCAATGAGTTAGTCATTAACAATGGTTAATGGCCAATAACGGCCAAAAGGAGCTCTGAACTAATGTTTTGACCTGTCAGGATGATTTGCTCCCAGACCCACTTCCTCGTGAATGCAGCCTGAATCTGCTAGGTAACAAATTGTTGGACAGAGACCCTTCTGTAACTGTCTTTCATTACAATGCACAAACCTGTTAAAATATTAACTCTGACAGGGTGAGGAGAAACTCTTTCAATAATTATTTTAAATATAAACTGACCAGCTTTCAGAAAAAATTCCCAAGTTTCTCTCTTTCCCTTCCTATGCTCCACATAGACTCTCCAAATACACATCACTCCAGGTGGGATTGTTTGCTCCCTGTATGTCCTATGTGAGCTGGCATGTCAGAATTCTATTAGTCAAATTTTAGCATTTCAAAGTGCAGTAAAACCTCATGAAATTTGCTTCAGAGTCCAACCAACAATGTTCTAGTTGCACCTGACACATTTCTTCACCCATACCCGCAGCTAGAAGGTGCAATGAATGAAACGGGTACTTCATAAAGATCAACAGGTTTTGTGTCAAGATATCACAACACTTTGTAAACTTCTTCTAAGAATAATGGCTTGCAGAAACATAAAAGCCTTATTTTAAAGGATTTGAAAAATTTCCATGGTGATTAAATGATTAGTCTGCTTGCATCAGGAAATGGCACTGGTTGGTGTAAATCTATGCAGGGTTAGGATTTATCAAAATACCAAACTACCGAATTAACACATTATTGAATTTCAACTCAAAAAGTGATGTTAATTTTGTTAGTAATCATAAGGTGCATTCACATGCTCAAGCTCAGCATCACAGTGACCTTAGAACTGCTTCTGTTGACGTTGTATTAATTGGATAAGAAGCATTCTAGGTGCACAGATATATTTCTCACTGCCTCAAAAAGTCAACGTAATCAAAGATCCCACTGAATTCACACATTCTTTCTTCTTCCCTCCCTTCCATACGGCAGAAGGTAAAAAAATCACGAACACACTTACCACTAGGTTCAAGGACAGCTTCTAGCCCACTGTTGTAAGTCTATTGAATGGTCCCCTAGTACAATAACGATTGACTCACATTATACCTCATTACAGCTTTGCACTTATTGTCTGTTTGCATTGTCTGTCTAGGTGTAATACTATCCTCTGCTTTTGTTTTTGCTTTTCCCTTGTGCCACCTCAATGTAGGGATGTGATGAAATACCTGTATGGATGGCATGCAAAGCAAGGTTTTCACTGTCTCTTTGTATCTGTGACAATAATAAACCTATTAATCAAGTCACCAAATATAATGGGCTCATACCACCACAGTCAAGTATCCAATAAACTTCTGAACCCAGATTTGTTTAGAAAGGCAGCATTTCTAAATGTCTCAAGACATCTCACAGTGATCTAACAATAAGATTAACACTTATAAACAGCTTGCATGCTGTATTTAAGATTTCCCAAATGGCTGACAGTTGGTGAAACACTTGGAAGTGCAGTCACTGTTACAATGCAGGAAACACTCAGGAATTCCCACCAAGAGAAAGACAAGAGATTTGTACTAGTGCACGTAAGAATAACCAGCAGCAGTGCATGACCCACACCTGAGTCTGTGGTGACATGAAGTGCAAAAGATGATCTTCCCCATCATAGACATTCCATGTTTTCCTCCCCATCTCAAAAACAATAAGACCGTAAGACATAGGAGCGGATTTAAGCCATTCAGCTCATTGAGACTGTTCTGTCATTCCAACATGGCTGATTTATTATGCCTCTCAACCCCATTCTCCTGCCTTCTCTCTGTGACATGTGATGCCCTGACTAAGCGAGAATCTATCAACCTCCACTTTAAGTATACCTAATGACATTAATGCCAATGAATTCCACAGATTCTCCACCCTCTGCTGAAGAACTTCCTCCTCATTTCTATTTTAAAGGGCTATCCTTATATATTCTGAAGCTGTGTACCCTGGTCCTGGAATCCCTCATCCTCTCCATTCACTCTATCTAGACCTTGCAATATTTGACAAGTTTCAATGCAATTCCGTCTCACTCTTCTAAACTCCAGTGAGTACAGGCCCAGAGCCAACAAATGCTTCTCACGTGTTAACCCTTTCATTCCTGGGATCCTTCTCATGAACCTCCTCTGGAACTTCTCAATGCCAGTGCTTCATTTCTTAGATAACTGGCCCACGACTGTTGAGAGGGTGTCTACCTATGGGCATGATAGAGACACCCGGATGCTACGTTGTTTCCCTGGTGGAAGAGTCAGGGATGACTCAAATTGGGTCTATGGCATTCTAAAGGGGGAGGGTGAGCAGCCTGAAGTCTTGGTGCATATTGGCACCAATGACATAGGTAAGATGGTCCTGAAGAGTGATTTTAGGAGGCTAAGTAGAAAGCTGAAAACAGGGCGACCAGGGTAGTAACCTCTAGATTGATGTCTGGGCCACGTGCCAATGAGGGTAAGAATAGGATGATTAGGCAGGTGAATGCGTGACTGAGGAACTGTTGCAGAGGACAGGGGTTCTGATTTATGGATCATTGGGATCTTTTCTGGGGAAGTGATGCACCATCAATAACTCTCGGAGACGTGAGGCGAGATATAGGCTTTCATTCGCTGGAAGAGAGCAGTCAGCAGCAAGAGATCTCCACACAACATCCTGGAGACTGTGGGAGGAGCAGTGCCTCCAATCGCCTTTATACAGGGGTCTGTGGGAGGAGCCACAGGAGCAGTCAGCGGGGGGGCGTGTCCAGACAGGTATATGTAGTTCACCACATTCACCCCTCCTTTGTTTTAAAAGAGGGTCCACATGGGGCGAAGTTTCTTACAAGTATATTTACAGGTTAAAAGTATATTTACAGGTTAAGTCTATTAGGTGGTCGAATCTGTCGCTGCGATCTACGTAGCACCGGTGGTGATTGCATCTCTTGCTTGGAAGGGAATGGTCTCGTCCACCGCATGCATTGTTGCTTTGGCAATATCCCCTTTAGTGCGGCTGAAGGCCACGCGGGCCTCGGCTGAGAGGGGAAATGTGGTGGACTTGACCAGGGGCAGCCCTTGTCTGCGTAGTGAGAGACCCATTGGGCGTAATAGGAAAAGAAGCCCAGGCACCGTCTGAGGGCTCTGAGGGTGGTGGGGAGTTCTAACAGGGGGCGCATATGGTCGGGATCAGGGCCAATGACCCCGTTCTCCACGACATACCCAAGGATAGCGAGGCGGGTGGTTCCGAACACACACTTGTCCCTGTTATAGGTAAGGTTCAGGGCTATGGCCACTTGGAAAAATCGTTGGAGGCTGGTGTTGTGATCTGGCCAGTTGTGACCACAGATGGTGATGTTATCCAGATAGGGAAATGTGGCCTTCAGTTGGCACTGGTCCACCATCCGGTCCATTTCCTTCTGGAAGACAGAGACACCATTCGTGACACTGAAGGGGACACGCAGAAAGTGATAGAGCCTGCCGCCCGCCTCGAAGGCGGTGTAGGGGTGGCCCTCTGGGCAGATGGGGAGCTGGTGGTAAGCAGATTTCAGATCTATGGTTGAGTACATCTTGTACTGAGCTATCTGGTTGACCATATCCGCGATGTGGGGTAGTGGGTATGCGTCAAGCTGCACGTCTGGCTATAGTCCACAACCATCCTATTTTTCTGCCCGGTCCGAACAACAACCACCTGGGCCCTCCAAGGACATGTGCTTGGCTCAATGATCCCCTCCCTGAGCAGCCGCTGCACCTCTGACTGAATGAAGGCCCTGTCCCCCGCGCTGTACCTCCTGCTTTTAGTTGCCACAGGTTTACAGTCGGGGTCAGGTTGGCTAACAGCGGTGGGGGACGGATCTTGAGGGTGGAGAGGCTGCAAGTGGTGTCAGTAGTGCAGCTGTCAGCATGGTTTTGGGTGGGATGTGCGGGTCGGTGTGTGTGTGTGGTCAGTAGCGGGGTATGTGACGAAGTCCCACAAAACTGAGAATTCCTGACAGTGAGTGGTGGGAGGGGCCCATCATACGCCATTGTCACACTTTTTAGGTGGCTCTGGAAGTCCAGCCCCAATAGCACAGGCGCGCACAGTTGAGGTATGACCAGTAGCACAAAGTCCCGATATTCTGTGCCCTGAACCACTAGTGTCGCTACACAACCCCCCCGGATGTCTGTGGAATGCGATCCAGAAGCCATGGTGACCCTCTGGCTTACCGGCTGTGTCACGAGTCTGCAGCGTTGCACCGTATCCGGGTGAATAAAACTCTCAGTGCTGCCCGTGTCAAACAGGCAGCTAGTCCTGTGCCCCTCCACCAGGATGTCCATCATTGACCTTGCAAGCTGGTGTGGAGCGCTTTGGTCGAGGGTTACGGAGGCCAGAGTTGAATTGGTGCCAGGTAAGCACCCGTGGGTCAGAGGCGGGGCGAGGTGGCGCCGACAAAGATGGCTGCCCCCATGTCTCACATGAGGCGGGCAGGCAAGATGGCGCTGTGGTCGGTTTCGGGGAGTTCGTAGACTCATGAGTGGCAGCAGCAGTGGTCGATTCGCTGGCGGGTGACGGGGTCTGTGGCGTCCACAGAACCGGCGGGGAATCACGCGGCTGGATAGCGTCAGCATTGTGCAGAGCAGCCTCCAGCGTGTCAGCCAGCTCGATCACCGAATGTAAGGTAAGACTGGCGTTTTCCAGCAGCCGCTGGCGCATGTACGCTGACCTGATCCCCGTAACGAAGGCGTCTCGTACCAGGAGCTCCGCATGCTGTTCCGCCGTCAGTCCCCTGCAGTCGCAGGCCCGCATGAGTGTCTGTAGGGCTCGGAGAAACTCAGCGCTCGACTCTCCGGCCCGTTGCCACCGCGTCGCTAAGCGATGTCTTGCGTAGACAATGTTCACTGGCCGCAGGTACTGTCTTTTGAGGGCATCCAGTGCCCCTTGGTAGGTTGGCAGGTCCCTGATAAGGGAGTATACCTTTGGACTGACTTTGGAGAGGAGGATTTTGTGCATGATAGTGGGCTCAGTTAAGCGAATCTCTTCCAAGTATGATTGGAAGCATGCAAGCCAGAGTTCAAAGACAAGAGCTGCTTCTGGAGCTTGAGGGTCCAAGTCCAATTTTTCCGGACGTAAAATACTCTCCATGTTTTAAAACTTCCAGCGAATAAAATTGATGCACCATCAATAACTCTCGGAGATGTGAGGTGAGATATAGGCTTTTATTCGCTGGACGAGAGCAGTCAGCAGCAAGAGATCCCCATACGACATCCTGGAGACTGAGGGGGGAGCTGTGCCTCCAATCGCCTTTATACTGGGGTCTGTGGGAGGAGCCACAGGAGCAGTCAGTGGGGGGGGCGTGTCCAGACAGGTATATGTAGTTCACCACAGGAAGGTACAAATTTGAGCAAAAGGGACGGGTTATACCTGAACCCAAAGCAAAGTTCAATACCTAGAAATCTCCTCTGTCTCCACTCACAATAGAAGTGGCCCAACATTTGCTGGTGGACTCTGAACCTGAACCAGTTTGGGAGATGAGATTCAAAATGCTATGGGGCTCAAGGTGCATGTATGGATGTTGTAAAATCAGGCACACCCAGACTTTTAGATAGCTGAAATTCTGGCCCAAGAGACATCAGGAGTAACCGCTGTCCTGAAAAGAGTGTAATGGAATCTTTTACACACAACCTCAGGAAGGTAATGGAACATTTCCATCATTTCTCTCAGCTCAGAGTCTGTTTTAAATTGTATTTAAACCTCTGCAGTGAGAATTGAACCACTAACCTCTGACTTCCATCCACTGAGCCACAGGGCACACTCTTGTTTCCGCACATTGTTTTTTCCTGTTTTTATATTTTGTTGGTTTCATATACATCACCCAGTGTTTGGGATGTGCTCCCAGGCAGGAGACTGCAAACTGAATCAGCTCCAAAAGGAGTCGTTATATCATTACATGTATGGAGTCTTGTTACTGGATGAAATTCTTCGTCATAAGAACATAGAACATCACACCACAGGAAAATGTCCTTCAGCCCACAACATCTGTACTGAACACAATCCCAAATTAAACAAAATCCCTTCTGCATCTCCCTCCATGTTCATGCGTCTGTCAAAAAGCCTCTTAAACCCACTGTTGTATTTGCCTCCACTACTGCCCGGCACCCTACCCTCAGTATCAGACACTGCTCTGCAAATGGCATTTGGACTTTCTGTCTTCACCATAATGCACATCCTGTCGTAATTGACATTTCTACCCAGGGAAATATTTCTGATCGTCTACACTCTCAGTTCTTAGAAGGTTTAAACTTCTGTCAGATCACAGCCTCCAATGCTCCTGGAAAATAACGCAAAGCTGTTCAAGACTGTGAGCTATGGGTTCATCCTACTTGGTGAATGGACCAGAGTGTGGTTCAGCCATATCAGACTGTCATGGTGAACTGTTCTGCCTGGCTCATCCTTTCAGGGATCATTATACTGGAGCACAGTTCTCTTAACTTGCAGAGCGTCCCTCTCAGTCCAGGGCATTTTCAGAAAATAATTGCAACCATCTCCCCACCCCCCCCCCCCCCATACCTTCCAACAACATTTCTGCATGAGGGTTGTCAGCATCCACAAGGGCACTGTGTTGCTCTTCCTCATTCAGTAGGCTGCCTTTGTGCATCTAAGGGTTCAGTATCAATCTCCTTCGGTCATCTTACTGGTAAACAGGATGATGTCACTGTGATTGCCTGCATTCCCTTCTCACCATTCATCTACGTTTTTGTGACTTTATCCCGAAATATTGTTTCTGAATGTTTTATAAACATCTTAGCTTGAACTCCTGGCACTTATCCTTGTAAACGGAACAAGTGCTACACCTGCCCTTACACTTCCTCCCTCACCACCATTCAGGGCCCCAGACAGTCCTTCCAGGTGAGGCGACACTTCACCTGTGAGTCGGCTGGTGTGGTACACTGCGTCCGGTGCTCCTGGTGTGGCCTTTTATATATTGGTGAGACCCGACGCAGACTGGGAGACTGTTTCGCTGAACACCTACTCTCGGTCTGCCAGAAAAAGCAGGATCTCCCAGTGGCCACACATTTTAATTCCACGTCCCATTCCCATTCTGATATGTCTATCCATGGCCTTCTTTATTGTCAAAATGAATCCAAACTCAGGTTGGAGGAACAACGCCTTATATACCGGCTGGGTAGCCTCCAACCTGATGGCATGAACATTGACTTCTCTAACTTCCGTTAATGCCCCTCCTCCCCTTCTTACCCCATCCCTGACATATTTAGTTGTTTATTTTTTTCTCTCTCTCCGCTCATCATCTTGCCTGTTCTCCATCTCCCTCTGGTGCTCCCCCCACTCCCTGTCTTTCTCCTGAGGCCTCCTGTCCCATGATCCTTTCCCTTCTCCAGCTCTGTATCACTTTCGCCAATCACCTTTCCAGCTCTTAGCTTCATCCCACCCCCTCCAGTCTTCTCCTATCATTTTGCATTTCCCCTTCCCCCCACTACTTTCAAATCTCTTACTATCTTTCCTTTCAGTTAGTCTTGACAAAGGGTCTCGGCCTGAAATGTTGACAGCGCTTCTCCCTATAGATGCTGCCTGGCCTGCTGCGTTCCACCAGCATTTTGTGTGTGTTGTAGATTGAACATCTGTTGACTTAAACAGTTGTTGGCTGGATGGTCATAGATTAATACTGCATAGAAACAGGTCTTCAACCCAACTTGTCCATGCCAGCCCAAATTCCCACATAAAAACTAAGGTTAGGCTCGTATTTAGCCTATATCCCTCTGAATCTTTTCTATCCATGTACCTGTCCAAGTAGTTTTTAAATGTTATCAGTGTTCCTGCTTCAGCCATTTTCTCTGGCAGCTTGTTCCTTATCTGCAGAATCACTGTCTGCATGAAGGAGCTGTCCCTTACTTCCTTCTTGAATGTCTTCCCTCTTACCTTAAATATATACCCTCCAGCTTTTGGTTCTCTTTTCCTTGGAAAAATATTGGTGGCATTCATCCTATCTGTACCCCTCATGATTTTATAAACCTCTTTAAGATCATCCTTCAGTCTACCACACTCCACTGAATAAAGTCTTAACCTGCCTAACTTCTCCCTATAACTCAGGTCCTCAAATCTTGGCAGCATTCTCATAAATCTCCACGGCACTCTTCAGCTGTAAACTGTTTCCAGCATCATGACATTTTTTCCTGTAGCAGGGTGAGTAAAACTAGAATAAAATAGGACTATTGTCATTACTCAAAACAATGAGATTGCAGTGCTACTCCAGTCTGTGCAAACCATGATATTTACAATACTCCAGGAGTGGCTTTGCCAACATCTTGTACAACAGCAACTTAATGTTCCAACTTCCTTGCTCAGTGCTCAGACTGATAAAGCCAGTGTACAAATATTTGTCTACCTGTGACACAGCTTTCAGGAAATCACATACCTGTATCTTAGGTTGTCTGTTCCTGTATTGGATCTGACAACACAGGGTCCTTTGGCAGGGTGGAGAACAAAGAAGGCACAACAATTCCTTAGGAAGGCAGGTTAGGAGGCTATCCAGGGTCTGTAGATAGCATGAATTATTGTCAACCATTAAAGGTGATTTAAGTTCAAATTTATTTTCTTTACAGCTTCCCTCTACTACTGAACAAAGATGTGGAATAGCCCACTGCTAGAAGATGAAGATTTTTACCCAAGCCCTCATTTTTGTCACTCAGTTTATAGGAAGATACTTTTCAGAAACCTATTTCACAAAGGTTAGATTTTCTGTATGGTAAACAAACAGGGACTTCTGTCTGTAGACCCCCAAAGTATTGCCTCTGAACAATCAACAATTTTAAGTTGATTGGAGGAAAGTATAAGGGATGTCAGAGGTAGGTTTTTTAACACAGAGAATGGTGGGTGCATGGAACACACTGCCAGGGGTGGTGTTAGAGGCAGATACAGTACATTAGGGGGTTTTATGAAATTCTTAGATAGGCACATGGATAATAGAAAAATGGAGGGCTTTGTAGGAGGGAAGGGTTAAATTGATCATAGAGTTGATCAAAAGCTTACTGTATTGTACTGTTCTATGTTTTATGTTCTTATTTATTTATTTATTTATTTATTACATTTTTAGAGAATTACATAGAAAATGAAATATTAGAATATTAGAATAATGAAAAAAATAATATTGACCCTCCCCCTCCCCTTAACCCTTCCCCCCTTAAACCCTTATCTAAAGAGAGAAAAAAAAAGAAAGAAAAGAGAGAAAGATTGCCTGAATATCGGAGGATCCCCACATGCTCCATGGAGTTCAAAATAATTTTAATTTTTATTTTTATTTTTCCCAATTACTTTGTAATTTTATCTTCAAAGGACCTATATATTTAGTCCTATCTTTTGTAGATATGGGTGCCAAATTTTCAAAAATATATCATATTCATTTCTTAGATTATAAGTAATTTTTTCAAGTGGAATACAGCTATATATTTCATTATTCCAACGATCCATAGTTAAATATAAATCAGATTTCCAAGTAACTGCGATAACTTTTTTGGCTACTGCCAATGCAATTTTTATAAATTTTTTCTGATACTTATTCAATTTAAGTTTCGGTATTGTCTCTTCAATGTCTCCTAATAAAAATAATATTGGGCTACGTGGGAGTTGTACTCCAATAATTTGTTCCAATAAAAGTCTTAGATTTATCCAAAATGGTTGAATTTTAAAACAAGACCAAGTAGAATGTAAAAAAGTACCAATTTCTTGATTACATCGAAAACATTGGTCAGACATGTTTGAATTTAATCTATTTATTTTCTGTGGTGTTATATATAATTGATGCAAAAAATTATATTGTACTAATCTAAGTCGGACATTTATTGTATTTATCATACTATCAAAACATAATCTTGACCAGTTTTTTCCATCAATTTTAATTTTCAAATCAGATTCCCATTTTTGTCTTGATTTATGAATTCCTGATTTAATTGTCTGTTTTTGAATCAAATTGTACATGCAAGATGTACACTTTTTAATTTTTCCTTTTTGAATTAATATTTCTATTTCATTAGGTTTTGGCATCAACATTGTTTGACCCAGTTTATCTCGTAAATAGGCCTTTAATTGAAAATAACAGAAAAGGGTGTTATTTGATAATCTATATTTGTTTTTTAATTGATCAAATGACATCAATATACCTCCTTCAAAACAATCTCCTATGTATTTAATCCCCTTTTGAAACCAATTATGTAAAAGTTTATTATCCATTGTAAAAGGAATAAGCCTATTTTGAATTAAAGTTCTTCTTGCTAATAAAGATTTCTTTATCTCATCGTCCATATTTACCTTATTCCATAAATCAATCAAATGTCTTAATATAAGAGATTCTTTTTTTCCCGTATCCATTTGGATTCCCATTTATATATAAAATCTTCGGGTATGTTTTCTCCTATCTTATCTAATTTTATTCTAATCCATGCCGGTTTTTCTTCATCAAAAAAAGATTCAATAAATCTAAGTTGATTTGCTTTATAATAATTCTTAAAATTTGGAAGTTGTAACCCTCCTAAATCAAATTTACATGTCAATTTTTCCAATGATATTCTTGACATCTTTCCTTTCCAAAGAAATTTCCTCACATATTTATTCAATTCTTGAAAGAACTTCTGAGGCAATTGTATTATAGACAATAGGTGCAGAAGTAGACCATTCGGCCCTTCGAGCCTGCACTGCCATTTTGAGATCATGGCTGATCAATTCCTATCAATACCCGGTTCCTGCCTTGATTCCCCTTGAATCAATATCCCTTGATTCCCCTATCCATAAGATACCTATCTAGCTCCTTCTTGAAAGCATCCAGAGAATTGGCCTCCAGAGTATTGGTAAAGCTTGGAATAAATATTGCAATCTAGGAAATATATTCATTTTTACAGCATTAACTATTAATGTTATTGGTAACATCATCCATTTATCAAGAATTTTTTTTAATAATGGCAAATAGTTTTGTTTATATTAAATTTTTTACATCATTATCGACTCTTATACCTAAATATTTTATCCCATCGAAATTTAGTTACTAATCGACGTTGATTATAATCTCCTTTGGTAAGGGGTAAAATTTCACTTTTATCCCAATTTACTTTATACCCTGATATTTTCTCATATTCTTCCAATCTGAAAGATAATTTTTGCAGCGATTGCAATGGGTTTGTTAAATAAATCAAAACATCATCAGCAAATAAATTAATCTTATATTCTTCTTGGTTAACTCTAAAGCCCACAATATCTGAATCTGTTCTAATTATTTCAGCTAATGGTTCTTTCGCCAATACAAATAAAGCAGGTGATAATGGGCAGCCTTGTCTAGTTGACCTTGTTAAGCGAAATGGTGTTGAAATCTGACCATTTGTAACTACTTTAGTTTGAGGATTAATATTTAAGATTTTAATCCATTTTATAAAAGATTTTCCTAACTCATATTTTTCCAATACCTTAAATAAAAAATCCCATTCCAATCTATCAAATGCTTTTTCTGCATCCAAGGCAACTGCCACACTCATTTCCTCTCTTTTTTGTGCCAAATGAATTATGCTAAGTAACCGAGTTATATTATCCATTGATTGTCTATTTTTAATAAAGCCTGTTTGATCCATATGTATTAATTTTGGTAACTATTTAGATAGTCTATTAGATAAAATTTTTGCTATTATTTTATAATCTGTATTCAACAAAGAAATAGGCCTATATGATGTTGGTTTTAAAGGGTCTCTATCTTTTTTTGGCAATACAATTATGATCGCTGTTGAAAAAGATTGTGGGAGTTTGTGCATTCTTTCCACTTGATATATTAATTCCAAGGATTAATAAAAGGAGGAATTAATAAATCTTTAAATTTTTTATAAAATTCAGGCGGAAAACCGTCTTCTCCTGGGGATTTATTACTCTGAAGTGATCCTAAAGTTTCTTCAACCTCTTTTAATGTAAAGATGTTCTAAAGAGTGTCCAGAAGCTATAACCCCAGAAGCACACTATCCCTCTCGGGTAATGAAGATGCATGACAGCATCCTTTTCTGAAAAAGTTTGTTAGCGGAGGAGGCTAACTTCTATGTTTTAGATTTGATAAGCATGAAAGATGATTCAGTTGAAACATACATTATCCTGAGAAAAGACACAGCAGCACATTGAAGTGTTTCTACTAGTGGGAGACTATGTCAAACAAGGAGACTTTGCTACAGGGTAATGGATGGACACTACTAATGGGTATGGACTTTTTGCAGAGGGTGGTGATTCTCTGGAAAGATCTGCCCTGCGTTGTGTGGATGCTGCATCATGATATACATGTATTTTTGAAAGCAGGCTGTAGAGGCTACATGGATCTCCACCCTCTTGTTACTGTACATTACTATGCAAAAATATCAGTCACATGAAAAACATTCTTTAAAGTGAAGATGCTTTCAAAAATAATGAAATGAAGAAGTTTGTAAATATCAAAAAAGTTACTATAAAGAGCAATAAACAATTAAAAAAAACCTAAATCAAATCAATATTTGGTGTGACCACCCTTTGGTTTTAAAACTGCATCGATTCTTGTAGGTACACAGTCATGTAGTTTTATAAGAAAGTTGGTTGGTAGGTTGTTCCAAGCATCTTGGAGAACTTGGCACAGTTCTTTTGCATACTTTAGATGTCTCACTTGCCCATTGAGTCTGCTCCGCCATTCCATCATAGCTGAGCCCACGTCCCACTCAACTCTATGCATCTGACTTCTTGCCATAACCTTTGATGCCCTGAATCAGGAAACTATCAGTTTTTGCTTTAAATATACCAAGCTTGTATCTATTTGCTGTGCTCACTCTTGCCATGGTGTAAGAATTGATCATTTGAAGGTTAAACTGTCACGTTTGCCACATCCTCACTTTTTAGTTTGATTGTCCTTCACCCAATTTGATTCCTTCTACACCCTTTTCTGTTTCAGATAAATCAGTTTAGTCCATTCAACTCATTATGTCATTAATCAGTAGCATCCTGTTATTTTTGTATAATCATGCTCTGGACTACAATATATACCTACAAAATAATCAATTTTTTATTTGAGAAGTGGTCTAGTACTTAATATGTTACTTGCTCTTTTCTATTGACACAATAACGCAGAAACAGGTCTTCAACCCTGCACACATTTTTAACGCAGAGCCAAAAACAACTCCTCACACAAAACTTAGCTAGGGTGCCTAAGGGTTTCACACAGTACTGTACCTTGGTAAGGCACACCTGGCTTTCTCTGATTATAAGCTTAACTTAGTATGTTTAATCTTCCACCCACATGCGCAATCCATTCCCTATTTCCCCAGGAAATGTTACTCAAGTGAATTAGCTGTCACATTAATTAAGATGGTGGTCTTGCTGGAAGCTTTTATTTTACCTGCATTCATCAAAATTATTTTGAATGTCTAATGTGACTAAATTGATGTCTTGCCCAGTGCCCTCCTCATACTCAGCATTCCATACCTGAGTTTCTCAATGATTGTTGCTGCTTTAATGCAGGCGATTATATTTGGAGTGGGTGGGGTTAAATGTATCTTTACCATTATTTAAATCTATGCTGCTAAGCTTATTGATTGTTTTTGTTTGATGTAACTGTGGTGAACTACATATACCTGTCTGGACACGCCCCCCCCCGCTGACTGCTCCTGTGGCTCCTTCCACTGACCGTGGCTCCTCCCACAGACCCCGGTATAAAGGTGATTGGAGACACCGCCCCGGCCTCAGTCTCCAGGATGCAGTGTGGTGGTCAATTGCTGTTTGTTCTTCCTTCCAGCCAATAAAAGCCTATATCTCACCTCACGTCTCCAAGAGTTATTGATGGTGCATCAGTAACCTTGGTAATTTAAGAGCAGCTGATGTTTCTGACTCTCTGTGTTTTCCCTGTTGGGGGATCTTCTGCGTTAATCTGCTTCGTAACACATGGCCATGTGACTGTGGCTTTAGCTCTGTGGATGACATATGCAGAATGGCTCAAGATCAAAGGAGCAAAGTAATGTCACAACATTCTGAAATAAAAACAGCATGAATAAAATAGGTCAGCCCGCAAGTGTGGAAAGAGCAACAGGTGCTACCAGTTCTGGTGAGTGTTTCAAGTTCAAGTTCAGTTTATTGTCATTCAGTCATACACATGTATATGGCCAAACAAAACAACGTTTCTCCAGACCAAGGTGCACAACACTGTACATATACCTTACGCACATAACACATAAAGTAATGTTAGCAAATATAAATTTACAAATAATAAGGCATATAAGCAATACAAGTCAATAAGTAAACAGTATAACACTTCTGGCACTTCAGGTGGTGTAGCAGGGAGTTCAGTAGTCTTACAGCTTGGGGAAAGAAACACTTTTCCATTCTAACAGTTGTTGTCCTAATACTATGGTACCTCCTGCCTGACGGTAGGGGTCAAAGAGATTGTTGGATGGATGGGAGGGATCACTGACAAAGCTAAGGGACCTGTTTAGCAATGCTCCTGATAAATATCTCTAATGAGTGGAAGAGAGAGCCCAATAATCCTCTTAGCTGTGCTTACAATCCTTTACAATTCCCATGCTAGATGGTGATGCAGTTGGTCAGGACACTCTCAATGGAAAAACTGGTTAGAAAAGGGGGAGCAGTAGAGAAACTCATTTTCCTCAAGATCCTCATGAAGTGGAGATGCTGCAGTGCTTTCTTGACCAAAGGGGTCATGTTGAGGGACCAAGTGAGATCACCCTGATCGTGCACTCCCTGAAACTTGTGCTTCTACCTCCCTTCACAGAGGAGCCGTCTATGTGCAGTGAGGAGTGGTCAGACTGCAACTTTCTAAAGTCTATAATTATTTCTTTGGTCTTGTCTACATAGAGACTTAAGTTGTGCTCACACCATTCTACCAGTTCCCTTACCTCCTCCCTGTGTGGCATCTAATTGTCATTGTTGATGAGGCCAACGACTGTTGTGTCATCACCAAACTTGATGATTCAATTCGAGTCAGTGCTCTCTGGGGAGTGCTGGTGCTCAGTGTGATGGAGCTAGAGATGTTTCTGCAAACACAGACTGACTGTGACCTCTCTGTTAAGAAACCCAGGATCCAGTGAGAGATGAGTTGTGACCCAAGGAGGACAGTTTGCACATCAGATTCTGAGGGAGATCATATTAAATGGTGAGCTGAAGTGGATAAACAGCATCCTGGCATGTAACAGCTGGGACAGGACGGAGTGGAGTGCAGTGCAGAGTCTGTGGCATCGTCAGTGGACTGGCTTGAGCGATAAGCAAACTGGAAAGTGTCCAGTGTAGCAGGAAGATGGGATTTAATGTGAACCATAACCAGCTGCTCAAAGCAATTGATTATTGTTGAGGTCAGTGCCACTGGAGGGTAGTGACTGAGGCAGGTGACTGTCGCCCTCTTGGGCACCAGGATGATGGGGGCCAATTTGAAATCTGAGGGGACAGTGGGTTGTTCCAGAAAGATGTTGAAGATATCTGTTACAACCTCTGTTTACTAGGCTGCACAGTCTCTCAACATCGACCAGGTACGTTATCAGACCCTTAGGTTGACCCTGGCTAAGATGTACTTCACATCAGCTGTGGCCAGACAGAGTGCCTGCTCCTTGGGGTTGGTCCCTTCCTCACTAGCGTGTTGTTCCATGTTATCAGTCTGAGCGTAAACAACCTTCAGCCTGTCAGGGAGAGAAGTGTCAACGTCACTGACATGCAGGATGGACTTGGAGACCCTGCAACAATCATCTCGTGTCTCTGGTGTCACAGGAACGTCTATATTCTCTGTGAACAATCCTGTTTTGTCTTCTTAATGGTGTAGGAAAGCACAGGTCACGCTGAGCTGTGAGCTGTCTTATCCCCAGATCTGTAGCTGGCATCTGATCTCTCAGCCATGTCAGGACCTTTGGTGTCAGCTATGTCTTCTGATATGCCCTCACAATGATATGTTTCACAATGCTGATGCCTTCAGTGCATTTCTCCATGTGGCCATCTAGCATGGCTACATTATCATTTCAGTGGTAATGTGCTGGTCATAGGTAGACACCTCCCTGGACATGATCCAGTCTGTGTTTTCAAAACAATCCTGTAACACTCAGGTTGCTTCTTTTGGCCAGGTCGTTATCTTCCTTTGAACTGGTTTGATGCATTTGTTGGGATGCAGGATTTAGCATAACAGATAAATGGTCAGAGAAACAGAGGTGAAGACCAGGAGCAGCTTTGCATGCACCAGTGATGTTAGTATAAACCTTTGGTAGAAAAGACACCATGCTGATAGAATTTAGGCAGGACTGTTTTTAAGTCAGCGTGATTGAAGTCACCAGTAACAATAAAGAAACCATCGCATCATCAGTGGCACTGTAGGGCTCACACAGTGCTTCCCCAGTATTAACACAGAGGAGATGTATACAGTCACAATCACTACAGCAGAAAACTCCCTCAGTAAATAAAAGGGCTTACACTTCACTGTTAAGAATTCTACCATAGGCAAAGAGTGAGTTTAGTTTCCAGCATCTTCTGCTCTTATTACAGATTTTTGACGTTATTTTTCATTTCAGTTACTGAATTCTTATTGGCCCAGCAGAAATGATATAATGTGCTCTCAATGGTTGAGAGAATGATATCAAGATGGTTGGGGTTAGCAAGCAGGTCGGGGCTAATTGCCTAGAAATTATGTTGGTAAGGTTTAATGATTTTATTTCTTTTCTTGTACACAGAGACTGTGTATAAACAGGGATGAGTCGCCCCTTCTTCCTGAGGAGACTGAGGTCCTTTGGAGTATGCAGGCATCTCCTTCACATATTCTACCAGTCTGTTCATCGCCAGAACAACCTTCTATGTGGTGGTGTCCTGGGGAAATGGCATCAACACGGGTAATGTCAACAGGCTCAATAAACTGATTAGAAGGCTGACTCTGCTATAGGAGTCAAACTGGAGGCTGTGGTAGAACAAAGGACCCACGGAAAATCCTGGCAATTCTGGACCATGTTTCTCACCCTCTGCGTGCCACCTTGGCTGAATACAGGACCACTTTCAGTCATAGATTAAGACAACTGTGCTGCTCCAAAGAGCGCAGAATGAGATCATTCTTACCCTCGGCCATTAGGCTCTATAATGAGTCAACCTATAGCCGGGGAGGTGATGATCCCCTCCTGTTAGACTGTTTGAGGCAACTTATTTTTTATTCTTTCTTTCTTCTCTTCTAATAGGGACAAGAGGGGGAGGTGTTGCATTGCTTGTCAGAGAAAATATTACAGCGGTGCTCCAGCAGGATAGATTAGAGGGTTCGTCTAGGGAGGCGATTTGGGTGGAATTGAGGAATGGGAAAGATGTAGTAACACTTATAGGGGTGTATTATAGACCACCTAATGGGGAGTGAGAATTGGAGGAGCAAATTTGTAAGGACATAGCAGATATTTGTAGTAAGCACAGGGTTGTGATTGTGGGAGATTTTAATTGTCCACACATAGACTGGGAAGCCCATACTGTAAAAGGACTGGATGGTTTGGAGTTTGTAAAATGTGTGCAGGATAGTTTTTTGCAGCAATACATAGAGGTACTAACTAGAGAAGGGGCAGTGTTGGATCTCCTGTAAGGGAATGAGATAGGTCAGGTGATGGAGGTATGTGTTGGGGAGCACTTCAGGTCCAGTGATCACAATGCCATTAGCTTCAATATAATTATGGAGAAGGATAGGACTGGATCCAGGGTTGAGATTTTTGATTGGAGAAAGGCTAACTTTGAGGAGATGGGAAAGGATTTAGAAGGTGTGGATTGGGACAGTTTGTTTTATGGGAAGGATGTAATAGGGAAATGGAGGTCATTTAAAGGTGAAATTTTGAGGGTACAGAATCTTTATGTTCCTGTTAGGTTGAAAGGAAAGGTTAAAAGTTTGAGAGAGCCATAGTTTTCAAGGGACATTGGAAACCTGGTTCGGAAAAAGAGAGATACCTACAATAAATACAGGCAGCATGGAGTAAATGAGGTGCCCAAGGAATATAAAAAATGTAAAAAGAATCTTAAGAAAGAAATTAGAAAAGCTAAAAGAAAATACGAGTTTGCTTTGACAAGTAAGGTGAAAATAAATCCAAAGGGTTTCTACAGTTATATTAATAGCAAAAGGATAGTGAGGGATAAAATTGGCCCCTTAGAGAATCAGAGTGGACAGCTATGTGTGGAGCCGAAAGAGATGGGGGAGATTTTGAACAATTTATTTTCTTCGGTATACACTAAGGAGAAGGATATTGAATTGTGTAAGGTAAGGGAAACAAGTAGGGAAGTTATGGAAACTATGATAATTAAAGAGGAGGAAGTACTGGTGCTTTTAAGGAATATAGAAGTGGATAAATCTCTGGGTCCTGCCAGGATATTCCTAAGACCTTGAGGGAGGTTAGTGTAGAAATAGCAGGGGCTCCGACAGAAATATTTCAAATGTCATTAGAAATGGGGATGGTGCCGGAGGATTATTGTATTGCTCATGTGGTTCCATTGTTTAAAAAGGATTCTAAGAGTAAACCTAGCAATTATAGGTCTATAAGTTTGACGTCAGTGGTGGGTAAATTAGTGGAAAGTATTCTTAGAGATGGTATATATAATTATCTGGATAGACAGGGTCTGATTAGGAACAGTCAACATGAATTTGTGCATGGAAGGACATGTTTGACAAATCTTATTGAATTTTTTGAAGAGGTTACTAGGAAGCTTAATGAGGGTAAAGCAGTGGATGTTGTCTATATGGACTTCAGTAAGGCCTTTGACAAGGTTCCGCATGGAAGGTTAGTTAGGAAGGTTCAATTGTTAGGTATTAATATTAAAGTAGTGTTACGAATGAGGAGCAAATCTGATGGACAGAAGGGTACAGAATCGCCAATGCCCGCCGCCCCCCCCCCTTTTTGAGAATCGCAAGATCGCTATTATTTCGGGTCTGATACCCAGGAAATGAGAGAGATACACATCATGTCAGTAATGAGAGAGAGACGCAGGATAACAGAAAAGGCAGTTGTTATTGACAACGCAGGAATACACAAAAAGTGGAATGTCTCCTAACAAAAGCGGAACGGAACCATTGATTACTGCTATTGTCTCTTGGAGAAGGAATTGTGTATTGAGTACTGTACTATTCATTGAAACTCCTCGGGGGCAACCAGAGTGGTCTGGTTGAGGGATTGCATCATCCCAACCTGATTGACATCTGAGACCCCGTGAGTAAGGATAAAAGTTGGGTCTGGGGAACACCCCTCAGACACACCAGGAGAAATGTTACGAGACCAGTGGGGGGCTTGTGTGTGTGTCCATGCTTGCCTGGGTGGCGAGTCCTCCACGGAACGGTCTAGCTAAAGGACGGAGACGGATCAAGATCGAAACAAGGAAAGTCAGCAAGTTTCTCTCTCTCTCTCTCCAACAATTGCCACACGGTGATCAGCAACGGCGGCAGCCTGTATGAACGAAACTGAACTTTATATTTCCATCGGACAATTCATTATCCCCTAGACAACGATAGAGCTTATTTCTTATTGATGATTATTATACCCACACTTTTAGGTTTAGTATTGATGGCGTATATTATCTGTATAATTGCATTGATATTATTTTTGTGTATTTTTACTAATAAATACTGTTAAAAATAGTATCATCAGACTTCAACAGCTACTCCTATCTTTGCTGGTAAGACACCTAGTTACAGGGTTCGTAACAGTAGTAAAATGGAGTCAACAGTGGCTGGATGGGAGATGCCAGAGAGTAGTGGTGGATAACTGTTTGTCAGGTTGGAGGCCGGTGACTAGTGGTGTGCCTCAGGGATTTGTACTGGGTCCAATTGTCATTAGGGGGTGTGAGACTGGACCCAACTGCAGGACGCAGGCACTGAAGTACTAGGGGCAGTATGGGACAACTAACCGATAGACAAGATGTGGAGACCGTGGCGTGTGTGAGGGACAAGGTGATTCTGGGGTTCAGAGAGAGTCGCAGAGTTCAGGCAGGATCTTGATGTTCTCTGGGTGGGCCGCATAACTCCTGGGCAGGGCCCGGACCTCCGAGGCAGGAACACGGAGGTCTGGACAAGTCACGGGGCACCTGGCCAGGTTGCAGGGTACAACCCGTCAGCAGCAAGGATAGGATGGGGCAGAGTTCCCCGCCAGGCAACAGCAATCCGGCCTGGCTTACCCAACGGAGGCAAGGGATAAGAAGGGAGCTCGATCCAGGATGGCTGCCAGATTTACTCGCAGAACTCATCTTGACAGTGGGTACTCCAAGCCAGGAAGAGCAGGATGAACAGGACAACCAGATAAACAGGGCAAACCAGAGGAACAAGATAAACAGGATGAACATGGCAAGCAGGATACACATGGTAAACAGGACAACCCCCCAACTATGCTCAGTCCCTGAGCCCTTTATATACACTATCAGCCGATAGGCATCAGGTGCGTCTCCTTAAGTCAAGATGATCCTCAGGTGACTAATTGGGCTCAAGGGCGAAATGAGGAATGGCTATAAGACCCGGAGTCCGGAGTCCACAGACCAGATCAGGAACTAGAATGCGGGCTCCGGACCGGACCATAACACCAATGTTGTTTGTCATATACATTAATGATCTGGATGATGGGGTGGTAAATTGGATTAGTAAGTATGCAGATGATACTAAGATAGGTGGCGTTGTGGATAATGAAGTAGGTTTTCAAAGCTTGCAGAGAGATTTAGGCCAGTTAGAAGAGTGGGCTGAAAGATGGTAGATGGAGTTTAATGCTGATAAGTGTGAGGTGCTACATTTTGGTAGGAATAATCCAAATAGGACATACATGGTAAATGGTAGGGCATTGAAGAATGCAGTAGAACAGAGTGATCTAGGAATAATGGTGCATAGTTCCCTGAAGGTGGAATCTCATGTGGATAGGGTGGTGAAGAAAGCTTTTGGTATGCTGGCCTTTATAAATCAGAGCATTGAGTATAGGAGTTGGGATGTAATGTTAAAATTGTACAAGGCATTGGTAAGGCTGAATTTGGAGTATTGTGTACAGTTCTGGTCACTGAATTATAGGACAGATGTCAACAAAAAAGAGAGAGTACACAGAAGATTTACCTGGGTTTCAGCACCTAAGTTACAGAGAAAGGTTGAACAAGTTAGGTCTTTAATCTTTGGAGTGTAGAAGGTTGAGGGGGGACTTGATAGAGGTAAAATTATGAGGGGGATAGATAGAGTTGACATGAATAGGCTTTTTCCATTGAAAGTTGGGGAGATTCAAACAAGAGGACATGATTTGAGAGTTAGGGGGCAAAAGTTTAGGGGTAACATGAGGGGCAACTTCTTTACTCAGAAAGTGGTAGCTGTGTGGAACGAGCAGGTTCAATATTGTCATTTAATGTAAAATTGGATAGGTATATGGACAGGAAATGAATGGAGGGTTATGAGGTGAAAGCGGGTCAGTGGGACTAGGTGAGAGTAAGCGTTTGGCACGGACTAGAAGTGCTGAGATGGCCTGTTTCCATGTTGTAATTGTTATATGGTTATATTTCTGCACTTGTAATGCTACTATGACACTGTAATTTCCTTTGGGATGAATAAAGTATCTATCTATCTATCTTATTGTGTACTTTGTATTTGTAGTAGTGACATTTTTCCCTTAACTGGAATATGATAATAAGACCACAGTATATGTGGGGGTGTAAGTGGCATGTTCTGTATTGAAGGAAACAGGAGGTGGAGTTTGCCATCACCCTACAGCTTTCCTTTCTGCTGAGGTGAGAGAACCCATGAGTGTGAAACTTGTATCGGTTAGGACCTGAAGCAAAGTCCTTCGTTTAACTTGAACTATAAAAACCCAATATATTATTTTATCTATTTTAGTGACAGCTTCTTTCTCAATTTGTGCAACAAAAAGCCCAAGTAATGACTATTCATCCCTTTGCTGGATCTTATTACTAACAAAGCGGCTGCCACATTGGACCAGAGTACTACAGCCACTGAGCCTCATAATAATACAGTTCAATAAATCTCTGCTAACCCTCAGGATTTAGGTGTTGGATAGTTACAATTTCCTGGGTGTCAGGATTTCTGAGGACTTAACCTGGTCCCAACATATCGATGCAAGGCAACGACTATACTTCATTAGGAGTTTGAAGAGATTTGGTATTTCAACAAATACACTCAAAAACTTCTATAGATATACTGCAGAGAGCATTCTGACAGGCTGCATCACTGCACGAGTACAAGCATCTTCAGAGAGCAGTGTCTCAGAAAGGCAGCGTCCATTATTAAGGACCTCCAGCACCCAGGGCATGCCCTTTTCTCACTGTTACCATCAGGTAGGAGGTACAGAAGCCCGAAGACACACACTTAGTGATTCAGGAACAGCTTCTTCCCCTCTGCCACCCAATCCCTTAATGGATGTTGAACCTGAGAACACTACCTCACTTTTTTAATATATTTCTGGTTTTTTCATGATTTTTAATCTATTCAATATATGTATACTGTAATTGATTTACTTATTTAATTATTATTTTTATTTTTTTCTTCTTCTATATTATGTATTGCTTTGAACTGCTGCTGCTAAGTTAACAAATTTCACGACACATGCTGGTGAAAATAAACCTGATTCTGACTAAGAGATTTTCTGGACAATTGGTTGTTATTCCCATTGGTACATCAACATAATTTAATTTTCCCTTGAACCAGCTGAGATTAAGTTCACTTGGGAACAGGACCCCATGAATGTAAAGTGCATGTGAGAATAGCCTCCTGTTGAAGTAAACGGGAATGTTGGAATGAGACTCCTGTTGAAGTAAACGGGAATGTTGGAACGAGACTCCCGCTGAAGTAAACGGGAATGTTGGAACGAGACTCCTGCTGAAGTAAACGGGAATGTTGGAATGAGACTCCTGTTGAAGAAAAAAGGGAATGTTGGAATGAGACTCCTGTTGAAGTAAAAGGGAATGTTGGAATGAGACTCCTGTTGAAGTAAAAGGGAATGTTGGAATGAGACTCCTGTTGAAGTAAAAGGGAATGTTGGAACGAGACTCCTGTTGAAGTAAAAGGGAATGTTGGAACGAGACTCCTGTTGAAGAAAAAAGGAATGTTGGAATGAGACTCCTGTTGAAGAAAAAAGGGAATGTTGGAACGAGACTCCTGTTGAAGAAAAAAGGGAATGTTGGAATGAGACTCCCGCTGAAGTAAACGGGAATGTTGGAACGAGACTCCTGCTGAAGTAAACGGGAATGTTGGAATGAGACTCCTGTTGAAGAAAAAAGGGAATGTTGGAATGAGACTCCTGTTGAAGTAAAAGGGAATGTTGGAACGAGACTCCTGTTGAAGTAAAAGGGAATGTTGGAATGAGACTCCTGTTGAAGTAAAAGGGAATGTTGGAACGAGACTCCTGTTGAAGTAAAAGGGAATGTTGGAATGAGACTCCTGTTGAAGTAAAAGGGAATGTTGGAACGAGACTCCTGTTGAAGAAAAAAGGAATGTTGGAATGAGACTCCTGTTGAAGAAAAAAGGGAATGTTGGAACGAGACTCCTGTTGAAGTAAAAGGGAATGTTGGAATGAGACTCCTGTTGAAGAAAAAAGGGAATGTTGGAATGAGACTCCTGTTGAAGTAAAAGGGAATGTTGGAATGAGACTCCTGTTGAAGTAAAAGGGAATGTTGGAACGAGACTCCTGTTGAAGTAAAAGGGAATGTTGGAATGAGACTCCTGTTGAAGTAACAGGGAATGTTGGAACGAGACTCCTGTTGAAGTAAAAGGGAATGTTGGAATGAGACTCCTGTTGAAGTAAAAGGGAATGTTGGAACGAGACTCCTGTTGAAGAAAAAAGGAATGTTGGAATGAGACTCTTGCTGAAGAAAAAGGGAAGATTGGAATGAGACATTGAAATACTAAGAACTGGACTGGACTAGAGTTAGGGACGGGACAGGACACAGACAAGGAGCTGGGACAGGAATACACACTTGGGCTAGGACTTTGGCTAGGACAGTGGGACCAGAACATGGAACTGGGAACTAGGAGCCTGGGCTTGGACTCAAAGCCAGAGACTGGATAAGGACCCAGAACCTGGGTCTTGACTCGGGCTCGGACCCCAGAATTAGGTGAGGATATGATGTGGCTTGGGACTGGACATGGCTTGGGTTCTTCAAGGCTTGGCTGCCGGACTAGACATGGAACTCCTGCACAGGACGAGACACATGGAAAGGACAAGAACCCAAAGCCTTGACTCGGTCTTGAGAGAACAGGAACACAGAGCCAGGACCCCTCCTTAGGAACAGGACTTGGGGCCAGGACCCCTCCTTAGGAACAGGACTTGGGGCCAGGGCTCTACACAGAGTCATGACCCCTGCTCGGGAGCAGGACGTAGGGCTGGGACTCATACATAGAACACAGAGAGATGGTTCCCAACACAAGGTAGTGGCAAACGGCCAGACCTACCTAGGGAAGGCATGGACACAGAGACAGTTCAAAACAGCGAAAGACAGTTCCTTATCCAGACACAGCAAGGCTCCGGTCTTGCTCCGGCGGTAGAACTTGACAGTGATACACGCAAGGATGCAGGTGAGGGGGGGGGAGGGGGGGAGAGGGGGAGGAGGGGGAGGAGGGGGAGAGGGGGAGGAGGGGGAGGAGGGGGAGAGGGGAGGAGGGGGAGGAGGGGGAGAGGGGGGAAAGGGGGGGAGGAGGGGGAGGAGGGGGAGGGGGAGAGGGGGAGGAGGGGGAGGAGGGGAAGGGGAGAGGGGGAGGAGGGGGAGGGGAGGGGGAGAGGAGGAGGGGAGAAGGGGGTGGTGAACCCAGGAGCTACTTATGTAGCCAGCCCAAAATGAGAATCAGGTGCCTCAATTAGAGCACCCAACAGAACAAGAGGAAACCAGAAAGCCTGGAATAATGAGCAATTGGACTGGACCGTGAACCGGAATCCGGAGTTCATGGACTGGACCATGACAAGGAAATGTTGGAATGAGACTCCTGCTGAAGTAAAAGGGAATGTTGAAACAAAACTCCTACTGAAGTAAACGGGAATTTCGGAACGATACTCTGCTGAAGAAAAAAGGAATGGTGGAATGAGACTCCGCTGAAGTAAATGGGAATGTTGTAATGAGACCCGTGTGAGGGTAAAGGAAGCAAGGAAACAGAACCTAATGAGCGAATGCTGAACAATTGGGATGCTGAGTGTCGTATGCTTTAGAATGATCTGTAGAGGAATGGGAAACAATATTGGGGTGACAACATTTTCTACTTCATAAGAGACAACAGTTCATCAAATGTGTTGCTTGCACTTCTTTATACTGATGGGTGAATAAGCAGAGGCTGCAGGAACTTTCAGTGAAATCAAGAGGGTACATGGCATTCATTTAATATCTCTCTCACAGAACTCTATTGTGCATTCTGGGCCTGTGGTAACCCTGATGGGCTCAGTGTTAGGTATAGAGTCCAGTCTCAGTGTCCATCTCCAAGGGTTTGCGGTAAGATGGTCCTTTCCTTGCATCATGTACAAATAGTATTTCTACTATTACTATATATTTCCCTAGGATATGGAAGAAGTCACATAGTGACTATGCTGTGTTTCAGAGAAATCCCACCAATGCCATTGTGAAGCAAGTGTATGGGAGAAGATTGAGGCATTGGAAGAAGATGGACACCTAAGATACCCTGGCAGGAGTTGAGGTGAGGTTGGGGCCCTTTACCTGAAGCTGAGCCCATTAAAGCTCACTTCAGTGTTACCACAGGCCTAGCATGCACAGTGGAGTTCTGTGAAAGATTTGTTAAAAGTGAGTGTCATGTACTTACTGAAAGTGCCTGAGCCCTGCTTATTCCCTGGTCAGTGCAGGACAGTGCAGGCATCACATCTAAGCACAACTGCAGTGAAGGTAAGAGCGCTAGACATTGCTTGTCATATTTCTCAAGGCCAACCAAAAGCATGTTTCATTTATGGCATAACTGAGAAGTTTAGTTGTTGGGAAATATGGTAAGACATTTTGTAAGCTTTACGATCTAATGAAAAGGACAAAGAACTTATAAGTATGTCCTCTGTGGTTCTGCTTGAACAAAATAAATCAAATAAAAAATTGAAGATCCTCTATACCATACCATCAACAGAACTTTAACACACCCAGAACCAGTAAAAGGCCTTTGAGACTATTCTTTTGATGAAAAATTAATTTATGTTTGGATCACGTCAAGAAACACAGTGAATCATTACTTACCCGTAAGTGCCAAAAATTCAGACTTCTCTTGTTTACTGGTTGATTTGCAATATTTAATTGATTACTACTCTTTGACTTTGCAAACAATTTCATAATTCCACTTCTTGTTCCAATGCACACATGCACAGCAAATAATTGTAAATGGAATTTTAAACTGAACAAACGTAGTGTGAAATTTGTAGGGGTCACTATAAACTTTCAATGATGAGAGTAAAAATTATTCCAAAAGTATGAATTTGTTTTCCCCTCATTCAAAATATCAGCTGTCGCTTTCCTTACATTCTTCAATAAATCTGTGAGACCTTTGTTGCCACTTTTAATTACACTTTCATCTTGTCAAATTTGTTTTCAGCTGCATTATTTAAAAAAACTTACAAATTCATGAGACATTATTAAGCAATTTGAGCTTGACCCCTCAAGCTGTGCCTTGCTTTGCTTATAAAGAGCAAAACAAGCAATGCAATAGGAATAAGCCACTGAAATCTAAATTCCCTGGGATGCAATGGTCTTCAGCTCCAATTTTGTTTCCAAGAGTAATGTTATTTTTCAAGATCCCAAGCCCCAAATGCACCTAAAATGCTTTTAACTTCTGAACTGATTTGGTTCCCCTTTGAATGCAGTGAGTAGTTTAAAACTTACCATTCTCAAAGGCAGTATGTTCTACAGATTAATAATTCCAAGAAGGAAAATGCTCCTTTTTTGAGGTTAAGCTTTGCCTGCTGGCTGCATCGTATAATCATATTTGGTAGCTCTTCCAAAGCAAGTGAACCTTCAGGGAAATAAATATTTTTCAATGTCAAAAGGGATTAACATTTCACAGCTCACTTCCTCACTGATCTCAGGTTCAATAAGGGCCACAGGTCTGGCCAGGCACATTTCACACATGGTTTCGGCCCTTCAGATATAAGAATCAGGAAATACTTTTCTCTGATAGGCACCCAAATGTCTATGCATCTTCGTGCATCAGGCAGACTGATGGAGTGGTATATTTTCACCTTTCTTTAGATGTGGAAGATGCAATAGTTTACCAATTATGCCTGTCAGGTAACAGATGGGCTCTGTAATGAAATAGTCTTCACCTCACTGCTTTTGACAGACAAGTCTCATGTCAACATCAATATTATGGCTTAACTACCAAAAGAACTACTTAATAATGCATTTGGGCATATGCTACAATCATCATCTTCCTGATATCAGAGGCTTCATACCAGGTCCTGCTCAAGCTGCTCTCAGGATGTACAAGTTTCCTCAGCAAGACATAGATTCTATAATGATGGTACATTTTGTGTATGAATTCTTTGACATATTTCTTCCTCAGGTAAATGATTTTGTTTCATTCCAATTGCACCGCTGCCTTGGTGAGCTTGTGGCTCTCCCCCACCTTTAAAAATGGGTTATTAATACCCCCTTCATCATCTTATAACAATGCATCATAACAGTTAATTCCACTGCTTTGCACGTCCAGGGCCTTATTGAGTGCTGGTTGCACAGAGTTTGTCTATTCTCCCTGTGAACATGTACGTCTTTGCTGAGTTCTCCAGTTTACCTTCACATCATAGACGTATGCTGGGAGGTTAACTGTTTCCTATCTATTAGTGTAGGTAGTTGATAAAAGGAGTGTTGAAAGATATGAGAGAGAGTTAAAAAAAAAAAGGAGGTGGAGTTGAATAGGACTGACAAGTTCTGACAGGTTGAATAGCTTCCTTCCATGTTAGTGGTGTGCCGTAGGGATCGGTGCTGGGTCCTTTGTGGTTAACCGAATCAGCAAAGTTGCCAATGACACCATGATTGGGGGTGTAGTGGAGAATGAGGAAGACTATCATGGCTTGTAGACAGATCTGCATCAGCTGGAAAAATGGTCTGAAAAATGGCCGATGGCAGACAAGTACGAGGTTTTGCACTTTGGTAGGACCAACCAATGTAGGTCTTACACAGTGAACGGTAGGGCACTGAGGAGTGCGGTAGAACAAAGGGATCTGAGAATACAGGTCCATTATTCATTGAAAGTGCCATCACAGGGAGATAGGGTGGTAAAGAAAGCACTTAGCACTTTAGCCTTTACATATTAAAGTTTTGAATTCAGGAGGTGGGATGTTATGTTGAAGTTGTAAAAGATGTTGCTGAGGCCTAATTTGGAGTATTATGTGCAATTTTGGTCACCTACCTACAGGAAAGATGTAAACAAGATTGAAAGAGAAAATTTACAAGGAGGTTTCTAGGTCTGGAGTTACAAGGGAAGATTGAATAGGTTAGGACTGTATTTTTTAGAACATAGAAGACTGAGAGAGGATTTGATTGTTACACAAAACTATAAGGTGTATGGATAGAATAAATGCAAGCAGGCTTTTTTCACTGAGATTAGGTGGGATGACACCTGAGGTCAAGGGTTAAGGGTGAAAGTGAGACGTTTATGGGGAACATGAGGGGAAATTTCTTCACTCAGAGGGTTGTAAGAGTGTGGAGTGAGTTGCTAGCACAAGGGGTGCATGCGAGTTCAATTTCAATGTTTAAGGGAAGTTTGGTTAGGGGTATGGAGGGCTATGGTCCTGGTGCAGGTCCCTGGGAGTAGGCTGCATGGAATAGATGGGCCGAAGAGCCTGTTTCTGTGCTGTATTTCCCTATGACTCTATCAGTCTAGAATAAGAAAGTAAAAGGCAATTAGCCAGAGTTGACATATGCACTGAGACAATAGAGTCAGAGGATTGCACAACACAGAAACGGGCACTATAGCATATCATATCCATGTTGATCTTTTTGCCTGTCTACACCAAACCCATCTGGCCACATAATGCTTCTCTACCTTGCTGCTTACATGCCTGTCTATATGTTTTAATCTACCTTGCTGCTTATGTACCTGTCTATATGTCTTAACCATGGAGTTTGTGTTGATTCCACCACCTTCTCTGAAAGCAAATCCCAGATACCAATCAAATGCAGTTTTTTTAATAGACATTTTTTCCCTCAAAGCTGCTTTAAAACCTACTCTCAACTTTAAGTTAGTGGACATTACATGGTGGAAAATGACACTAAAGAGGTAGTAATGGGGAACAAAGAAATCCATTACGAACTGAATAAGTATTTTATATCAGTCTTCACTGTGAAAGACACCAGCAGCATGACAGAAATTTGAGAATGTCGGGGGCAGAAGTGAGTGTAGTCACTATTGCTGAAGAGAATGTACTTGCAAAGCTGAAAGATCTGAAAGTAAATAAATTGCTTGGACCAGATGGACTGCAGTCCAGGGTACAAACAGAAGAAGCTGAAGAGATTGTCGAGGCATTAGTAGTGATCTTTCAAGAATTAAAGGATGGAGTGATACTTGGTTGCAAATATTACTTCATCCTTTAACGAGGTAGGGAACCAAAAGACAAGAAATTATAAGCCAGTTAGCCTGACTTCAGGAAGACATTAGATTCCATTATTAAGGATGAGACTTTGTTGTACTTGGAGGCACATTATAAAATAGTTGGAAGTATCATTGAAGTGAAAGGAGAGTCAGTGGATGTTGTTTACTTGGATTTTCAGAAGGTCTTTGACAAGTTCTCATACATGAAGCTGCGAAACAAGATAAAGCCTATGAGTATTACAGGGTAAATATTAACATGAGCAGAAGATTTGCTGACTGGCAGAAGAAGAAGGGTGGGAAGAAAGAGGGCATTTTCTGCTTGTCTACTGGATTTCTGCAGGGCTAAGCGTTGGGCTGGCTACTTTTTATGTTATATGTTAATAATCTGGTTGTCAGAATTGATGACTTTTTGGCGAGCATGCAGGTGATATAAGGATAGGTAGAGCGGCAGGTAGTGTTCAGGAAAGATTTGGACAGATTAGGAGAATGGGCAAAGAAGTGGCAGATGGAATGCAGTGAAGAGAAGTGTATGATCATGTACTTTGATGGAAGGAATAAAGGCTACGACTATTTTCTGAATGGAGAGTGTTGCAAAGGCTCTTGGGAGACCTGGTGCAGGATTCCCTAAAGATAAATTTGAAGGTTAAGTTGGTAGTATAGAAGATAAAATCAATGTCAGCATCCATTTCAAGAGAACTAGAACGTAAAAGCAAGGATGTAATGCTGAGGATTTATAAGGCATTAGTCAGACCATTTTTGGAGTATTGAAAGCAGTTTTGGGCCCCTTATCTAAGGAAGGATATATTGGCATTGGAGAGTGACCAGAGAGGATTTGCAAGAATGAACCCAAGAATTTAAAAGATTAATGATAGAAACATAGAAAATAGGCGCAGGAGTAGGCCATTCGGCCCTTCCTGCCTGCACCGCCATTCAGTATCATCATGGCTGATCATCCAACTCAGAACCCTGTACCTGAATGATGAATGTTTGATGGCTCTGGGCCTGTGCTCATTGAAGATGAGGAGAATGAGGGGTATCTAATTGAAATCTGGCAAATGGTGAAAGGCCTAGATAGAGTGAAGATATGAGGAGAGATCTAGGAACAGAAATAATCTCCTTTTTCAGGTAGTATTCCTTTTCCTCTACTGTGGTTGATGAGAACCTCACCCATACCTGCATCACTTCCCATACCTCTGTTCTCATCCCACAGACATGTTCCACATGTCCTTACCATTTACTCTATTAGCCTTGACATCCAGCACATCATTCTTTGGTATTTCTCCCAGATATTATGTCATCCCAATACCATCACATTTTCTTCTCATTGGTCTTTTCTGTAGGAACCATTCTTTCCCCAAGTTCCCACCCCATCCTCCCCATAAATGTCTGCTCCCAATTTACTTCTGCTGGGTCCTTTCCTATGCTACTGATATCAACCTTTCTCCCCCAGTTCAAGACCTTAAATTGAGGACCAACAATAATTTTTTTTCCACAATTACTCTGAAAATCACAAAATTACTGTTCCCAATACATTCCTCCACCGACACTACCATGAGTGGCATGTTAGTGTAGCAGTTAGTGCGATTTATTACAGCTCGGGCGTCAGACTTTGGAGTTTAATCCATTATATTCTGCGAGGAGTCTCTGTATGCCCTCCCTATGGAATGTGTGGGTTTTCTCCAGGTGTTCCAGTTTCCTCCCACAGTCCAAAAATGTACTGGATAGGTTAATTAGTCAAATTACTTAGTCACATCCCTCCTGCATTATCCTCTTCATCCACACGTGCAACTCCTCACTGGCACAAGGAATACAAGGAGTAATCCCAAGATTACAGCTTTAGATGTCCTGCCTCAAATAAATTTTGATCCTAATGACCATGGCTTTGCCTAGCACTTGTGTACATTGTATGGTCTAATGTTGTTAACCGAATGTTTACTTTACTGCCATGGTCAGATTGAATCATTTGTCTTGGATTAACTCATTGACCCTAGACGAACATTTAATCACAGATAAAGAGAAAAATTTCCACCATTTTTAATGTTCACCTGTATTCTTGGCAGAATTTATTTTATGTTCCTGAACATTATGTTCTTAATGGAACAGGTTAAATTTGAATATTCTGTGACTGAAGCTACAGGAATGATCAATTCTTCATTTTTGAAGTTGAGTATGTGTTTGTTGGGATTACTTCGAAAGCACTGTTACCAGGGTTTTGATGTTTCTCTGATTCATAGAGTAATGTTCTAACTTATCTGCTAATAGCTATTTGTATGACGTTGTCTTTGAATATCAGCCAAGAGTAGGAATTGGATTTCATGACTTGGTCTGCAATGATTACAACAATCTTGAAAGTGATGTGGGCCAGTATGGTCTCTGAGAACTCATCAAACCAGGAAGCTGGGGAATGTTTGATGATCTTACATTCAGGTGCTCAGCTGTATATGTATATAGTTATCATGAAAAAGTGAGTGACTGATATAATTAACATATTTCAGGAGGCAAGTCCTGAAGAGAGTCCAGTTCAATGATGGATGGAATCCTGCTGCTGAGGCCTGCAAAACTAATTTCAGCCTGAGCTTCACAGTCGCAAATTCAGCAGAAAGGATATCTAGTGCACAGTGAGAGAATGGTGTTGAAGGCTGTGGTACAAACGACTCCTGTGTTTGTTTTGTTATTTATATTCACAGCTTCCCATTTTTCCATCTTTCCTTGGGGAGAAAAAACATGGTCCTGTTTTCATTCTTGCTGTCTGATCACGCAAGTACACATTCATTTTAAAAATAAGGTTCTCTTTATGTATACTGTGAATGGTTGATCTAAAGATGCTTGCAATGTTGGAAAAGGGGCAGAGTTTTCAACTTTAGCTTGTTTTGCTAGTCTAGGTGAGATAACTCAATAAATGAAATCAAACAAATGGCAGATGACATGAAGGTTGGTGGAGATGTGGATAGTGTAGAAGTTTGTTGTAGGTTACAACAGAACATTGACAGGACATAGAGCTGGGCTGAGATGTGGCAGATGGAGTTCACACTTGGAGAAGTGTGAAATGATTCTCTAAGGGTGAATTTGAAGGTAGTATACAGGGTTAATGGCATGATTCTTAGCTGCGTGGAGGAAGAGAGGGATCTTGTGCCAATATCCATATATCCCTCAAAGTAGCCATGCAGGTTGATAAGAATGTCATGCAGGTGAATGGTATGTTGGCCTTCATTAGTCAGGGATTGTGTTCAAGAGCCACGAGGTAATATCACAACTTCATAAAACCCTGGTTTGACCACATTTGGAATATTGTGTTCAGTTCTGGTTGCCTCATTATAAGAAGAATGTGAAAGCTTTAGAGAGGGTACAGAGGAAATTTACCAGGTGGCTGCCTGGATTAGAGAGCACGTCTTATGACGATAGGTTGAGTGAGCTAGCAGTTTTCTCTCTGAAACTAAAGAGGATGAATGATCACTTGATCAAGTGGATAGTCAGACTTTTCCCAGGGCAGACGTAGCTGGTTCAGGGGGGATAATTTTAAGGTAATTTTAAGGTATAGTGGTGATATCTGAGGTAAGTGTTTACACAGAGTGGTAACGAATGGAATGCCCTGCCAAGAATGATGGTACATGCAGATACTTTAGAGGCACCTAAGAAACTCTTAGCTAAGTCAGTGTATGATAGAACAATGTAAGAGGGAAAGGGTAGAATGATTTCAGAGTAGGTTAAAAGGTCAGCACAATGTTGTGGGCCAAAGAGACTGTTCTATGTTAATGGAGCAAAAATCATTGCTGGGAGTTATTTATACATGACTAAGCAATACTGCAATGTGAACCACAGAATAAATCAAGAAATCAGATCTATACGTATCAACAGTATTGCAATATACATTGAGGCCTGAATCTACATACACTATAATCCTTGCAGCAGTAATTTGGAGGATAAATTCACATATTGTACAAGAGTTAGTTTTGCAGATCATGACATGCAGGAACAAATGTAAGCAGGGGAATCTAAAAAGTTTCATGAATAATTTAATAGGTAATGGGGCCAGAGGGAAGAGATAACACTGGACAGCAATTTTTTCAAAGGCGTTGATTCCTCAGAATTATTTTGTGGTTATGATAGACCACTTGAAGTGGAACACAAATATAATTTCAGACTACTTGTATCACATAGAGATTTGGAGAAATAATAAATTAACTTTTATTAAATATAATGCATTTAATTGCATTGCAGTGCTGGTGCTTTACAATAGTTGAACTAAGCTAAAAATGTTTTGTTGAAGATTTTCAGTTGTACTCAGTGTCTGAGGCTTCTCACTTATGTGTCCAATGATAATCAGCCAGCATTGATGGATTCCAGTTGCCCTGATACTGTTTCTCCATGACTGCACTGTCCTGGTACAACTTTTCACCATGTTCATCCCTGACAGCACCAAGACTTCTAAAGGGAAATGCAGAAAATGTATCTTTAGTGACATACTGCACTTCATGGTTCTATACATTTTAAGCATGTTCTCAACCATCTGCATGGAGTTTGCTGCTCCGTGGTTGCTCTGAAGAAAATTTTCAGTAACATCCTTGATTCCCTTCTATGCTATTTTCTCCGGTCCCACTAGAAGTTCCTTGAATTACTTGTCTTTGATGACTTGTTTGATTTGTGGATCAACAAAAATGCCTTCTTTAATGTTGGCATCAGTTATTCCAGGAAACATCTTTTTCAAATATTGAAATCCTTCACTTTCCCTGTTAATCACTTCTGCTAAATTTTTATAGCTCCCAGATTTATATGAAGAGGAAGTAAACATATATTTGTTGGGTCTACAAGAGGCTTATGTGTCACACTTTTCTGCCCTGGAACCAGCTGCTTTATGGAGTGGCCAATCCTTTATAATAAGACTCTTTAGCATGGTTGACCCAATTACAAATGAAATGAGTACTTGGTGTATCCGAGCTGCATTCCTCGTAGCAGCGCTGCTACTTTCAGATCATCACAGATGTCCCAGTTGTAGTTGCTGTACCGTATGTGTTTCAACAAGACTTCCAAATGTCGGTACAGGCAGTTCCCGGGTTACGTACAAGTTCCGTTCCTGAGTCCGTCTTTAAGTTGGATTTGTACGTAAGTCGGAACAAGTACATCCGGTATTATTTAGCGTCAGTTAGTAAAACTTTTGTCTTAGTATACATCTTACCTTTCTATGCATATAAAACACTTAACAAACGTATGTATTCCAATAATTAAACCACTGCGTTGCTTAGTAATAATTGTAGCTTTCATTGGGGCAGGGCCTTTCATGTGCTCCATTACACTCACTTTAACCATTATCCTTTAAAATTGTTCCGATTGTTGACCGACTGTAGCCTAACGCTTTTCCAATGACCGATGGCGTTTCACCTCTTTCCAAATGCTTTATTATTTCCACTTTATTTTCAATCGTGATCGCTTCCCGTCAATGGAACAGAAACACTGCAGAAACACAGAGCATTGCCAATTGGTATTGAAGGTTGGGCATTGTTGTTGGCAATCCAAAGCATGTTGGTATGTCTAGACAAGATAAAAAACTTTTCAGCTTACATTGTAGGCAACATTTTAATTGACTGGAATTATAAATTAAAATTTAAAAATGGAGATGATTCTAAAAAAAAAATAAGGATATGGAAATTCCTTGGTGATTTTCATGAACAGCAGCTCAAAATCCATAAGATACACCCAAAAATATTCAGGAAGAAAATTTTTGTTGTCCAGTGTAATTATTGATCAAAGTTCAAAGTAAATTTATTATTAAAGTTCATATATGTTACCATATACAAGCTGATATTCATTTTCTTGTGGGCATACTCAACAAATCGATAACAGTAACAGAATCAATGAAAGGGCAGCCAAGTTGGGCATTCACCAAGAGTGCAGAAGACAGCAAGAAAGAAACAATAATAATAATAATAATAAAACAAATCAGCAATAAACGTCAAGGATATGAGATGGAGTCCTTGAAAGTGAGACCATAAGTTATGGGAACATTTCAGTGATGGAGCAAGTGAAGTTGAGTGAAGTTATCCCCTTTGGTTCTAGAGCCTGAAGGTTGAGGGGTAATAACTGTTCCTGAGCCTTGTGGTGTGATTCCTGAGGCTGCTGGACCTTCTTCCTGATGGCAGCAGCTAGAATAGAGCATGTTTTGGGTGTTGAAGGCCCCTGATGATAGATGCTGCTTTCCTGTGGTAGCATTTCATGGGAATATACTCAATGGTGGGGAGGGCTCCACTTGTGATGGTCTGGTCCATATCCACTACTTTTTGTTAGCTTTTCCATTTAAGGGCAGGGTGAAATTATGAGGGTACAGAATCTTTATGTTCCTGTTCGGTTGAAAGGAAAGGTTAAAGGTTTGAAAGCGCCATGGTTTTCAAGGGATATTAGAAACTTGGTTCGAGAAAAGAGGGATGTCTACAATAGATATAGGCAGCATGGAGTAAAGGAATTGCTCGAGGAATATAAAGAATGTAAAAGGAAACTTAAGAAAGAGATTAGAAAAGCTAAAAGAAGTTACGAGTTTGGTTTGGCAAATAAGGTGGAAGTAAATCCGAAAGGCTTCTACAGTTATATTAAAAGCAAGAGGATAGTGAGGGATAAAATTGGTCCCTTAGAGAATCAGGGTGGTCAGCTATGTGTGGAGCCGAGGGAGATGGGAGAGATTTTGAACGATTTCTTCTCTTCGGTATTCACTAAGGAGAAGGATATTGAATGGTGTAAGGTGTGGGAAACAAGTAAGGAAGTTATGGAACCTATGACAATTAAAGAGGTGGAAGTACTGGCGCTTTTAAGAAATTTAAAAGTGGATAAATCTCCGGGTCCTGACCGGATATTCCCCAGGACCTTGAGGGAAGTTTGTGTAGAGATAGCAGGAGCTCTGACGGAGATCTTTCAGATGTCATTAGAAACAGGGATTGTGCCGGAGGATTGGCGTATTGCTCATGTGGTTCCATTGTTTAAAAAGGGTTCTAGAAGTAAGCCTGGCAATTATAGACCTGTCAGTTTGACATCAGTGGTGGGTAAATTAATGGAAAGTATTCTTAGAGATAGTATTTATAATTATCTGGATAGACAGGATCTGATTAGGAGTAGCCAGCATGGATTTGTGCATGGAAGGTCATGTTTGACAAACCTTATTGAATTTTTTGAAGTAGTTACGAGGAATGTTGACGAGGGTAAGGCAGTGGATGTAGTCTATATGGACTTCAGCAAGGCCTTTGACAAAGTTCCACATGGAAGGTTAGTTAAGAAGGTTCAGTCGTTAGGTATTAATGCTGGAGTAATAAAATGGATTCAACAGTGGCTAGATGGGAGATGCCAGAGAGTAGTGGTGGATAATTGTTTATCGGGATGGAGGCCGGTGACTAGCGGGGTGCCTCAGGGATCTGTTTTGGGCCCAATGTTGTTTGTAATATACATAAATGATCTGGATGATGGGGTGGTAAATTGGATTAGTAAGTATGCTGATGATACTAAGGTAGGAGGTGTTGTGGATAATGAGGTGGGTTTTCAAAGCTTGCAGGGAGATTTATGCCGGTTAGAAGAATGGGCTGAACGTTGGCAGATGGAGTTTAATGCTGAGAAGTGTGAGGTTCTACATTTTGGCAGGAATAATCCAAATAGAACATACAGGGTAAATGGTAGGGCATTGAGGAATGCAGTGGAACAGAGAGATCTAGGAATAACAGTGCATAGTTCCCTGAAGGTGGAGTCTCATGTAGATAGGGTGGTGAAGAAGGCTTTTGGAACGCTGGCCTTTATAAATCAGAGCATTGAGTACAGAAGTTGGGATGTAATGTTAAAATTGTACAAGGCATTGGTAAGGCCAAATTTGGAATATTGTGTACAGTTCTGGTCACCGAATTATAGGAAAGATATCAATAAATTAGAGAGAGTGCAGAGACGATTTACTAGGATGTTACCTGGGTTTCAGCACTTAAGTTACAGAGAAAGGTTGAACAAGTTAGGTCTCTATTCATTGGAGCGTAGAAGGTTGAGGGGGGATTTGATCGAGGTATTTAAAATGTTGAGAGGGATAGATAGAGTTGACGTGAATAGGCTGTTTCCATTGAGAGTAGGGGAGATTCAAACGAGAGGACATGATTTGAGAGTTAGGGGGCAAAAGTTTAAGGGAAACACGAGGGGGTATTTCTTTACTCAGAGAGTGATAGCTGTGTGGAATGAGCTTCCTGTAGAAGTAGTAGAGGCCAGTTCAGTTGTGTCATTTAAGGTAAAATTGGATAGGTATATGGATAGGAAAGGAGTGGAGGGTTATGGGCTGAGTGCGGGTAGGTGGGACTAGGTGAGATTAAGAGTTCGGCACGGACTAGGAGGGCCGGAATGGCCTGTTTCCGTGCTGTGATTGTTATATGGTTATATATGGTTTCCATACCAGACTGTGATGCAGCCAGTCAATATACTCTCCACTGCACATCTATAGAAGTTTCTCAGAGTTTTCAATGTCATGCTGAATTCTTGCAACTCATAAGGAAGTAGAGGTGCTGTTGTGCTTTCTTTGTAATTGCATTTATGTGCTGGACCAAAGATGGGTCCTGAGACATGATAGCACCAAGGAGTTTGAAATTGCTGGCCGTCTCCACTTCTGATCCTCCAATGAGGACTGGCACAAGGACCTCTAGTTTCCTCTTCCTGAAGTCAATAATCAGCCCCTTGGTCTTGCTGACATTGAGCAAAAGGCTGATCTTATGGCACCACTCAGTCAGATTTTCAAGTTTGTAAGTGGTTTAATACAATCTGAAACCAAGGTCTTATATCGAAAGAAAGGAAAATTTCTGCATTCTTTCTAATCATCCCACACTTCTGCACTGAATTTCCTCTATATCGTGCCTGCCCAACCTCTCTACCTCCTCTATGACTATAATTATCGTCCATAGGTTCGCCTCTCTTTTAAGTTTTGTGCAAACTTCCGATTATGGAAATGGTACTATATATCCTTCAGGCCGAATCATTTATCTTTGTCAAAAACAGCAGTGGCTCTAGAACTGAACCCTGGAGAACTGCTGTCTATGTCTCTGCAGTCTTAAAAATAGCCATTCACCATAACTGATTTCCATTTGTTTAAAATTTGCTGCTGCTGCTTCAGTTCATTGCCATGCATGTTAGTTAAACTAACAAATCCAATGTCAAAATTATCAAACACTTTTTGAGAATCACTATAATGCATCATCAATTGCACTGCCCTTATCTGTTACACCTTTAAAATATTCAACTGTTAGTCAAAAATAGTTGTCCCCCTTAATAAATCTCTGCAGACTTCCTTATTAGTGCATATCTGCCGTATCATTTCTCTCCTGTCTATTGATATTATTCACCTGTAGTTGCTGGGCCTATCCCTGTCTTTGAACACAACTGACATTTGCAATCCTAGGTTTCTGGCATTACCATCACATTTGGTATTTAGTTATTAATTATAGGATATGTATTACAGGCAGGCCAGCTTATGGTCCATCCCTACTTGCCTTGAGAAGGTACAGTAGATGTACGAACAGTACACAAGATTAGCTTTTCACTGTCTCATGTACATGACAAAATAACAAAACAAGCTCATATGCCAATTCCTTCCTGAACCATTGTAAAGGAGCTGTGGTAAGCCCGTGCCGTGGGGGACGTCCAAGATTGAGACCTTAGAAGGATGAAGCGTTGGTGAACGTTTTCCAAGTCATGATGGTGTGTGGGTCGAAGGAGAAACTTTGGATGCCTGTTGCCCTTGTTGTTCAGGTCCCTGTCACTGTCAATGTCTCAGAGGAGCTCTTCGGGAGACAGCATATAGTGATACCTGCAGGGCCATCTCGTAGCACAGCTTGATGGATACGATTAAAGGAACAATACTGCAGACTATTATCTAAATGGGAAGAAGGTTCAAACACCAGAGGTGAAAAGGGACTTAGGAGTCCTCGTGCAAGACTCCCAGAAGGTTAATTTACAGATTGAGGTAGTAGTAAAGAAGGCAAATGCAATGTTGGCATTTATTTCAAAGGGAATAGAATATTAAAGTAAGTAGATAATGCTGAAGCTTTATAAGGCACTAGTCTGCCACACTTGGAGTATTGTCAACAGTTTTGGGCCTCATATCTAGGAAAGGATGTGTTATCATTGAAGAGAGTCCAGAGAAGGTTCATGAGGATGATTCCAGGAATGAAGGGGTTAACATATAAGGAGCATTTGGCAGCTTTGGGCTTGTACTCACTGGAACTTAAAAGAATGCAGGGGGATCTTATTGAAACCTACTGAATGTTGAAAGCATTGGATAGGGTGGATATGGAGAGGATATTTCCTATGGTGGGGGCATCCAGAACCAGAGGGCACAGCCTCAAAACTGAGAGGCAACCTCTTAGAACAGAGGTAAGGAGGAATTTTTTTAGTCAGAGAGTAGTGAATCTGTGGAATGCTCTGCCACAGACAGTGGTGGAGGCCAAGACCGTGGGTATTTTTAAGGTGGAAGTTGATTGTTCACTCATCGGTCAGGGCACAAAAAGATTTGGTGAGAAGGTAGGTGTATAGGGTGTATAGGTGTAAGTGAGATCCTAGGGTGTATAGGTGTAAGTGAGATCCTAGATCAGCCATGTTGGAATGGCAGAGCAGACTCGATAGGCTGAATGTTGTAATTCTACTCCTATGTCTTATGGTCTTAAATGTTCCCGTTTCAACATGCTACAGCTGAGAATCACAGCTGCATCCAAGGTTTGTACAGTTAATAAAGATGTTTTAATGTGATTGAACAATCTATCACTACTTAAAACCGATGGAAACAATGCCCATTGTGGTGGTACTTCTCGTCGGACTCCTCAAAGGAAATGTGGCTGCCAGTCCGTTTAGAAAAACAGGGCTTTCGACTCTCACTACCGACTATATTGGCTGGCAAATGTACAGGCTCTAGTAAATAAAATTGATGGTATCAGAGCTAGGGTGCTGTATCAGAGGGACGTTTCACAGAATCCCAGTTAACCCCTTCTGTACTGGACACAGCGATTTAGATTGACAGGTTCACTATACACTGTCAGGATAGGACTGTCGAGTCTCTCAAAAGCAGAGGTGGAGGTGTATGCCTCTTGATCACCTCTCTTGGTGCACAATGTGTCAGTGATGTCTCAATCCTGCTCACCTGACCTGGAATACCTTGTAATGAAGTGTGTTCCATTTTACTGCCACAGGAGATTTCAGCCATCATTTTGGTAGCAATGTACCTCAGGCTAATGTCAATCAGGCTCCAGATGATTTGAGCAATATGATCAACATGCACAAAACAACGCACTCTAATGCTTTCAACATCGTTTTGTGGAATTTTAAGCAGGCCAGCCTGAAAAAGTCATAATTATCATCAACAAATCACTTGTAATACCAGAGGAAACAATACACTGAACCACTGTTACACCACCATCAAGAGTGCTTACTGTGTTATTCTACGCCCTCACTTCAGTAGGTCTGATCACCTGCATGGACAAGGGAAGCACAAGAGCACCTATGGGACTACTTTGAATCAATGGACTGGACTGTATTCAGGGATTCATCTTTGAACCTGGATGAGTATGCTGCAGTTGTTACCGACTTCAATAAAACCTGTGTGGACGAGTGTGTGCCCACAAAGACTTACTGTACATTCCCAGACCAAACCACTGCTCATTGTTTGCTGAGGGCTAGATCTGAGGCATTTAAGTCTGGTGACTCAGGTCTGTACAAGAAAACCAGGTATGACTTGCGGAGGGCTATTTCAAGTGTGAAGCGACAATTTTGAAACCCAATAGCATGAATGGCAGCAAAGCTTCGCTACCAGATGAGCTCAACACCTTCTATGCTGGTTTGAAAGTTAGAATATGACTTCAGCTGTGAAGATCCCTGCTGTGATCGCTGTCTCGGAGGCCAGAGTCAGGCTGTCTTTCAGGAGGGGCAACCCTCGCAAGGTGGAAGGCCTCAATGGAGTACTTGGTAAGGCTCTGAAAACTTGTGCCAACCAACTAACTGGCAGGAGTTTTCAAGCACATTTTCAACCTCTCACTGCTTTGGTCGGAAGTTCCCACTTGCTTCAAAAGGGCAACAATTACACCAGTGCCTAAGAAGGGTAGTGTGAGCTGCCTTAATGACTATTGCCCAGTGACACTCACATCTACTCTGATGAAATGCTTTGAGAGGTGGTCGTGGCTAAAATTATCTCCTGCCTCAGCAAGGACCTGGACCCATTGCAATTTGCCTATCACCACAATAGGTCAATGGCAGACGATATCTCAATGGCTCTTCACATGACCCTAGATCACCTGGACAATACAAATACTGTCAGGATGCTGTTGGTTGACTATAGCTCAGTGTTTAACACCATCATTCTTACAGTCCTGATCGATAAGCTACAGAACCTGGGCCTCTGTACCCCACTCTGCAATCGGATCCTCAACTTCCTAACTGGAAGACCCCAATCTGCGCAGATTGGTGATAATCTCGCCTCCTCGCTGATGATCAATGCTGATGTGCCTCAGGGATGTGTGCATAACCCACTGCTCTACTCTCTCTATACCTGTGTGGCTAGGTACAGCTCAAATGCCATCTATAAATTTGTTGATGATACATCCACTGTTGGCAGAATTTTAGATGGTGACAAGAGGGTGTACAGGTGTGAAACATACCAGCTAGGAACAACCTTGCACTTAACATCAGTAAGACCATAAAGCTGATTATGGACTTCAGGAAGGGTAAGATGAGGGAACAATCCTCATAGAGGGATCAGAAGTGGAGAGAATGAGCAATTTCAAGTTCCTGGGTGTCAAGATCTCTGAGGATCTAACCTGGTCCCAACATATCAATGCAGCTTAAACAAGGCAAGACAGCATTATATTTCATTGGGAGTTTCAGAAGATTTGGTTTGTCACCAGAAACGCTCGAAAACCTCTATAGGTGTAATGTGGAGACCATTCTGACAGGCTGCATTACTGTCTGGTATGGGGGAGGGGGTAGTGCCACTGCACAGGATCAAAAGAAAGTTGTAAAATTTGTCATCTCCATCTTAGGCACTGGACTCCATAGTATCGAAGACATCTTCAAGGCAGCATCCAATATTAAGCACCCCCATCACCCAGGACAAGCCTGAAGGTACACACTCAGCAATTCAAGAACAGCTTCCTTCCCTCTGCTATCCAATTTCTAAATGGACATTGAACCATGAATACTACCCTACCTCACTTGTTCATGTTATTTCTGTTTTTGCACTATTTTTAATCTAACTATTTAAGACACATATATCCTTACTGTAATTGATATACTCATTTATTTTATTCCTATACAATCATGTATTGCACTGTATTACTGTCGCTAAGTTAACAGGACATGTAAAAGCAGAAGAGAAGGCATACAACAAAGCAAAACAAAATAGCGGGAAGATGGAGGATTGGGAAGCTTTTAAAAACCTACAGAGAGCAACTAAAAGAATCATCAGGAGGGAGAAGATGAAATATGAAAGCAAGATGGCAAACTATATCAAGGTGCATAGTAAAAGCATATTCAAGTATGTAAAAATAAAAGAGAAATGAGAATGGATATAGGACCGCTAGAAAATGAGGCTGGAGAAATCATTACAGAGGACAAGGAACTAGCAGGTAAACTAACTGAGTATTTTCCTACAGTCTTCACTGTGGAAGACACTAGCAGTATGCCAGATGTTGAAGGGTGTAAGGGAAGAGAAGTGGGTGCAGTTACAAGGGAGAAGGTGCTCCAAAAGTTGAAAAACCTAAAGGTACATAAGTCACTCAGACCAGATGAACTGCGCCCTAGGGTTCTGAAAGAGGTAGTATTAGAAATTGTGGTGGCATTAGAAATGATCTTTCACAAATCATTGTACTCTGGCATGGTGCCAGAGGACTGGAAAATTGCAAATGTCACTCCACTCTTTAAGAAAGGAGAAAGGCAGCAGAAAGGAAATTATACACCAGTTAGACTGATCTCAGTGGGTGGAAAGATGTTGGAGTCAATTGTTAAGGGTGAGGTTACAGAGTACTTGGTGACACAGGACAAGATCGGACAAAATTAGCATAGTTTCCTTAAGGGAAAATCTTGCCTGATGGACCAGTTGGAGTTTTTCAGAGGAATACAAGTCGGATAGATAAAGGGGATGCAGTGGATGTTGTATATTTGGATTTTCAGAAGGCCTTTGACAAGATACCACACATGAGGCAGCTTACCAAGTTAAGAGCCCATGGTGTTACAGGTAAGTTGCTGGCATGGTTAGAGCACTGGCTGATTGGTAGGAGACAGTGAGTGGGAATAGAAGAATCCTTTTCTTGTTGGCTGCCAGTGACTAGTGTTGTTTCATAGGGGTTGGTGTTGGGACCGTTTCTTTTTATGCTGTATATCAATGATTTAGATGATGGAATAGATGGCTTTGTTTGTAGATGATACAAAGACTGGTAGTGTTGAGGAAATAGGTAGTCTGCAGAATGACTTGGACAGATTAGGAGAATGAGCAAGAAAGTGACTAATGGAATACACAGTTGTGTAACATCCTGGTAAAGATCTTTATTGTTATGCTGTAGGTATTTCACTTTAACAGTTCTGTAAGAGCAGTCTGTACTGCTCTCAGCTTGTTTGAGTTTGTGCTGAGATAAGAAATTTTGTTATTTATCTTAGGAATCTGGTATCAGCCAGTCAGGGTGATAGATTCAGGAGGAGGTTTTAGAGGACGCAAGTGGAGAGGTCTCTGTTGGTAGGAGCTTGGAGAAGACAAGTAAAAAAAGATGGCTGAGGATGCTGTCCCTGTTCCACAAGATGCTGTGTGGATGAAAGGTTTCAAGAAGGAAGAACCAGTACTCCCATGGGAGACCCAATTGTTTGGGATGGATTTCCAGCGCCGTTCGGAAAGTGGTGTGTGCTTTCACGCAGACCGAGGCTCCAGTGTGTGAGTGACAGACAAGTTCAAGATGAGCTCCAACTTACGTGCACACTTGACTGTCTGTACTTATTGGAATTCAGAAAGATGAGGCGGGGGGGGGGAGGAATTTCATTAAAACCTTTCGAATGTTGAAAGGCTGAGACAGAGTAGATGTGAAAAGGATGTTTCCCATGGTGGGGGAGTCCAAGACAAGAGGGCACAGCCTCAGGATAGAGGGGTGTCCACTTAAAAGAGAGATGTGGAAAAATTTCTTTAGCCAGAGTGTGGTGAATTTGTGCAATTTGTTATCACATGCAGCTGTGGATTTAGGGCAGAGGTCAATAGGTTCTTGATTGGACATGCCATCAAAGGATACGGGGAGTGGGGCAGAGGAGGGGGAAAAAGATCAGCCATGATTGAATGGTGGGGCAGATTCGATGGGCCAAACGGCCTAATTCTGCCTCTATATCTTATGGTCTTATGACATATGCCAATGATATTAAATGTGATTCTAATGATAGATAGATAGGTAGATAGATAGATAGATAGATAGATAGCTAGATAGATAGATACTTTATTCATCCCCATGGGGAAATTCAACATTTTTTCCAATGTCTAATTTTGATATAGTTCAATAATTCCATTTAATACCAGAGAAATGTATGTAATGTACATCCTGAAATTCTAGTTCTCCACAGACAGCCCACTAAAACTGCCTCAAAGAATGAATGACAGTAAAAACGTTAGAACCCCAAAGCATTCCCTCATCCACCCAAAGCACAATCAGCAGCAAAGCAATGACCCTCCCCCACCCCCAACCACTTACATAAAAATGGGGAAGTCCAAATGCCATGTGCAGAGCAGTGTCTGATACTGAGGGTAGGGTGCCGGGCAGTAGTGGAGGCAAATACAACAGTGGGTTTAAGAGGCTTTTTGACAGACGCATGAACATGGAGGGAGATGCAGAAGGGATTTTGTTTAATTTGGGATTGTGTTCAGTACAGATGTTGTGGGCTGAAGGATATTTTCCTGTGGTGTGATGTTCTATGTTCTTATGATGAAGAATTTCACCCAGTAACAAGACTCCATACATATAATGATATAACGACTCCTATTGGAGCTGATTCAGTTTGCAGTCTCCTGCCTGGGAGCACATCCCAAACACTGGGTGATGTATATGAAACCAACAAAATATAAAAACAGGAAAAAACAATGTGCGGAAACAAGAGTGTGCCCTGTGGCTCAGTGGATGGAAGTCAGAGGTTAGTGGTTCAATTCTCACTGCAGAGGTTTAAATACAATTTAAAACAGACTCTGAGCTGAGAGAAATGATGGAAATGTTCCATTACCTTCCTGAGGTTGTGTGTAAAAGATTCCATTACACTCTTTTCAGGACAGCGGTTACTCCTGATGTCTCTTGGGCCAGAATTTCAGCTATCTAAAAGTCTGGGTGTGCCTGATTTTACAACATCCGTACATGCACCTTGAGCCTCATAGCATTTTGAATCTCATCTCCCAAACTGGTTCAGGTTCAGAGTCCACCAGCAAATGTTGGGCCACTTCTATTGTGAGTGTAAGACTGGAGACAGAGGAGATTTCTAGGTATTCGGTGTCAATTCTCTGTATATGGACCGAAGACTGAGTGGCCCTGGTATAACTTTGGCCATATGGACCTGACAGGTGTGGGTCTCAAGCCCTCTTGTAAGGGCAGGTTTAAGCCTGGAAATATCAGGTAGAAGTGGCAGAAATGGCTTTAGGCATTAGTGGCCATTTTTGAGCTGACTCGTGTGCTGCAGTGGTGGGAGGAGGGTGGGTGTTAACGTCCAAGAATTGTGGATGCCCCATTGCCAGTGGGCAACACCTAAAACCTCACTGTGGTCGGTGAGGGGAGCAATGAAAGCCTCCTGCCATCAACAGAAAGCATCACCACAGCTCCCATCACACTCTCTGAGACAGTCCCCTGGGATCGACGCCCCACTGGTCCTAGAGATTTGAACACGGCCAATGTGGAAGCTGCAGTCTGTGTCAGAGGAGGAATGCAAGGTGCCTCACCTATGGATGAACAGCATCTTCCCTACTGATTTCAGAATCCTGAATCAATCAGTTCTTCCATCTCCCATTCTCAGTGGTGCTGCCCTATTCTCAGAGTCTCCTGGTTATTCTGTTATTGTCACTTCAGCATTTCTCTTTGAACTACTCAGACCTTTGCTCTATTCTGTTGTTTTACACCCATGGTTGTACTGATTATTAGATTTATTACAAGAAATTTAATTGCACCCAGGTTTTCAAATAATAAAATAGACTAACCACCTAACATACTTTGAATATCTTCAGAACTGCTACAAAATGAGTGAGAAGAGGAATAGCGCAGTTTTCCTGAACCCCTTGCTACATGAAAGGTGTCTGTGACGGACCCTTTAGATCAGGGGTCACCAACCTTTTTTGCACCGCGGACCGGTTTAATATTGACAATATTCTTGCGGACCAGCAAGAGAGGGATGGGGTGTTAGTCATGACTGGAATATAGTCAACTATAAGTCACTTTTAAGTGGCTAGTACACTCAGTTTCATCTCTAAAAGGGTTTATCTAACCAATTTAATATTAAACACACGGCGCATATTTTCCTCACATGAATATAGTGATAAGTCAATTATAACTCACTTATAAGTCAATAACATCATAACATTATAAGTAACGTTTGGATATTAAACACACAGTGCATATTTTCCTCATATGAACATATAAAATCATTGCAACACACTGTCAGCCCACCGTCATTTGCAAGCTCGAGAAGTTGATCTTCTTCCCACACTGACATTGATAATTCACCATGGACATTCACAAATGGGTCACGGACCCATTCCTTTACACGTCTTGGATCATTTGTGGTTAGGAAGTAACACTCGAATTCTGTTGACAGCGAAGATAGGTGATCGCACACCAGCTGTGAGAAGGACGGTGCAGCCTCAGTCTCTCCCAAAATCCCAGCTAATGTTGGGAACACGTCAAATATGCCCCTGTCCACTCGCCGTCCCCACAGTTCATTTGGCGTTGAAAGCAGACACTTTATCTGCCAACTTGAAGACAGCTGTCATTCTCCCCTGAAGTGACAAATTAAGTTCATTGAACAGGTTGAAGATGTCACACAGATAAGCAAGTTTTGCTATCCACTCCTCGTCACTGAAGTGTGCTGCCAGTGGTGACTTTTTTCCTGAAAGAAATCTCTGTAGCTGCTCTCTTAACTCAAAAACCCTGGCCAGGGCTCTCCCCCTTGATAGCCTCCTGACTTCAGTGTGTAAGAGAAGGTGTTTGTGCTCTGCATCCATTTCTTCACAAAGCTGCTCAAACAGATGTGAGTTAATGGCTTTTGCTTTGATGTGATTGATAACTTCAACAACGTCACTAAACATCCTCGTGCACATCGTCTTGAAATATATATCGCACATAAACCAGCAGTATTGCCTTGTTGTCGACATTGGTAGATTTGTCGACCTGGATAGCATGCCATGGTGGCTTGTTAAGCTGTTCCAACAGTTGTGCTTCAATGTCCTCCACTATGTCATCAATTCTCTGTGAATTGAAACTGTGTCATCATTGAAACTGTGTCATCATTGAAACTGTGGTAGCTGAAAGAGAAACCTGTGCCATCTTGTTAGCTGCAGCTTCTTCCAGCAGTTCACTGCACATGTCCTTGGCAGCAGGCAGAATCAATTCTTCACCAACAGTGAAAGGCTTCTTAGCCTTAGCAATACGGCTAGCCACTAAGTACAATGCTCTCAGAGCAGCAGCATTTGTGGAGGTAGTGGCTCTCAGCACTTGCTTCTGTCCCACTTGCTCACGCTTTTTCTGCTTAAAAAACTCAATGGGTTTGTCTGTAAGTGGACTCAAGGTGCCAAAGCAGTTTTGAGGGCTTCATTGCCTCATTAGACAGCTTGTCTCCACATATCACACACAGGGGGCTTGAGCATGCGAGTCACCGGTCACATTAAAGCCATATTTTATGTACGATTCATCGTATTTTCTGTTGAAGGAAGCTTTCTTTTTTTTTGCAGTCTCAGCCTCAGCTGTCTTCGTGTTGTCATCATTGTTAACCCTTTTATGTCCCTACCACCTCTTCCAAAGAAACTCTCAAGCGACTTTTGTTTCTTACTCATCGAGTAGTTGTAGGTTAATGACCGACTGATAACCTCATGTGGGTAATTACCTTGTGTGCGTTCAAGTTCAGCAGTGGGTGTGACAGGGAATGAGGAAAGGTGCAGTTGACTCATATCGTTTTCGCGGCCTGGTGGTTGGGGACCACTGCTTTCGATGGCATCATTGTGAAGTAGACATACAATGGGGAGGAAGCTGAGGACTCACACATTTAGTGTTAGGGTTTTCCAGCAGTCTGATATCGACTCTCGCCTCTCTTTTATACTTTATATATCTGAAGAAACTTCAACAGTGCAATAGTTCCATTTCATCTCAGAGAAATATATTCAACATGCGTCCTGAAATTCTTATTCTTTGCAGACATCCACGAAAACAGAAGAGTGCTCCAAAGAATGAATGGCAGGGAAAATGTTAGAACCCCGAAACCCCCCACTCCCCCTCCCATGCACAATCAGCAGCAAAGCCATGACTGTCCCCCACTCCCACCCGCTGCTGAAAAATAAGTGTCAGCACCCTCCAGCCACCAAGCAAGCAATCAAAAGCAAAGCCCCAACGAGAGACCATGATCTGCAGTACAACAAAAACTAATTAGTCACCCGACGTACCGCAGGCTCACTCTCTCCCTCCAGTAAAACGACAGAGAGGTGTCCCTTTCACAGCAAGAACAGAAACAACTCACTGATTTGAGATGATAAAGTTTGTCGTGTTGCTTTTCTCCCAGTTCTCCTACTCGAGAATTGGCAACAAACTCTCCCCCACCAATGAGAGAGCGAGAGAGAGAGAGAGAGAGAGAGAGAACAATTTGCCAAACACAGAGCCTCTGACAGCTGATCTGCAGCTCCCATTGCTCCATTCTCTCCCACAGCGCTTCAGTCAGCAGCACTGGCTTAGAATCAGCCCATTCCCAGGGCTGTGAAGCCTTGGAACACTGAAGGCATACTTGTCTTCTGGGCTGCGTCCCTGGGATTTTGTTAATTGGCCATTTGCGAGCCCCCGGGAGGAAATCCTACCACCACAACCAACTGAAGTTTGAGTGTAACTCCAGGTCAAGGTCTTTCACAGAACCTCATCCATCCTGAATAGAAAGGGGGACTTCAAAGGTAGAAATTAAGCCATTTCTGCAGATAAGCTTGACGAAACAGGCTTGAAAAGGGCATGTCAGTGCTTGATTTATTTTGAGGTTTGAGGAGATTTGGTATGTCACCAAAGAGTTTTGCAGATTTCTGTAGACGTGCATCACGCGGGTTATGGAACCTCCAATGCAGGGGACTGGAAAGGGGTGCAGAAGATTGTAGACTCTGCCAGTTTGGTCATGGGCACACCCCTCTCCGCCATCGAGGTCATCCTCAAGAGGAAGTGCCTCAGGAAGGCTGCAACATTCCCACCATCCAGGACATGCCCCTCTTTGAGTTACTATCATTAGGAAGGAGGTAAAAGAGCCTGAAGTTGAAAATTCAGTGTTTTAGGGACAGCTTCTTTCCCTTCATCGTCAGATTTTACAGTCCCTTCAACTCCAAATATTCTAACACCAACACAAAGTTCAGCAGAACCACAGCACCACCAATGTCTTTCCTCCCTCCCTCCCTCCCATCCATCCATCCACCTTTTCCATCCATTTCCCCCACTCCCAAACCCCCACCACTCACCCTTACACTTACCCCATACACACACCCCTACACTTCCACCCCCACACACACCCCTACACTTGCCCATCACACTCACCCCTACACTTCCCCATCACACACACCCCTACACTTGCCCATCACACTCACCCCTACACTTCCCCCATCACACACACCCCTACACTTCCCCCACACACACACCCCTACACTTCCCCCATCACACACACCCCTACACCCCCCCCACACACACCCCTACACTTCCCCCACACACACTCCTACACTTCCCCTATCACACACACCCTTACACTTCCCCCCATACACACCCCCACACTTCCCCCACACACTCCTACACTTCCCACACACACCTACACTTCCCCCATCACTCACCCCTACACTTCCCCCACCACACACGCCACTACACTTCCCCATCACTCATCCCTATACTTCCCCCCACACACACCCCTACACTTATCCCCCACACAGACCCCTACACTTCCCCACCACACACACCCCTATACTTGCCCCCACTCACACCCCCACACTTCCCCTCCACACACACCCCTACATTTCCCCCACCATACACACCCCTACACTTCCCCCCCACATACACACACACACACACACACACACACACACACACACACACACACACACACACACACACACACACACACACACACACACACACACACACACACACACACAGAAAACCTACAGCACAATACAGGCCCTTCAGCCCACAAAGTTGTGCTGAACATGTCCCTACCTCAAAAATTACTAGGCTTACCTATAGCTCTCTATTTTACTAAGCTCCATGTACCTGTCCAAAAGTCTCTTAAAAGACCCACTTCACACTTATCTGGGTTGAACTCCATCAGCCACTTCTTAGCCCAGTTTTGCATCCTATCAATGTCCCTTTGTAACCTCTGACAGCCCTCCACACTATCCACAACACCCTCAACCTTTGTGTCATGAGCAACCTTATTAACCTTTCCTCCACTTCCTCATCCAGGTTATTTATAAAAATCATGTAGAGTAAGGGCCCCAGAACAAATCCCTGAGGCACCCCACTGGTCACCAACCTCCATGCAGAATATGACCTGTCTACAACCATTCTTTGCCTTCTATGGGCAAGCCAGTTCTGGATCCACAGAGCAATGTCCCCTTGGATCCCATGTTCCTTACTTTCTCAATCAGCCTTGCATGGGGTACCTTATCAAATGCCTTGCTGAAATCCATATACACTACATCTACTGCTCTTCCTTCATCAATGTGTTTAGTCATATCCTCAAAAAATTCAATCAGGCTCGTAAGCCATGACCTGCCCTTGACAAAGCCATGCTGACTAATCCTAATCATATTATACCTCTCCAAATGTTCATAAATACTGCCTCAAAGGATCTTCTCCATCAACTTACCAACCATTGAGGTGAGATTCACTGGTCTATAATTTCCTGGGCTATCTCTACTCCCTTTCTTGAATAAAGGAACATCTGCAACCCTCCAATCCTCCGGAACCTCTCCTGTCCCCATTGATGATGCAAAGATCATTGCCAGAGGCTCAGCAATCTCCTCCCTCGCCTCCCACAGCAGCCTGGGGTACATTTTGTCTGGTCCTGGTGACTTATCCAACTTTCCAACTTATTCCACATGCGCGCGCGCACACACACACACACACACACACACACACACACACACACACACACACACACACACACACACACACACACACACACACACACACACACACACACACACACACACACACACACACACACACACACACCCCACATCCTTGCTGGTGCTTGCAGCTTGACATTCGATACAGATGTCCTTCCTTCACATTGTCGCTGGCCTTTCAGCACAGAGTGTGAAGTGTGAAGTAGAGGCTCAGATTCCAGTCTGACGTGGCACCTCCGCCGCCCCCCCCCCCCCCCCCCACCGCATTGTTATTATTATTTAGAGGTACAGTACAGAACAGGCTCTCCGGCCCAACAAGCTGCACCAGAGGCAACCCACCTACTTAACGTGAGCTTAATCATGGGAGAATTTACAATGACCAATTAACCGACTGTTCAGTGCGTCTCTGGACTGTTGGAGGAAATCGAAGCATCCAGAGGGAACCCATGCAGTCATGGGAGAATGTACAAACTTCTTACAGACGGTGGTGGGCATTGAAGCAAGGTTGCTGGTGCTGTGGAAGATTACGCTACCCTACAATGCCACCCATCCCTGACCTGAGCCCTACACTCCTGTGTGCAGAAAGCATTCCCACTGTCTGAGCCATGACCTCAGATCCTTTGCAGTATATTTATCTTTGTAACTGATAGCAATTTTTATGTCTTACACCGTTCTGCTGCCACAAAACAACACATTTCATAACATACTGTATATCAGTAATAATAAACTTGATTCCAATTCTGATTCTTGGCAGAAAAAACCAAGGACTTGAGAGGTACTGTTGGAAACATAGAAGCATAGAAAACATACAGCACAATACAGACCATTTGGCCCACAATGACCCATGACATGACCTAGGCTTTACCCATAGTCCTCTATTTTTCTAAGCTCCATGTAGCCATCCAGGTATGTAGCATGTAGCATCCTATCGTATCCATCTCCACCACCGTTGCCAGCAGCCCATTCCATGCACTCACCACTCTCTGTGTAAAAAACTTACCGCTGACATCTCCTCTGTACCTACTTCCAAGTACCTGAAAACTACGCCCTCTCATGCTAGCCATTTCAGCCCTGGGAAAAAGCCTCTGACTATCCACGCGATCAATGCCTCTCATCATCTTATTCACCTCTATCAGGTCACCTCTCATCCTCCGTTGCTCCATGGAGAAAAGGCCGAGTTCACTCACCTATTCTCATAAGGCATGCTCCCCAATCCAGGCAACATCCTTTTAAATCTCCTCTGCACCCTTTCTATGGTTTCCACATCCTTCCTGCAGTGAGGTGACCAGAACTGAGCACAGTACTCCAAGTGGGGTCTGACCAGGGTCCTATTTAGCTGCAACATTACCTCTCGGCTCTTAAACTCAATCCCATGATTGATGAAGGCCAATGCACCATATGCCTTCTTAACCACAGAGTCAACCTGCGTATGGACTCGGACCCCAAAATCTCTCTGATCCTCCACACTGCCAAGAGTCTTACCATTTGTGAAGTGGGGTGCCGTGAGCAATCATAATCGATTGAAAACGGATGTGGAAGCATGGAGAAACATCGGGAAATTCCAGGAAGACCTTCTTCGTTGCTGCTGCTGCTGTGAGGTTCGGGACTCTGCTGTGAAGAACAGGCCCCCAGTCCTCGGGGTCGCATTGCCGATGGCCGTTGGCGAGGCCGTCTTAAGAGGATGGTGCTTGGAGAAGCTGTGCCGGAGGGGATGGTCGTCGGCTCGGAGGTTCGACGGACTCGGAGTCCTTTCGACGGACTCAGGTCGCTTTTGGTGTGTGCTGCATCTGCGAGGCTGGTTTCAACGGAGCTTCCATTGTGTGCTGCGTCTGCGAGGCTGAGTTGGGCGGCGCTGTGGAAGTCCATAGCGGGAGTACTCCCTTCTGCCGCCGGTGTGGGATGGCGAGTCTGTCGGGACCCTGAGGACTTGTGGAAACTGTGGTGATTTCTTTTGAACTTACAGTCCTTTAACATCTTGGACTATTTTTACTGTGCCCATAGTTTGTGTTTTTATCAATTATGCTATTGTTTGCACTGTTGTAACTATATGTTGTAACTGTGTGGTTTTGTGCAGGTCTTGTAGCTTTAGTTTTTGGTCTTGTTTTGTCTGGGGGATTTGGAGCTCCTTTCCAGGGAACGTGCTAAAACTGTAGCACGATATTAATACGCAGCAGCCTCTCCGGACTCTGGATTGGGGATTGCCAAACGTTACGTAGATTTTCTGGTGTAGTCTGTTTTGTCATATGCTTTTGTGATATCATTCTGGGGGAACATTGTCTCATTTTTTAACTGCATTGCATTTGTGGTTGCTAAATGACAATAAACTGAATCTGAATCTGAATCTGAATTAATGCTATATTCTGGCATCATATTTGACCTACCAAAATGAACCACTTATCTGGGTTGAACTCCATCGGCCGCTTCTCAGCCCAGTTTTGCATCCTATCAATGTCCTTTTGTAACCTCTGACAGCCCTCCACACTATCCGCAACACCCTCAACTTTTGTGTCATCAGCAAACTTGCTAACCCATCCCTAAACTTCCTCATCCAGTTCATTTATAAAAATCAAGAAGAGTAGGGGTCCCTGAGGCACACCACTGGTCACCAACCTCCAAGCAACCCGTCTACAACCACTCTCTGCTTTCTGTGAGCAAGCCAGTTCTGGGTCCACAAAGCAATGTCCCCTTGGATCCCATGCCTCCTTACTTTCTCAATAAGCCTTGCATGGGGTACCTTATCAAATGTCTTGCTAAAATCCATATACACTACATCTATGGCTCTACCTTCATCAATGTGTTTAGTCATATCCTCAAAAAATTCAGTCAGGCTCGTAAGGCACGACCTGCCTTTCACAAAGCTGTGCTGACAATTCCTAATCATATTATACCTCTCCAAATGTTCAGAAATCCTGCCTCTCAGGATCTTCTCCATCAACTTACCAGCCACTGAAGTAAGACTCACCGGCCTCTAATTTCCTGAGCTATTCCCTTTCTCGAATAAGGGAACAACATCCGCAACCTTCCAATCCTCCGGAACCTCTCCCATTTTCATTGGTGATGCAACAATCATTGCCAGAAGCTCAGAAATCTTCTCCCTCTCTTCCCACAGTGGGGTACATCTTGTCCAGTCGCAGTGACTTAGCCAGCTTTCCAAAAGCTCCATCACATCCTCTGTCTTAATATCTACATTCTCAAGCTTTTCAATCCACTGCAAGACATCACTACAGACGCCAAGATCCTTTTCCATAGTGAATACTGAAGCAAAGTATTCATTAAGTACCTCCGCTATTTCCTCCGGTTCCGTACACACTTTCCCACTGTCACACTTGATTGGTCCTATTCTCCCACGTCTTATCCTCTTGCTCTTCACATACTTGTGGAGTAGCCTCTGACGGCAGTGTATTTGATACAAGGCAGCCATTTATGTTTGTGAGCAATACCTCTGCAATTCCTCAGCTTTCTTTTCTAAATAATTCTGGATCTACCTCACACACTATAAAGCACCTTCTCTTTTCTTCCATTAGCTTAAAGAGAATTCAGTTAATTTCCCCAGTGCGATATTTTTATCAGAATCTTCTTTCCTGGTTAACAGTGATGTGAAATTTGCATTTGCTGTTTCAGGTAGCTCTTTGCCTTAACAATGTTGTAGTAAAATTGCACTTTAACATGAAAATATCCAAAGCAGACAAAAACTGGTGCTGAACCTCAAAAGGCGATTGTGGTCGATGGCCAAAAATTTGGTCAGAGGTACATTTTTATGGAGAATCTTATGGAAAGGAAGAGTGACAGAGAAGTTTAGGATAAGCTATACAGATAGTGAAGGGCAAAACCAGAGGTATAGTTGTGATAAGAAAATTCTAATTGAAGCAGATAGGTTACTGAGCATTGGGGTGACTGGTGAATGCAGTAAGTATATTTGGACGAAGCCAAGGTCTGAATATGAAACGTATTAGTTGATTTAATCAGATAATAAAGGTTAACTTTTGAAGGCTATAACAATTGAAAAAATAGTAAGGATATATCTTTAAAATGTGAATAATTACAATGAAGCAGCTCTTGTCCCTCTATTTTGCTGCGTACTGCTAAGTCTTTTCGAGGTATGCCTGCATTGAAGAAAATTTCCTTCTCTTTTCAATAAGAATTCTGTGAGATGCTCCCTCACTTCTCCCCCTCTGACAATTCCACTGCTCCCCTGTTCTTTGACTTTGTGCTCATCCAGATTTGCCTACAAGTGGACTCCACTACCAGGCATATCTTCACTCCCTTACCTGTAGCTTATTTAATGTTCAGTAATATTTGAGTAATATTGTAAATATATTGCTTGATTAAATATTCTTATTTTACATATTGTAATTCATTATGGGTTATATGTAAGAAGTTCATGAATGGCATGCATTATTACAGCCACCACATCATGTGTGGGCACCTCGCTAAAGAAAAGGAAGGTATAATTAGGTAGTCCATTCTCAGCTCCCATGCTTGCCTTTTCATTAGTTTCTGGAGCTACAAAGCATAATGGTGGTGATGACAAAGTTTTAAAACTAACCTGAAAAGAACCTGCTGATATTTCTTTGGAAGCAGGGAAGACACTTCTGTTTTAAAAAAAAAAGGAAAAAGACAGACAAAATTTATAGGCTCATGAACAGTGAGTACTGGGTGATAATAATAATAACTAAACAATCAGAAACGTCTGGCTGCATCGGAATGATAAATGCTTTCGATTGCACAACTGGAAGATGTATAGTGAACACACTGAGGAGTATTTTGAAAAAAATGAAATAGCCAATGAAAAGCAAGTACCAGTGTTATTGAGTTCAACTAGTGGAAAAGCATATAGTTTGCTCAGAAGTTTAACTGCTCCAACCAACCAGCCAAAATAAGCTTTGCTGATGTCATGAATGTAACATAGGAACAATGAGAACAGAAACCATTTTTGATTGCAGCCACCCTATTTCAGTTTCATAAGCAGAATCAATTGGAAGGGGAGTCCATTTCAGCTTATGTGACTGATTTGAAGAAATTGTCTGAGCTTTGTTATTTCAGTGTTGGGCTTAATGATGCAGTGAGAGATCTTATAGCATTCAAAAATGGCTCCAAAGTGAAGCCAAACTCACATTAGGAGAGCAATTGAAATCACTCTATCAATGGAAACAGTAGCCAGAGACACAATTGAGTTGCAGTCAGGAATTAAAGAGAGCATAAACAAAGTTGCAAAGCCCAAAGAGAAATCTGCCTGGCCTAACAAATTGTGTTCCTATTGAGGCAGGTTTTCACAAGCACCAGACCAATGCAGCCTTAAAGGCAAAACTTGCTGAAAATGCAACATGTATAAAGAGCATGTTGGGCAGACAAAAACAAATGGACTGCACAGAGAAGAGAAAAAGATAAAAAAGTCAAGTTGCAGTTTCAAAAAAACACTAATCTCGATGCTGTTGATGAAAAATCTGATAAAAATGAGTGTGACAGAGAACTGGGTAGCCTTGAGATTTACAATATGAAAACTGATGAGAGACAAGCAATATTACACCAGAAGTGAACGGCAAATTAATTAAAATGGAATTAGACACTGGCTTGGCTGTTTCAGTCATTCCACAAAATGAGTTGAATGGCATTTCAAAGGTACTGAGCTGAAGCCTGCAGGTATCCTACTAAGAAAATATATTGGAGAAAACAGAACTCTTGTGGGAATGACATTTTTATCAGTGGTATATAATAACCAACAAACCACATTGGGCTTGAATGTGGTAAAAACAGGATAGTCAGCATTGTGGGGAAATGAGTGGCTGAGCCAACTATATTTTGATTGGAGATCCATCCATCGTTTGCATGCCACATCCGCTGCAATAGTCAATTGAAAGTGAACTAAGAAAGTTATTGAATGATGCCACAGCAGTGTTCAAGGACGGCACTGGAAAACTCAAACAGATCAAGGGCAAAATAGTGTTAAATGAAAATGCAACACTGAAGTTTTTGCCAAGCTCATCCAGTTCTTTATAAGTAGGCAATGAGCTAGATCATGTGGAGGTTGAAGGAATTCTTTCCAAAGTTGAGTGGAGCAGGATCTGTGGTAATTTTAAGGTCTCCATCAACCCAGTACTGAATGTAGATCAATGCCATCTACCCAGGATAGAGGATATCTTTGCAAACATTTCTGGATGAAAACATCTACAGATGGAGAAGGAAGAAGAGTCCAAAGTGTTTCTCACCATAAACACTCACAGAGGGCTTTATCACTATAATGGGTTTATTTTTGGAGTAGCATCTGCACCTGCAATCTGGCAGTAAACTATAGACCAGGTGCTGCAAGGCTGTCCAGGCACTCATTTGGATGACATCATTGTTAGCAGTGAAGATGACAAGGGACATCTCCAAAATCTCAAGACAGTGTTGAAAAGATTAGAACATTAGGGGCTCAGAGCACAACGTGACAAGTGTGAATTCTTTAAACCAAGAACTACTTTTGTGGTCACACCATCAACACACAAGTTTTATGCAAGTGTGCTGAGAAAATTCAAGCAGTGCTGGATGCCCCAAAGCCAAGGCATGTGTCATAGTTGCAGTCCTTTTTAGCATTTGTCAATTACTATATCAGGCTCCTGTCAAGCCTGGCTACTGTGCTCCACCCCTTGAACACATTGCTACAGATCTGGAAGAAATGACATTGGACAAAGCAGTGTGAGGTGGCTTTCCAAAAGCCAGAAGAAATGGTACTCTACATACACTGTACTCACAATTATGACCTACATCATCCTGTGAAGCTTGCCTGTGACATCTCACCTTATGGTGTAGGTACAGCCATGTCACTTATTATGAGTGATGGAAGTGAATGCCCCGTAGACTTTGCATCACTTTCCCTTAACACTGCAGAGAAAAATTACGCACTGTTTGACAGAGAGGCCTTCAGTCTGGTTTGGGGTGTAAAATATTTCAACTAGTATTTGTATGGGAGAGAGTTTACTCTCATAACTGACTATTAATCATTGGCATTCATTTTCAATCTACAGCAATCTGTTCTGCTAACAGCAGCTGCAAGAACACACAGTTGGGCTCTGTTTCTTGGAGGAAACAATTGCAAAATTGAACTCAAGATGACGACTATTCATGGAAATGCTGATGGATTGTCCTGTTTACCCTTGGAAAAGGAAGTACCTGAAAATTTACAAAAGAGGACACTCGTCTTGACATAATCTCCCTCGTGCAAATTGAAAGGGTGGGTTAGTAAGTTTACTGATGACACAGAAGTTTGGAGTGTTGTGGATAATCTGGAGGGTTGTCAGAAATTACAGCACAACATCGATAGGATGCAGAACTGGGCTGAGAAGTGGCAGATGGAGTTCAATCTAGAGAAGTGTAAAATGGTTCATTTTGGTAGGTCAAATTTGAAAACAGAATTAATGGTAAGACTTTTGGCATAGTGGAGGATCAACAAGATCTTGGGGTTCATGTCTATAGGACACTGAAAGCTGCTGTGCAGGTTGACAGTGTTGTTAAAATGCATATGGTATAATGGCCTTAATCAACCATGGGATTGAGTTCAAGAACCGTGAGGTAATATTAAAGCTATATAAGACCTTAGTCAGACCCCACTGGGAGTACTGTGTTCAGTTCTGGTCATCTCACTACAGGAAGGATGTGGATACTATAGAGAGAGTGCAGAGGAGATTCACAAGGATGTTGCCTGGATTGGAGAGCGTACCTTATGAGAATAGGTTGAGTGAACTTGGCCTTTTCTCCTTGGAGTAATGGAGGATGAGAAGTGACCTGAGAGAGGTGTATAAGATGATGAGAGACATTGATCGTGTGGATAGCCAGAGGCTTTTTCCCAGGGTTGAAATGCCTAACATGAGGGGGCTTGCAAGTAGGTACAAGGAGTATGTTGGAGGTAATTTGTTTTAACACAGAGAGTAGTGGGTGTGTGGAATGCACTGCCAGCAAAGGTAGTAGAGGCAGATACAATAGGGTCTCTTAAGAGACTCTTGAATAGGTACATGGAGCTTAGAAAAATAGAAAAATGTGATAGGGGAATTCTAGGAAGTTTCTAGAGTAGGTTACGTGGTCGGTACGACATTGTGGGCGGAAAGGTCTATAATATACTGTAGATTTCTATGTTTCTAAGAAAGTCTCCCTATTATGGCAGAGATGGTTTAAAAGGAAACCATAGAAGACACCACATTTTCTCAGGTCTACATGGCAACCCAAAATGGCTGGAATGTGCAGCTGAAATTCAATTTCCCCTTTTTTTTTTACCAGCACCATGATGAACTTGCCCTTGATGGGTGTTGCCTCATATGGAGATTCAGAGCTGTTGTACCATCAATGCTGAGATCTAATGTGTTGGAGGACCTATCATCTAGATGTGGTAAAATTGAAAGTGTTAGTTCAAAGCTTTGTTTGGTGGCCTGGGATAGTTCAGCAGATTGAACAGCTTACTATGCACTGTTTCGGATGCTAACACAGCTAGAAGATGCCAAGAGAAGTATCTCTCCATCTCTGGGAATGGTCTGCACTGCCCCAGCATGTGGATTTTGCCAGACCATTCATGGGCACAAATTTCTTGGTAGTAGTGGATACAGCTACAAAGCAGTCAGAAGTGCTCCCGATAGTCGTCACTATAGCCTCACACTGTTGATGTGTTGAGAAGCATTTTCTCAAGGTCTTGTGTTCCAGAACACTTAATCAGTGACAATGGACCACAGTTTGTGGGGGAACAGTTTCAGTCATTCTTAAAGATGAATGGAATAAGACATATTACATCTACACTGTACCACCCAGCTACAAATGGATTGGTGGAAAGGTTTGTCCAAAGTCTAAAGAACACACTGTGAGCAACAACAGCAGAACATTGGATCAGAATCTCTCCAGTTTCCTCCTTGTATATCGCAGTGACGCACACTCCACAACCAGCAACTTGCCAGCTCTGCTGTCCTTGAGTCATCCCTTGTGTTCATGCTTGGATCTCTTCAAACCCAATCTCAGGAGCAGTGTGCAGCACAAATAACTGAGACTAATTGAGGACTCCTGAAACAAGGAGTCTTGAAGGTTCATGCCTGGACAAGCAGTTCTGTTGAGGAAGTACAGAGATAATTAAAAGTGGGGTCTTGGAAAGACTAAGGATAGAACTGGACCACTCTCCTACACAGTGGAGATTGCACTTCATGTCATCTGGAGATGACACATCAATTAGTTGAGGAGAGCAGTCAATTGTTAGAGAAGAAAGGTGCCCAGAGCTGTCAGCATTACTTCCTGCAGTCCCAGAGTTAACTCCTACAAGCACTACTGAGGAGGCTCCAGAACCTGAGATTGTTTCACAGCCATAAGTCTCACCTGCCAAGCGAAGTGGTACCACTCCCCTGCCAGGAAACATGTTATCCCACAAGAGTAAGAAATTTTCCACATTTATTAAATCTTTAATGTGACAACTTAAATTTACTATGCTGTGGATGTCAATAAATTATTTGAATTATATAAATGTAGTTTGTAATACATATATATAAAAAGTTGTGTTACACCTCATGAAAAAGGAAAATAAAACAAAGTAGACCCATTTTCCCAGCACAAGTGTTTTCTTTTAATTAGTTTCTAGAGTTACAAAGCATAACCCCCCCCCCCCCGTTTTCTGCAGAGATCATTCTAGGACCACCCTTTCCCTCCAACTTTTTATACTGGTTATCTCCTTCTTCCTTTCCAATCCTGATGAAAGGTCTCAACTTGAACATTGATTGTCTATTTCCCTCCATAGATGCTGCCTGATCTGCTGAGACCCTCCAACTCCTTTTGTGTTGCTGCAAATAATTAAAAACAAACTGAAACACAATAACTGGAAGTGTATTTCCTGCTTGCCTGCTGATCTACAATCTCCAGTGAAATCAATATGGCCTGCCACAGGACCTAAGAAGATAGGGAGTTCCACCATGCCAAATATTTTAAATGGCATTTCTTCAGATACATAAAGTGTAAATGAGAGGTGAGAGTGGATAACAGACGACTGGAAAATTATGCTGGAGAGGTAGTAGTGGGGGGCAAGGAAATGGCAGACAAACCGAATAAGTATTTTGCATTAGTATTCACTGTGGAAGACACTAGCAGTATGGTGGAATTTGCAGAGTGAAGGAGACAGGTGTGTGTGAAGTTGCCAATGCTAGAAAGAAGGTTGTTGGGAAACTGAAAGTTCTGAAGGTAGATATGGTGGCTGAAAAGTTTGTGGAGGCATTAATAATGATCTTTCAAGAATTTACTAGATTCTGAAATGGTTCCAGAGGATGGGAAAACTGCAAATGTCACTCCACTCTTCAAGAAGGGAGAGGGGTAGAAGAGAGAAAATTATAGGCTAGTTAGTCTGACCTCAGTTGTTGGAAAGTGTTGAGTCAATTGTTAAAGATGTGGTTTTGGGGTACTTGGAGGCAGACAACAAAATAGGCCAAGGGAAATTCTTGTTCGACAAACCTGTTGGAATTTTTTGAAGAAATAACAAGCAGGATAGATAAAGTAAATCCAGTAGATGTTGTGTATTTGGATTTTCAGCCGGCCTTTGAAAAGGTGCCACACATGAGGCTGCTTAACAGATTAAGAGCCCATGGTATTACAGGAAAGATACCAGCATTGATAAAGCAGTGCCTGGTTGACAGGAGGCAGAAAGTGGGAATAAATTGAGTCTTTTCTGGTTGGTTACCAGGGACATAGGCCCTTCCTGCCCAATGAACCTATGCCATCTGATACACTCATGTGACCCATTAATCTGCTAAGCTGTACATCTTTAATGAAATGTGGGAGGAAACTGGAGCACCTGGAGGAAACCACATGGTCACTGGGAGAGCACACAAACTCTTTACAGACAGCAGCAGAATTGAACCTGGTTTGCTGGTGCTGTAATAACATTACACAAAGAATTTCAGTGGCAGTTCAGGTCTCCTAAATCAGCATGAAGAGTACAATGGCTACATTGTTCAGGACTGCCCAATAACTTATGGTAACGTGGTCCCAAACCATGAGGAATGATGTCATCACATCCATTCCTGGCATGGGAGATATTTTGGAGTGTCTGTGGTAATTCTCAACAGGAAGTACTTGGTCAAGTTTTCAGAGTACTTTGGAAGGACCTGGTCAAGGTCATGCTTTAGTGATGGAAAACTGAGTTCCAATTGCACTGCGATGAAAAATGCAAATGAAATTCCAGTCCTTTTTTTGTATTACAGGCATCATCCTTGTGAACATCATAACGGCCTTAATTTCCTACTTACATTGTCAATGTTGAGGCTTCCTTCCATAAGACCATAAGACATAGGAGTAGAATTAGGCCATTCAGCCCAGAGTCTACTCCACCATTTCATCATTGCTGACCCATTTTCCTTTTTTACTGCCTTCTCCCCATTAACCTTTCAAGCCTTGTCTAATCAATCACTGCCTTAAATATACCCAATAACCTGGCTTCTAGAGCTGACCATGGCAACCAATTCACAAATTCCACAGATTCACCATGTCCTGACTAAAGAAATTCCTCCTCATCTCACTCTAAATGGACGTCCCTCTATTCTGAGGCTGTGCCCTCAAGTGCTGGACTCCCCCACCATAGGAAGCATCCTCTCCAGATCTATTCCAGCTATGCCTTTCAACATTCTATAAGCTTCAATGAGATCTTCCCTCACTCTTCTAAACTCCAGTGAGTACAGGCCTAGAGCCATCAAATGCTCCTTACATGGTATGCCTTGCATTCCCAGAATCATACTCATAAACCTCCTCTGAACCCTCTCCAATGTCAGCACATACTTTCTTAAATAAGGGGCCCAAAACTACTCACAATACTCCAAGTGAAGCCTCACCATTACATACTTGCTTTTATATACTACTCTTGAAATAGCTGCTAACATTGCATTTGCCTTCCTCACCACCAACTCAACCTGCAAATTAACTTTAGGGAATCCTGCACGAGGATTTCCAAGTCCTTTTGCACTTGAATTTTTGAATTCTATTTTTAGAAAATACTCTTATGCTTCTGTTCATTCTTCCAAAGTGCCTGACCATCCACTTCCCAACACTATATTCCAACTACAACTTGTTTGTCCATTTTCGTAATCTGAGTCTTTCTGCAGCCTCCCTTCTTCTTCAATGTTACCTGGATTTGTGTTGTACAGAATCTTGCAACAGAAAGCCATCAATTCCATCATCCAAATCATTGACATAGTGTATAATGTAAAAAGAAGTCGTCCCAACACCGACCTCTGTGGAAATCTGCTAGTCACCGGCAACCAGTCAGAAAAGTCTCCCTTTATCCCCACTCTTTGCTTCCTGCCTATCAGCCAATACTCTTTCCATGTCAATGTCTTTCCTGTAATACCACAGCCTCTTAACTTGTTAAGAGGCACCTTGTCAAAGGCATTCTGAAAATCCAAGCCTACAACATCCATTGATTCTCCTTTGTCTGTCATATTATGATTACAGCGTCCTATTAGGGAACGTCTTTACCTTAAGCTCCCTAATCAAATCTGGTTCAGTACACAACACCCAGTACAGAATCACTGATTCTGTGGGCTCAATCACAAGCTGCTCTAAAAAGCTATTTCATGGGGATTCTACATATTATCTCTCTTAGGATCCAGCATCAACCTGATTTTCCTAATCTACCTGTGTATTGAATTCCCTCATGACTATCATAGCATTGCTCTTTTGACATGCCTTTTCTATCTCCCATTGTAGCCCACATCCTGGCTACTGTTCGGAGGGCTGTACAGAGCTCCCTCGCACTTTCTTAACCCTACCTACAAAAATTCTGTACCTTCCAATCCTATGTCACCTCTTTCTAAGGATTTAATATAATTTCTTACCAACAGAGCCATCTCAGGCCCTCTGCCTACCTGCCTGTCCTTGTGATACAATGTGTATCCTTGGATGTTAAGCTCCCAACTATAATCTTCTTTCAGCCACAACTAACACAATGAAATATCTGCCAATGTCTCACTGTGCTACAAGATCATTTACCATATTTTGTATACTGCATACATTCAAATATAACACCTTCTGTCCCATATCCATCACCCTTTTCGATTTTGTCCTGCTTTTAGACTGCATGTCATCCCACTGATTGCAGTTTTACCCTGTCATCTGCCTGTCCTTCCTGACAGTCTCAGTGCACACTGGCTGTGCTTGTAAACCAGCAGGCTTGTCCTTAGCCCTATCACTCTGTTTCCCATCCCCATGCTAAATTAGTTTAATTTGGCCCCAACAGCCCTAGCAAACCTGCCTGCAAGGATATTGGTCTCTTTCAGGTTCAGGTGTAACCCATTCCTTTTGTAGAGGTTGTACCTTCCCCAGAGGTTCCAAGGTTGTCAAGCCGAAGAGTGGTAGTGGGGACAAGCTCCACTAATTAAAAGTGCTCCTCACGGCATGAGCCTCAAATAGCCTCTGACATCCAAGTCCAACTCCTGGCCTTCTCGTGTGGCTTAGCCTCTAAGTCTGGTGGGACTGTTTCTACTGACAGGAGAAGGGACGAAGGCGGGTGCTGGCGCTTTAGAACCAGTGCTTCGGGAGCTCGTCAGCCTGGGAAGGCAGTCCATCTAAGAGAGGGAAAACCCTGATTTTTAACCTCTGCTGCCTTGCGGCCATATCCACTCATGGGAAAGGCTTAGGGAGAAGACCCTGAAGACAAATCTGGAGCTGGAGTCCCTAAGGCAGTCCGATGTTGCCTTCATCGTTGTTCTGGCAACTCCTGCGACATCACTGATACCAAGCTGTATCAGCTCTTGCCCTTCCCTTGGACAACATCGGTGGCATGGAGAGGGGAGACTTGCTGCATGGGCAACTGCCGGTCTTCCATACAACCTTCCATAGGCCTGTGTCCTGGAGAGGGCGCAGATCCATGGTCTCATGAGACTAACAGATGCCACCCGCACCTTCCCCAGAAGAGATCCCAATGATTAATCACTTCAATCAGTTTTGCCAAAGAGATTGATCCATTGGAAACTGGCAAGATTAGTTTTAACCTTTTTTTTATGGAGAGGACCTTCCAGGTAAATCTTTTTCATTGATGCCGATCCCCTATCGGCAAGGGAACTAGTTAGCTTGAAGGACAGCTCCTTCTGTGGAGATCCTCTGTCTGCCATTAACATGCAACCATACTAGAGAGTATGGAGACCAGGTTGGAGAGTTCATCTACCGACACTATATGGGTGGAACTGAGGAATATGAAAGGGATGATCAGGTTAATTAAGTTATATTATAGACAACCCAAATGTCCACAGGATTTAGAGGAGCAAATTTGTAGAGAAATCACAGACGGTTGCAAGAAACATGAAGTTGTGTTAGTAGGTGATTTCAACTTTCCACATATTGTAAAAGGCCTGGATGAGATAGAGCTTGCTAAAAGTGTTCTGTTAATTTTCTCAGTCAATACATAAATACCCCTATTAGAGAGAGAGAGTGTGTGGTTCTTGCTCTCTTGCAGGAAATGAAACAAGGCTGATGGCAAAATTTTTGTAGGGGAACATTCTACATCTAGTGATCATATTGCCTTTAGTTTCAAGATAATTATGGAGAAGGGTAAGTATGGTTCTTGGGTTGAGGTTCCACATTGCAGAAAGGCCAATTTTAATGGCCTCAGAATGGATTTGGCAAGTGTGGGTTGGGACAGGTTGATTTCCGGCATAAGTGGACTTGGTAAGTGGGAGGTCCTCAAAAGAGAAACTTTGAGAGTACATTGTTTCTATGTTCCTGTCACAGCAAAAGGTAAGGACAGCAGATCTAGGGAATTTTGTGTTTCAAGAGTTACTGAGGTCCTGGTTGAGAAGAAGAAGGAAATGCATCACAGGTATAGGCAGGAAGGAATAAATGAGGTATTTGAATGTAGGAAATGCAAGAGAACACTCAAGATGGAAATCAGGAATGCTAAAAGAAGTCATGAGGTTGTTCTGGCAGACAAGGTGAAGGAGAAACCTAAGGGATTCTACTGATATGTTAAGAGTAAAAGGATTGCAAGAAACAAAATTGGTCCTCTGGAGAATCAGAATGGTGATCTATGCATGGAGCCAGAAAACTGGGGAGATATTAAATTAATTTGTTGTATCTGTATTTATTCAGGAGATGGACACAGAGTCTATAAAAGTGAGGCAAAGCAGCAATGAGTTCATGGACCATATACAGATGGCAGAGGAGGAGGTGTTTGATGTCCTTAGGCAAATTAGGGTGGATAAGTCCCCAGGGCCTAACAATGTCTACTTTTGGACCTTGTGGGAGGCAAGTGGAAAAATTGCAGGGGTCCTTAGCAGAGATATTTAAAGCATTGTTAGCCACAGGTGAGGTGCCGGAGGATTGGAGGATAGCTAATGTTGTTCTACTATTCAAAATACTCTACTCTAAAAATAAACCAGGAAATTATAGGCCAATGAGCCTGACATCAGTAGTGAGTAAGTGATTGGAAGGTATTTTAAGGGACCAGATATATAAGTATTTGGTAGACAGGGACTGATTATGGATAGTCAACATGTTCTGTGCATGGTAGGTCACGTCTAACTAATCTTATAGAGTTTTTCAAGGAATGTCAATGAAGGCAAAGCACTGGATATTGTCTACAAGGACATTAGCAAGGCCTTTTGTCAAGGTCCGGCATGGGAGGTTGGTCAGTTGCTTGGTGTTTAAGATAAGTATTAAATTGGATTAGACATTAGCTTGCTGGAAGAAATCAGAGAATGGAAGAAGATGGTTGCCTCTCTGACTGGAAACCTGTGACTACTGGTATGCTGCAGGGATCGGTGCCAGGTCCTTTGTTGTTTGTCACCTATATTAATGATCTGATGATAATGTAATAAACTGGATCAATATATCTGCGGATGGCACCAAAACTGGGCTTAGTGGACAGTGAGGAAGACTACCTAAACTTGCAGTGGGATCTGGATCAGCTGGAATTTATTGCAGGCAAGTGTGAGGCGTTGCACTTTGTGAGGACAAACCAGGGTAGGATGGTGAGTGGTAGCGCACTGAGGAGTTGGATAGAACAGAGGGATCTGGGAATTTATAATTCATAGAAAGTGGTGTTAAAAGTAGATATGGTCGTACAGTAAGCTTTTTACACATTGGTCTTCATAAATCAAAGTGCTGAATGCAGGAGTTGGAATGTTTTGTTGAAGTAGTATAAAACATTAATTGAAGTTGTGAGGTCTAATTTGTTGTATGCAGTTTTAGTTATCTACCTACATGAATGATGTCAATAACAAGAGAAAATCTACAGATGTGGGAAATCCAGGCAACACACACAAAATGCTGGAGGAATTCACCAGGACAGGCAGCATCTATGGAAAAAAGTACAGCAGACGTTTCGGGCCGAGGCCCTTTATCAGGACTGGAGAAAAAAAGATGAAGAGTCAGAAATTAGAAGGTGGGGGGAGAGGAGGAAGAACACAAGGTGATGGGTGAAACCTGGGGGAAGTGACAGTGGCTGTGTCTCTGGTACTGAGTCTGGCCCTGTAGCTCAGAAGGGTAGGGAACTGAAGAGCATAGCTGTAGCAAGAGGGAACTCTACAGTCAGGAGGACAGATAGGTGACTCAATGGATGGAAAAAAGAAACACGGATAATAGTTTGTATCCCAGCTTCCAGGGTCCACAATGTTTCTGAATGGGTCCACCATATCCTGAAAAGGGAAGGTGAGCAGCCAGAAGTCGTGGTACATATTGGTACCAGCGATACAGGTAGAAAAGGGGAGGAGGTCCTGAAAACAGACTACAGGGAGTTATGAAGGAAGCTGAGAAGCAGGACCTCAAAAGTAGTAATCTAGGGATTGCTTCCTGTGCCATGCGGCAGTGAGGATAGGAATAGAATGAGGTGGCAGATAAATGTGTAGCTGAAGATTTAGAGCAGGGAGTAGGGATCACGATTTCTGGATCATTGGGACCTCTTCTAGAGCAGGTGTGTACAAAAGGGATGCATTGCCCTTGGATCCAAGGGGGACCAATATTCTTGCAGGCAGGTTTGCCAGAGCTGTTGGGAGCAGTTTAAACTACTATGGCAGGGAGGGATATGGGAACTAGCATGATAGAGCTGAGGATAATTCAACGGGTTTTCAAGTAAATGATGGGTGTAATATGAATGTAAGGAAGGACAAGCTAACGATTGGGTACAAATGCAGACAGAGCAAAGAGTTAAATTATATTACAGAGGCAAAATTCAAAAGGGTAAATAATGCAGAACTGAAGGTGCTATATTTACCTGCGCATAGCATTCGGTGTAAGGTGGATAAATTGGAGATTGGTTGATATGACGTGTTGGGCATCACAGAGTCAAGGCTGAAAGAAGACCATAATTGGGAGCTTAACATTAAAGGATATACTTTGTATCAAAAGGATAGGCAGGAAAGCACAGGCGGTAGTGTGGTTCTGTTGGTGAAAGATGAAACATCTTTAGAAAGAGATGACATAGGTTCAGAGAATGTTGAATCTTTGTGAATGGAGTTAAGAAACTGCAAGGGTGAAAAAAAAACATTAAGAGAATCATATATACATAGGCCTCCAAATAGTAGCCAAGATGGGGGGGGCGGGGGGTTGAGATTGCTAAAAGAGCTGGAAAAGGCATGTAATAAGGGTAATGTCACAATTGTAATGGAGGACTTCAATATGCAAAGGGATTAGGAAAATCAGATTGCTGTTGAATTGCAAGAGAGGGAACTTGTTGAATGCTTACGAGATGGCTTTTTAGAGCAGCTTGTGCTTGAGAAAGAAATCGGGGAAAGGCTATCTTAGACTGGGTGTTGTGTAATAAAACAGGTCTTATTTGGGAGCTTAATGTAAAGGAACCCTTAGGAGGCACTAATCATAATATGATTGAATTCATACTGCAATTTAAGAGGGAGAAGCATAAGTCACATGTATCAGTATGGCAATGGAATAGGGTGAATTACAGGGGTATGAGAGAGGAACTTGCCCAGGTGGATTGGAGTAGGATACTGACAGAGATGACAACAGAGCGGAGGTGGCTGAGGTTTCTGGGAATAGTTCACAAGGTGCAGGATAGAAAGGGCATATAAGATAACGAAAGTAAGTAGCAATTTGATGATTGGGAAGCTTTTAAAATCCAACAAAAGCCATAAGAATGGAAAAGATGAAATATGAGAGCAAACTAGCCAATAATGTAAAGTAGGATACTATAAGATTTTTCAGTTATATAAAAAGGGAGGTGAGAGTGATATTGGGCCACTGGAAAAGGTCCATTGGTTCCTGTGAAAGGAAATCTTGCCTGACAAATCTGTTAGAATTCTTCTAGGAGGTAACAAGCAGGGTTGACAAAAGAGAGATAGTGAATGTCATTTACTTGGATTTTCAGAGGGCACTTGATAAGGTGCCACACATGAAGCTGCTTAACAAGATGAGATCTTACAGCATTACAGGAAAGATGCTAGCATGGATAGAGCAATGACTGCCTGGCAGGAGGCAGCGAGTGGGAATAAAAGCGGCATTTTCTGGTTGGCTGCTGGTGACTAGTGGTGTTCCTCAGGGGGTCAGTATTGGGATCACTACTTGAATAATGGAATTGATGGCTTTGTGGCAGTGTGCGGATGATATGAAGATAAGGGAAGGGGTAGGTAGTGCTGAGCAAGCAATGCAATTGCAGCAGGGCTTGGACAAGTTGGAAAAATGGACAAAAATGTTGGAGATGGAATACAATGTTGAGAACTGTATGATTATGCGTTTTGGTAAAAGGAATAATAGTGCAGACTATTATCTAAATGAGGAGAACATTCAAACATCTGGGATTCCTCATGCAGCCCTCACAGAAGATTAATTTACAGGTTGAGTCTGTGGTAAAGAAGGCAAATGCAATATTGGCATTTATTTCAAGGGAATAGAATCTAAAAGCAAGGAGATAATGCTGAGTCTTTATAAGACACTGGTCAGGCCGCATTTAGAGTATTGTCAATGGTTTTGGGCCCCATGTTTGGGCCACTGTGGAAAGTGGCCAGTGAAGGAGTGGAGATTTGAGGCTTTGACTCGAGAGGCTTCGACAAGAAGAGGCGGAGGACAAGCTTGTTCCCAGTTAGTCTTTACAATGCCTCCTGAGACGGTGATGAGCCTCTCCTGTGAGATGTGGCAGTCTTGGGGGAACTCCCCTCTCCCGCAGAGTCACATCTGCCAGAAGTGCTTGCGGCTGGGCGATCTGGAAGACCGTGTGAGGAATCTGGAGCAGCAGCTGGATGACCTTCGACTCATAAGGGAGAATGAGGCAGTCATAGATGAGAGCTACAGGGAGGTAGTCACACCTAGGCTGCCGGAAGCAGGTGGCTGGGTGACAGTCTGAGGGGGGAAAGCGAAAGCAGAGCACCCCTGTAGCCATTCCCCTGAATAATAAGTTTACCGTCCTGGATACTGTTGGTGAGGACGACCGACCAGGTGTGAGCTATGGTGGCAGGGCCTCTGGCACTGAGTCTGACCCTGTGGTGCAGAAGGATGGGACGGAGAAGAGGAGAGCTGTCGTCATTGGAGACTCTATAGTCAGGGGAGCAGACAGGAGATTTTGTGGGCATGAGAAGGACACCCGCATGGCTTGTTGCCTCCCCGGTGCCAGGGTCCGGGATGTCTCTGACTGGGTGCATGACATCCTGGTACGAGAGGGAAAGCAACAAGAAGTCGTGATACGACATAGGCAGGAAGAGGGATGAGGTCCTGAAGTGTGAGTTTCAGGAACTAGGCAGAAGGCTGAAGAACAGGACCTCAAGGGTGGCGTTCTCTGGGTTGCTGCCAGAACTACGTGATAATGATGGTAAGAATTGGAGGAGATGGCAGTTGAATGCGTGGCTGAGGAGTTGGTGCAGGGCGCAGGGTATCGAATTTTTGGATCATTGGGATCTCTTCTGGGGAAGGTGGGAACTGTACAGATTGGATGGGTTGCATCTGAACTCAAGGGAGAGCAATGTCCTTGCTGGTAGGTTTGATAGCATGGTTCGGGAGGGTTTAAACTAATTTGCTAGGGGGATGGGACCCAGAGCGATAGAGCAGTGAAAGAAGTGCATGGAGTAAAGCCAGATCTAACATATAGAGAGGCTTTGAGGAAAGAGAAGCAGAATAAAGGGTGTAAAGGTAGTAAGGTAGAAGGGCTAAAGCGTGTGCACTTCAATGCAAGAAGCATCAGGAACAAAGGTGATGAACTGAGAGCTTGGATACATACAAGGAATTATGATGTAATGGCCATTACGGAGACTTGGCTGGCACCAGGGCAGGAATGGATTCTCAATATTCCTGGATTTCAGTGCTTTAAAAGGGATACAGAGGGGGGTAAAGGGGAGGAGGGGTGGCATTTCTGGTCAGGGATACTATTACAGCTACAGAAAGGGTGAGTAATGTAGCAGGATCCTCTTTTGAGTGAGTATGGGTAGAAGTCAGGAACAGGAAGGGAGCAGTTACTCTACTTGGGGTATTCTATAGGGTCCCTGGTAGCAGCAGAGATACCGAGGAGCAGATTGGGAGGCAGATTTTTGGAAAGGTGCAAAAATAACAGGGTTGTTATCATGGGTGACATTAACTTCCCTAATATTGATTGGCACTTGATTACTTCCAAGGGTTTAGATGGGGCAGAGTTTGCTAAGTGTGTCCAGGATGGATTCCTGTAACAGTATGTTGACAGGCCGACTAGGGGAATGCCATACTACATCTAGTATTAGGTAACGAACCGGGTCAGTTCACAGATCTGTCAGTGGGTGAGCATCTGAGGGACAGTGATCACCGCTCCCTGGCCTTTAGCATTATCTTGGAAAAGGATAGAATCAGAGAGGACAGGAAAATTTTTAATTGGGGAAGGGCAAATTATGAGTCTATAAGGCTAGAACTTGCGGGTGTGAACTGGGATGATGTTTTTGCAGGGAAATGTACTATGGACATGTGGTCGATGTTTAAGGATCTCCTGCAGGATATTAGGGATAAATTTGTCCCGGTGAGGAAGATAAAGAATGGTAGGGTGAAGGAACCATGGGTGACAAGTGAGGTGGAAAATCTAGTCAGGTGGAAGAAGGCAGCATACAAGAGGTTTAGGAAGCAAGGATCAGGTGGGTCTGTTGAGGAATATAGGGTAGCAAGAAAGGAGCTTAAGAAGGGGCTGAGGAGAGCAAGACATGGGCATGAGAAGGGCTTGGTGAGTAGGGTAAAGGAAAACCCCAAGACATTCTTCAATTATGTGAAGAACAAAAGGATGACAGGAGTGAAGGTAGGACCGATTAGAGATAAAAGTGGGAAGATGTGCCTGGAGGCTGTGGAAGTGAGTGAGGTCCTCAATGAATACTTCTCTTCGGTATTCACAACTGAGAGGGAACTTGATGACGGTGAGGACAATATGAGTGAGGTTGATGTTCTGGAGCATGTTGATATTAAGGGAGAGGAGGTGTTGGAGTTGTTAAAATACATTAGGACGGATAAGTCCCCGGGGCCTGACGGAATATTCCCAGGCTGCTCCACGAGGTGAGGGAAGAGATTGCTGAACCTCTGGCTAGGATCTTTATGTCCTCGTTGTCCATGGGAATGGTACTGGAGGATTGGAGGGAGGCGAATGTTGTCCCCTTGTTCAAAAAAGGTAGTAAGGATAGTCCAGATAATTATAGACCAGTGAGCCTTATGTCTGTGGTGGGAAAGCTGTTGGAAAAGATTCTTAGAGATAGGATCTATGGGCATTTAGAAAATCATGGTCTGATCAGGGACAGTCAGCATGGCTTTGTGAAGGGCAGATCATGCCTAATAAGCCTGATAGAGTTCTTTGAGGAGGTGACCAGGCATATAGATGAGGGTAGTGCAGTGGATGTGATCTACATGGATTTTAGTAAGGCATTTGACAAGGTTCCACATGGTAGGCTTATTCAGAAAGTCAGAAGGCATGGGATCCAGGGAAGTTTGGCCAGGTGGATTCAGAATTGGCTTGCCTGCAGAAGGCAGAGGGTTGTAGTGGAGGGAGTACATTCAGATTGGAGGGCTGTGACTAGTAGTGTCCCACAAGGATCTGTTCTGGGACCTCTACTTTTCGTGATTTTTATTAATGACCTAGATGTGGTGGTAGAAGGGTGGATTGGCAAGTTTGCAGATGCAACAAAGGTTGGTGGTGTTGTAGATAGTGTAGGGGATTGTCAAAGATTTCAGAGAGACATTGATAGGATGCAGAAGTGGGCTGAGAAGTGGCAGATGGAGTTTAACCTGGAGAAGTGTGAGGTGGTACACTTTGGAAGGACAAACTGAAAGGCAGAGTACAAAGTAAATGGCAGGATACTTGGTAGTGTGGAGGAGCAGAGGGACCTGGGGGTACATGTCCACAGATCCCTGAAAATTGCCTCACAGGTAGATAGGGTAGTTAAGAAAGCTTATGGGGTGTTAGCTTTCATAAGTCGAGGGATAGAGTTTAAGAGATGCGATGTAATGATGCAGCTCTATAAAACTCTAGTTAGGCCACACTTGGAGTACTGTGTCCAGTTGTGGTCGCCTCACTATAGGAAGGATGTGGAAGCATTGGAAAGGGTACAGAGGAGATTTACCAGGATGCTGCCTAGTTTAGAGAGTATGGATTATGATCCGAGATTAAGGGAGCTAGGGCTTTACTCTTTGGAGAGAAGGAGGATGAGAGGAGACATGATAGAGGTGTACAAGATATTAAGAGGAATAGACAGAGTGGACAGCCAGTGCCTCTTCTCCAGGGCACCACTGCTCAGTACAAGAGGACGTGGCTTTAAGGTAAGGGGAGGGAAGTTCAAGGGGGATATTAGAGGAAGGTTTTTCACTCAGAGAGTGGTTGGTACATGGAATGCACTGAGTTAGTGGTGGAGGCAGATACACTAGTGAAGTTTAAGAGACTACTAGGCAGGTATATGGAGGAATTTAAGGTGGGGGTGGGTTATATGGGAGGCAGGGTTTGAGGGTTGGCACAACATTGTGGGCCGAAGGGTCTGTAATGTGCTGTACTATTCTATGTTCTATGTTTCAGAAAGGATGTGTTGTCATTGGAGAGAGTCCAGAGGAGGTTCTCAAGGACAATTCTGGGAATGAAGGGGTTAACACACGAGTAGCATTTTGCAGCTTTGGGCCTGTACTCACTGGAATTTAGAAGAATGCAGGGGATTTCTTTGAAACATACCAAATGTTGAAAGGACTGGATAAGATGGATGTGGAGGGAATGTTTCATATGGTGGGGTATCCAGAACTATAGGGCACAGCCTTCAAAATTGAGGGTTGGAAGGCTGGGCTGGAGTACAAGGAATCTGAAATGAGAGGACAAAAGGTCATGGAAGAAAGTAAAGGAGGAGGAGCACCAGAGGGAGGTGATGGGTGGGTAAGGAAATAAGGTGAGAAAGTGAAACGAGAATGGGGAATGGTGAACGGGTGGGGGGGGGGGGTTGTTTCATTACCGGATGTTCAAGAAATCAATTTTCTTGGCATCAGGTAGGAGGCTACCCAGACAGAATACAAGGTGTTGTTTCTCAAACCTGAGTGTGGCCTCATCATGATAGTAGAGGAGGCTATGGACTGACATGTTGAAATGGGAATGGAAAGTAGAACATAAATGGGTGACCACTGGCAAAAGATGTCAATAAGACTGAAACAGTGCAAAGAAAATTAACAACCACGTTCCCAAGACTTGAAGATCTGAATTATAGGGAACGGCTAAATAAGTTAAGACTTTATTCCCTCGAGCATAGGAGAATGAGGGATGATTTGATAGAGGTATACTAAATTATGAGGGGCAAAGATGAAATAAATGCTTGTGGCTTTTTCCACTAAGGTTGGGTAAGTCTAGAAATTGAGATTATGGGTTAGGGGTGAAAGATGAAATGTTTAAGGGGAACATGAGTGGGATCTTCACTCAGAGAGTGGTTGTTGGAAGTAACAGTTTCAGATTAACAGTTCAGCAAAATAAGTTGGATCAAAGAGCCTCTTTCTATGCTGTGGTACTTCTATAACTCTGTGAGCATAAGCATGGACTTATTGAACTGAAGAGCATGGCTTCAGGTCCTTTGGACCACCAAGCTCCCAGTTTTACACCAATCCTATTGCACCCATGATATTCACTCACATTCCCAAGGACAAAATTGAAAAGCAGGGTGGTGAATGCAGGCCTTAAGGTGTTATATTTAAATGCATGTATGTGAAGTAAGGTAGATGACATTATAGCGTTGTTAGAACTTGGCAGATATGATGTTATGGACATTATTGAGTCATAGTTGAAAGGAAATTTTAAACCAGTTCGCCTGACTTCAGTGGTTGGCCTGATGTTAGAGGCCATTATTAAGGATGACTTTGAGGTACTTGGTGGAACATGATTATGCAGAAATTATCATGGCAGAATTATTTGGCAGAAATCAGTGGTTCACAGTGGAAGACAAGCTGGATCTCAATTATCTGTGGCTGTATTTGTGCAAGATGAGCAACTGCTGCAGGCTTGTTCTTGCAGAAACATGGCTCCAGTACAATATCCATGCACTATCAATTGACAGGTCATGAAACTCAGGGACTTGGGCAGCATCAGTCTACAGGACATGACACTCAGAGACCTGGGCACCATCAGTCTACAGGACATGACACTCAGGGACCTGGGCACCATCAGTCTACAGGACATGACACTCAGGGACCTGGGCACCATCAGTCTACAGGACATGACACTCAGGGACCTGGGCACCATCAGTCTACAGGACATGACACTCAGGGACCTGGGCACCATCAGTCTACAGGACATGACACTCAGAGACCTGGGCACCATCAGTCTACAGGACATGACACTCAGGGACCTGGGCACCATCAGTCTACAGGACATGACACTCAGGGACCTGGGCACCATCAGTCTACAGGACATGACACTCAGAGACCTGGGCACCATCAGTCTACAGGACATGAGACTCAGGGACCTGGGCACCATCAGTCTACAGGACATGAGACTCAGGGACCTGGGCACCATCAGTCTACAGGACATGAGACTCAGGGACCTGGGCACCATCAGTCTACAGGACATGAGACTCAGAGACCTGGGCACCATCAGTCTACAGGACATGAGACTCAGAGACCTGGGCACCATCAGTCTACAGGACATGAGACTCAGAGACCTGGGCACCATCAGTCTACAGGACATGAGACTCAGAGACCTGGGCACCATCAGTCTACAGGACATGAGACTCAGAGACCTGGGCACCATCAGTCTACAGGACATGAGACTCAGAGACCTGGGCACCATCAGTCTACAGGACATGAGACTCAGAGACCTGGGCACCATCAGTCTACAGGACATGACACTCAGAGACCTGGGCACCATCAGTCTACAGGACATGAGACTCAGAGACCTGGGCACCATCATTCTACAGGACATGAGACTCAGGGACCTGGGCACCATCAGTCTACAGGACATGAGACTCAGAGACCTGGGCACCATCAGTCTACAGGACATGAGACTCAGAGACCTGGGCACCATCAGTCTACAGGACAGGACACTCAGAGACCTGGGCACCATCAGTCTACAGGACATGAGACTCAGAGACCTGGGCACCATCAGTCTACAGGACATGAGACTCAGAGACCTGGGCACCATCAGTCTACAGGACATGAGACTCAGAGACCTGGGCACCATCAGTCTACAGGACATGAGACTCAGAGACCTGGGCACCATCAGTCTACAGGACATGAGACTCAGAGACCTGGGCACCATCAGTCTACAGGACATGACACTCAGGGACCTGGGCACCATCAGTCTACAGGACATGAGACTCAGAGACCTGGGCACCATCAGTCTACAGGACATGAGACTCAGAGACCTGGGCACCATCATTCTACAGGACATGACACTCAGAGACCTGGGCACCATCAGTCTACAGGACATGACACTCAGGGACCTGGGCACCATCATTCTACAGGACATGAGACTCAGGGACCTGGGCACCATCAGTCTACAGGACAGGACACTCAGAGACCTGGGCACCATCAGTCTACAGGACATGACAGTCAGAGACCTGGGCACCATCAGTCTACAGGACAGGACACTCAGAGACCTGGGCACCATCAGTCTACAGGACATGAGACTCAGAGACCTGGGCACCATCAGTCTACAGGACATGAGACTCAGAGACCTGGGCACCATCAGTCTACAGGACATGAGACTCAGAGACCTGGGCACCATCAGTCTACAGGACATGAGACTCAGAGACCTGGGCACCATCAGTCTACAGGACATGAGACTCAGAGACCTGGGCACCATCAGTCTACAGGACATGACACTCAGGGACCTGGGCACCATCATTCTACAGGACATGAGACTCAGGGACCTGGGCACCATCAGTCTACAGGACAGGACACTCAGAGACCTGGGCACCATCAGTCTACAGGACATGACAGTCAGAGACCTGGGCACCATCAGTCTACAGGACATGAGACTCAGGGACCTGGGCACCATCAGTCTACAGGACATGAGACTCAGGGACCTGGGCACCATCAGTCTACAGGACATGAGACTCAGAGACCTGGGCACCATCAGTCTACAGGACATGACACTCAGAGACCTGGGCACCATCAGTCTACAGGACATGAGACTCAGAGACCTGGGCACCATCAGTCTACAGGACATGAGACTCAGAGACCTGGGCACCATCAGTCTACAGGACATGAGACTCAGAGACCTGGGCACCATCAGTCTATAGGACATGACACTCAGAGACCTGGGCACCATCAGTCTACAGGACATGACACTCAGAGACCTGGGCACCATCAGTCTATAGGACATGACACTCAGAGACCTGGGCACCATCAGTCTACATGACATGAGACTCAGAGACCTGGGCACCATCAGTCTACAGGACATGAGACTCAGAGACCTGGGCACCATCAGTCTACAGGACATGAGACTCAGAGACCTGGGCACCATCAGTCTACAGGACATGACACTCAGGGACCTGGGCACCATCATTCTACAGGACATGAGACTCAGGGACCTGGGCACCATCAGTCTACAGGACATGAGACTCAGAGACCTGGGCACCATCAGTCTACAGGACATGAGACTCAGAGACCTGGGCACCATCAGTCTACAGGACAGGACACTCAGAGACCTGGGCACCATCAGTCTACAGGACATGAGACTCAGAGACCTGGGCACCATCAGTCTACAGGACATGAGACTCAGAGACCTGGGCACCATCAGTCTACAGGACATGAGACTCAGAGACCTGGGCACCATCAGTCTACAGGACATGAGACTCAGAGACCTGGGCACCATCAGTCTACAGGACATGACACTCAGAGACCTGGGCACCATCAGTCTACAGGACATGACACTCAGGGACCTGGGCACCATCATTCTACAGGACATGAGACTCAGGGACCTGGGCACCATCAGTCTACAGGACAGGACACTCAGAGACCTGGGCACCATCAGTCTACAGGACATGACACTCAGGGACCTGGGCACCATCAGTCTACAGGACATGAGACTCAGGGACCTGGGCACCATCAGTCTACAGGACATGAGACTCAGGGACCTGGGCACCATCAGTCTACAGGACATGACACTCAGGGACCTGGGCACCATCAGTCTACAGGACATGAGACTCAGGGACCTGGGCACCATCAGTCTACAGGACATGAGACTCAGGGACCTGGGCACCATCAGTCTACAGGTCATGACACTCAGGGACCTGGGCAACATCAGTCTACAGGACATGAGACTCAGAGACCTGGGCACCATCAGTCTACAGGACATGAGACTCAGAGACCTGGGCACCATCAGTCTACAGGACATGAGACTCAGAGACCTGGGCACCATCAGTCTACAGGACATGAGACTCAGAGACCTGGGCACCATCAGTCTACAGGACATGAGACTCAGAGACCTGGGCACCATCAGTCTACAGGACATGAGACTCAGAGACCTGGGCACCATCAGTCTACAGGACATGAGACTCAGAGACCTGGGCACCATCAGTCTACAGGACATGACACTCAGAGACCTGGGCACCATCAGTCTACAGGACATGAGACTCAGAGACCTGGGCACCATCATTCTACAGGACATGAGACTCAGGGACCTGGGCACCATCAGTCTACAGGACATGAGACTCAGAGACCTGGGCACCATCAGTCTACAGGACATGAGACTCAGAGACCTGGGCACCATCAGTCTACAGGACAGGACACTCAGAGACCTGGGCACCATCAGTCTACAGGACATGAGACTCAGAGACCTGGGCACCATCAGTCTACAGGACATGAGACTCAGAGACCTGGGCACCATCAGTCTACAGGACATGAGACTCAGAGACCTGGGCACCATCAGTCTACAGGACATGAGACTCAGAGACCTGGGCACCATCAGTCTACAGGACATGACACTCAGAGACCTGGGCACCATCAGTCTACAGGACATGACACTCAGGGACCTGGGCACCATCAGTCTACAGGACATGAGACTCAGAGACCTGGGCACCATCAGTCTACAGGACATGAGACTCAGAGACCTGGGCACCATCATTCTACAGGACATGACACTCAGAGACCTGGGCACCATCAGTCTACAGGACATGACACTCAGGGACCTGGGCACCATCATTCTACAGGACATGAGTCTCAGGGACCTGGGCACCATCAGTCTACAGGACAGGACACTCAGAGACCTGGGCACCATCAGTCTACAGGACATGACAGTCAGAGACCTGGGCACCATCAGTCTACAGGACAGGACACTCAGAGACCTGGGCACCATCAGTCTACAGGACATGAGACTCAGAGACCTGGGCACCATCAGTCTACAGGACATGAGACTCAGAGACCTGGGCACCATCAGTCTACAGGACATGAGACTCAGAGACCTGGGCACCATCAGTCTACAGGACATGAGACTCAGAGACCTGGGCACCATCAGTCTACAGGACATGAGACTCAGAGACCTGGGCACCATCAGTCTACAGGACATGACACTCAGGGACCTGGGCACCATCATTCTACAGGACATGAGACTCAGGGACCTGGGCACCATCAGTCTACAGGACAGGACACTCAGAGACCTGGGCACCATCAGTCTACAGGACATGACAGTCAGAGACCTGGGCACCATCAGTCTACAGGACATGAGACTCAGGGACCTGGGCACCATCAGTCTACAGGACATGAGACTCAGGGACCTGGGCACCATCAGTCTACAGGACATGAGACTCAGAGACCTGGGCACCATCAGTCTACAGGACATGACACTCAGAGACCTGGGCACCATCAGTCTACAGGACATGAGACTCAGAGACCTGGGCACCATCAGTCTACAGGACATGAGACTCAGAGACCTGGGCACCATCAGTCTACAGGACATGAGACTCAGAGACCTGGGCACCATCAGTCTATAGGACATGACACTCAGAGACCTGGGCACCATCAGTCTACAGGACATGACACTCAGAGACCTGGGCACCATCAGTCTATAGGACATGACACTCAGAGACCTGGGCACCATCAGTCTACATGACATGAGACTCAGAGACCTGGGCACCATCAGTCTACAGGACATGAGACTCAGAGACCTGGGCACCATCAGTCTACAGGACATGAGACTCAGAGACCTGGGCACCATCAGTCTACAGGACATGACACTCAGGGACCTGGGCACCATCATTCTACAGGACATGAGACTCAGGGACCTGGGCACCATCAGTCTACAGGACATGAGACTCAGAGACCTGGGCACCATCAGTCTACAGGACATGAGACTCAGAGACCTGGGCACCATCAGTCTACAGGACAGGACACTCAGAGACCTGGGCACCATCAGTCTACAGGACATGAGACTCAGAGACCTGGGCACCATCAGTCTACAGGACATGAGACTCAGAGACCTGGGCACCATCAGTCTACAGGACATGAGACTCAGAGACCTGGGCACCATCAGTCTACAGGACATGAGACTCAGAGACCTGGGCACCATCAGTCTACAGGACATGACACTCAGAGACCTGGGCACCATCAGTCTACAGGACATGACACTCAGGGACCTGGGCACCATCATTCTACAGGACATGAGACTCAGGGACCTGGGCACCATCAGTCTACAGGACAGGACACTCAGAGACCTGGGCACCATCAGTCTACAGGACATGACACTCAGGGACCTGGGCACCATCAGTCTACAGGACATGAGACTCAGGGACCTGGGCACCATCAGTCTACAGGACATGAGACTCAGGGACCTGGGCACCATCAGTCTACAGGACATGACACTCAGGGACCTGGGCACCATCAGTCTACAGGACATGAGACTCAGGGACCTGGGCACCATCAGTCTACAGGACATGAGACTCAGGGACCTGGGCACCATCAGTCTACAGGTCATGACACTCAGGGACCTGGGCAACATCAGTCTACAGGACATGAGACTCAGAGACCTGGGCACCATCAGTCTACAGGACATGAGACTCAGAGACCTGGGCACCATCAGTCTACAGGACATGAGACTCAGAGACCTGGGCACCATCAGTCTACAGGACATGAGACTCAGAGACCTGGGCACCATCAGTCTACAGGACATGAAACTCAGAGACCTGGGCACCATCAGTCTACAGGACATGAGACTCAGAGACCTGGGCACCATCAGTCTACAGGACATGAGACTCAGAGACCTGGGCACCATCAGTCTACAGGACATGACACTCAGAGACCTGGGCACCATCAGTCTACAGGACATGAGACTCAGAGACCTGGGCACCATCAGTCTACAGGACATGACACTCAGGGACCTGGGCACCATCAGTCTACAGGACATGAGACTCAGAGACCTGGGCACCATCAGTCTACAGGACATGAGACTCAGAGACCTGGACACCATCAGTCTACAGGACATGAGACTCAGAGACCTGGGCACCATCAGTCTATAGGACATGACACTCAGAGACCTGGGCACCATCAGTCTACAGGACATGACACTCAGGGACCTGGGCACCATCAGTCTACAGGATATGACACTCAGGGACCTGGGCACCATCAGTCTACAGGACATGACACTCAGGGACCTGGGCACCATCAGTCTACAGGACATGAGACTCAGGGACTTGAGCTTGATTATTATTGTTTATCTGTACCTATGTTTATCTGCTGTGTGTTGTGTGTGACTGTTGGTACTGTGTATGGCTTCTTGTACCTGGAGGAACAGTGTTTTGTTTTGCCTGTATTCATGTGTATGTGACAATTATACATCATTTTCAACAAATGCTACAGTAATTGCTGGAAGTATTCATTTGTTCAGTAGCAACTGTATAGAGTTAATGTTTCAGGCTGAAGATCTTTGATCAGAGGAAGACCCCTGGAATAGTCTCAGTTTTATACTGGTAGAGATATCCAGTAACTAATAGGCAGGTTCGCCATGACTCAGTGTGGTGACGGACCAGGTGACCGCAAGTGTGAAGCGCTTAATTTACTCGATTGACAGTTAGACGCCTGGACTATTGATCTTGAGATACGAGTTTAAATCTGGCCAAAGTAGCAAAGGACATTAAATTCAATAATTAATTAAATCAGTATTTTAGAAATTAGTTAGTTAATTAGTAAGTTAATCTTAGTTGAAGTGAAACTACTGGACCATTGTAAGTCCTCAGCTGGGTCACTGGTGTCCTTTTGGGAGGAAACACACTGTGCTTACCTACTTTGTCCAGATGTGTGACTCCAGACCCATCAATGGAATTGTCACACAGACAATAAATACCCAGTTATGTCCACTTCTCATGAACAAATAAAAATGTCTTTATGCTCCTCAACCCTGGGCTCTGATCCAAAAGTTTAATTTGCTTCACTGATTTCTGGTGGATCAGTCAAACCACAGTAATGCAGCGGTTCGTGTTATGCTATTACAGCTCAGGGTGTTGGAGTTTGGAGTTCAATTCTGTAGCCATTTGTAAGGAGTTTTAATGTCCTTTCTGTGAATGTGTGGGTTTCCTCTGGGTGCTCTAGTTTCCTCCCATATTCAAAAGACACACTGGTTAGTCAGTTAGTTGGTCATTGGAAATTATCCTGTGATTAGGCTAGGGCTGAACAGGTAAATAAACAAATAATAACTTTAACTTTCATGAAATGATCATCAAAAAAAAATTATTATCAGAGTATGTATATGTCGCCACATACTACCCTGAAATTCATTTTCTTGCAGGCATTCACAGTAGAACAAATACTATAAACACAGTAGAATCAATGAAAAACCACACATAAAGACTGACAACCAATGTGCAAAAGACAAACAGTGAATACACACAAAAAAGTACTGAGAACATGGGTTGTAGAATCCTTGAAAGTGAGTTCATAGGTTGTGGAATCAGTTCGGTGTTGAGGTGAGTGCAGTTACCCATGCTGGTTCAGGAGCCTGATGGTTAAAGGGTAATAGCTGCTCCTGAACCTTCTGCTGTCAGACATAAGGATCCTATATGACATTCTCGATGGCAGCAGTGAGAAGAGAGAATGCCTTGATGTTGGAGGTCCTTGGTTATGGCAATGCTCCTTGTAGATGTATTCATGGTGGAGAGGGCTTTCCCTGTGATGGGCTGGACTGTATCTATCCACCACTTTCAGAAGGCTTTTCCATTCTTGGGCACTGGTGTTTCCATACCAGGCTGTGATATGTCTGGTCAGGATACTCTACACTCTGTATTCACAGAAGTCTGTCAAAGTTTCAAGTGACATGCCCAATTTGTGCAAACTTCTAAATAGAGGCACTCCTATGCCTTCTTTGAAATAGCACTTACCTGCTGGTCCCAGGACAGATACTCTCAAACGGTAATGCCGAGGAATTTAAAGTTACTGACCTGCTCCACCTCAAATCCCCTGATCCATGGAGCTCCAGCTACTTAAATCAATCATTAGCTCTTTGATTTTGCTGATGCTGCATGAAAGGTTGTTGTTGTGGCACCATTTAACCAGATTTTTCCTTTTCCTCCTACATACTAATTCATCGCCACCTTTGATTCGGCCAACAACAGTGGTGTCATCACCAAACTTAAATATGGTGTTAAAGTTGTACTTGACCTCACAGTCAGAAATATAAAGTGAGTAGTGCAAGGGAGCTAATAATGCAGCCTTGTGGATACCAATGTTCGTGGAGGAGATGTTGTGGCATATCCAAACTGATTAGGGTCTGCATGTGAGGGAATCAAGGATCCAGTTGCACAGGAAGGTATTGAGGTCTAGGGATTGGAGATTATTGATTTATTTCAAGGGACGATAGTGTTGAATACTGAGCTACAGTCAATGAAGAGAATGCTGATGTATGCATCTTCACTGTCCAGATGTTCCAGAGCTGAATGAAGAGCCAATGAAATGATATCTGCTCTTGGCCTGTTGTGATAGTAGGCAAATTGGAGTGGATCAAAATCACTTCTCATGAAGGCGTTGATACGTTACATGACCAGCCTCTCAAAGCGCTTCAGCAAAGTGGTTGTAAGTGCCACAGGTCAATAATCATTGAGGCAGATTATCATGTTCTTGGACACCTTGATGATTGAAGCCTGCTTGAAACTGCTGAGTGCCTCAGATTGTCAAAGACTGAAGTTAGAGCTGTCAGTAAACACTCCAACCAGTTAACTAGCATACTTCTCCTGTACTTGATCGGGTACACTTGCTGGCCAAAGGCTTTTCATCGGTTCACCCTCCTGAAGGATGCTTTCACATCAGCCTCAGGGACTGAAATCACATGATCTTTGGGGGCTGTGGAGTTCATGAAGGTGCCTCTATGTTCTGCGGTTAAAGCAAGCTTAAGAGGCATTGAGCTCATCTGGGTATGAAACTTTGACAAATATATTGCTTTGTTTTGTTTTGAAGGAGGTTTTAAGCCCTGCACAGCTGTCGAGCATTCATCTGTGATTCAAATGTGGTCGAAAACTGCCACTTCATGTGTGAGATGACTTTCCAGAGGTCACACCTGGAGCTCTTCTACTTTCCTTGGTTGTGTGGCCTGAATGTCATTGATCTAACCCTCAGCAGATCTCTTGGTTCATCCAGGGTTTCTGGTTAGGAAGATTTTGTGGGGACACACTCGTCCTCAAATGACCTTTAAAGTCTGTGACAACTGTGTTGTATTCATTTAGGTTTTCTGATGAATCCTCGAACTTAGCGAAGTTCTCCAACTCGAAGCAATCCTGTGGTCACTCCTTCATGGAAATTAGCAGGACACAGGAAGTGCAGGGATTGGGTACTCAGCCCGTTTGTAATGGTCAATCTTCCTCAAGGCCTCAACTCCTTCTGCACCAGTTCCCGTTGGCTTCAATTCTCTTAGGTTTCAAGTAAGTATCTACTTTCTCTTTAAATATCCCTAATGATCTCACTTCCTCAAACCCATGGGTTCCAGGGGTCACCTCACACCTTTAATTGGCAGCTCTCTAATTCTGTAGCAATATGTAATTATTAGGACATGCAGAATTCAGTCAAGTAGCTAAAATTTCCACCATGCAACTGGGGTTTCAGCATGCAGTCAGTCCTGGCACTTCCACTCTTGTCCTGATTGTCCATCATCATTCTTGACTATCTGAGTGTAATGTCAATACGGAATTCTGTGTCCTACCTCTTCATGTCCATGACTGCCTGGGTGTATATGCTGTGAAAGGTTTAGGTAATCCAGTGATGTTTGAACATCAGTCTGATGATAACCTGATGCTATTGCTGTCCCCATCCCAACAAACCAAGGTTAGACAGAGGAGCAACCACTTCAAAGCTCAATGCTGGAGCAACGTTCACAAATTTGAATTTGTTTTTGTTTAATCTTATGCTAAACTTTGTTCCCTCACAGTGAAAGCAAAATTTCCTCTGTTCTATAATATCCAGCAAAGTTCAAATATTTATTTGCAGACAGGTCTGTAATTTCACTACACAAGAGAAAAGTTCTTTCTTCATTACCTTTTCTCCGCCAGAAACATTAGAAGCAATACTTTTGAAGCTGTCAACTAAACAAACTCTAAAATAATTGAATATTCATGATAGTTCTTTTTAAATGAGCTCTGCATATATATTCTTAGATGGGAGCAATGTATTTTCATTTGTCACTTTCTACTGTATACACAAAGATATTTTTTATTTGCCTTCATATCTTGGAAAAGATCATGATCCAAATGACTTTAAGAAGCTGCAAGGCAGTAGAGCAAGAGTAATGATTTTTTTTCTGTCACTGAACTGTTGAAAATTTTTCAAACATGCATTTTACTCAAGCAGCTCATTTTAATATTAATGTATAGATTATAGCATATCAAATAGGGATGAAGTCTGATTCTCAAGTTCTTCAGGTCAAATTCGGCTTGCAATTAGACACTCAAACTTTCCTGAGGTGTATCGTGTAGGTTATGGATCATAAGACCACAACACAGGAGCAGAATAAGGTCATTCAGACCATTGTCTGCTCTGCCATTCCATCATAGCTGATTTATTACCCCTCTCAAACACATTCCCTTGCCTTCTCCCCATAACCTTTGGCAATCTTACGAATCAAGAACCTATCAACTTTCTCTTTAAATATACCCAATGACCTGTCTTCCACAGCCATCTGTGGCAATGAATTCCACAGATTCACCACCTTCTGGCTAAAGAAATCCCATCTTCTCCCCATAACCTTTGATGCCCTGATTAATCAACAACTTCTGCCTTAAGTAGACCCAATGAACCAGCCTGCACAGCCATATGTGGTAATGAATTCCATAGATTCACCACCCTCTGGCTAAAGAAATCTTCCTCATCTCTGTTCTAAAGTAACATACTTCAATTCTGAGGCTGTGCCCTCTGGTCCTAGACTCCCTCACAACATAAAACATCCTCTCCACATCCACTTTATCTAGACCTTTCAAAACTCAAGAGGTTTCAATAAGATCCCCTCTTATTCTTCCAAACTCCAGAGAGTATAGTTCCAGAATCATCTAACTCATATGTTTACCCGTTTAATTCCAGAATTATTCTTATTAACCTCCTCTGGACCAATCCAGAATGAGGTCGAGGATAAATGCATGGCTGAGAGATTGGAGCGGGGGCAAGGATTCAGATTTCTGGATCATTGGGACCTCTCTTGGGGCAGGTGAATCCCAGGGGGACCAATATCTTGGTGGGGAGGTATGCTAAGGTTACTGGAGAGAGTTTAAACTAGAATCGCTGGGGAGTGGGAACCGAACTGAGGAGACGGAGGAAGGGGCGGATTGCTCAAAGCTTCGAGACAGTGTGAGAGGGAGAATAGGCAGGTGATAGAGAAGGGACGCACTCAGACTGATGGTTTGAGATATGTCAATCTTAATGCAAGGAGTATTATAAACAAAGCAGATGAGCTTAAAATGTGGATCAGTACTTGGAACTATGATGTTGTGGCCATTACAGAGACTTAGATGGCTCAGGGGCAGGAATGGTTACTTCGAGTATCAGGCTTTAGATGTTTCAGAAAGGACAGGGAGGAAGACAAAAGAGGTTGGGGCATGGCACAGTTAATTAGAGATAGTGTCACGGCTGCAGAAAAGGAGGAAGTCATGAAGGGATTGTCTACGGAATATGGATGGAAGTTAGGAACAGGAAGGGGATCTATATTTTATAGACAAGCAATGGTAACAGGGACATCCCTGTGAGTCTTACTTCAGTGTTGGGTAAATTGATGGAGAACATCCTGAAATGCAGGATTTATGAACATTTGGAGAGGTATAATAGGCATAGCTTTATGGGCTGAAGGGCCTGTATTTTGCTGTAGGTTTTCTATGTTTCTATGTTTCTATTGAGGAGCAGATAGGGAGACAGATTCTGGAAAGGTGTAATAATAGCAGAATTGTTGTGGTGGGAGATTTTAATTTCCCAAATATTCATTGGCATCTCCCTAGAGGAAGGGGTTTAGATGGGGTGGAGTTTGTTAGGTGTGTTCAGGAAGGTTTCTTGACACAATATGTAGATAAGCCTACAAGAGGAGAGACTGTACTTGATCTGGTATTGGGAAATGAACCTGCTCAGGTGTCAGATCTCTCAGTGTGAGAGCATTTTGGATGTAGTGATCACAATTCTATCTCCTTTACCATAGCTTAGGAGAGGGATTGGAAATGACAATTTAGGAACATGTTTAATTGGAATAAGGGGAAATATGAGGCTATCAGACAGGAACTTGGAAGCATAAATTGGGGACAGATGTTCTCAGGGAAATGAATGGAAGAAATGTGGCAAATGTTCAGGGGATATTGGTATGGAGTTCTCCATAGGTACATTCTATTCAGACTGGGAAAGGACGGTAGGGGAATGAAGAAAAGCAAAGATAACAAAAGGTTCAGAGAACTAGGTAATGATAGAGATCTAGAAGATTATAAGGCTAGCAGGAGGGAGCTTAAGAATGAAATTAGGAGAGCCAGAAGGCGCCATGAGAAGGCCTTGGCGGTCAGGATTAAGAAAAATCCCAAGGATTTCTCCAAGTATGTGAAGAGCAAGAGGATAATTTGTGAGAGAATAGGACCAATCAAGTGTGACAGTAGAAATGTGTGTATAGAACCGGAAGAGATAGCAGAGGTAGTAAATGAATACTTTGCTTCAGTATTCACTACAGAAAAGGATCTTGGTGATTTAGGGATGACTTACAGCAGACTGAAAAGCTTGAGAATATAGATATTAAGAAAGAGGATGTGCTGGAGCTTTTGGAAAGCAAGAGATGTGCCCCAGCCTACTGTGGGAGGTGAGATAGGAAATTGCTGAGCCTCTGGCGATGATCTTGAGGACGGGAGAGGTTCCAGAGGATTGGAAGGTTGCGTACATTGTTTCCTTATCCAAGAAAGGGAGTAGAGATAGCTCAGGAAATTATAGACCAGTGATTCTTACTTCAGTGATTGGTAAGTTGATGGAAGAGATACTGAGAAGCAGGATTTAGGGACATTTGGAGAAGCATAGTATGATTGGGAATAATCAGCATGGCTTTCTCAAAGGCAGGTTGTGCCTTACAAACCTGATAGAATTTTTTGAGGATGTGACTAAACTCATTGATGAAGGAAGAGCAGTAGATGTAGTGTATATGGATTTCAGCAAGGTATTTGATAAGGTACTGGATGCAAGGCTTATTGAGAAAGTAAGGAGGCATGGGATCCAAGGGGACATTGCTTTGTGCATCCAGAATTGGCTTGCCCACAGAAGTCAAAGAGTGGTTGTAGATAGGTCATATTCTGCATGGAGACTGGTGACCAGTGGTGTGTCTCAGGGATCTGTTCTGGGAGACTTTCTCTTTGTGATTTTTATAAATAACCTGGATGAGGAAGTGAAGGGATGGGTTAGTAAATTTGCCGATGATTCAAAGGTTGAGGGTGTTGTGGATAGTATGGAGGGCTATCGGAGGTTACAGCAGGACATTGATAGGATGCAAAACTGGGCTGAGAAGTGGCAAATGGAGTTCAACCCAGATAAGTGTGAGCTGGTTCATTTTAGTAGGTCAAATATGATGCCAGAAATTAGTATTAATGGTAATATGGTGGAAGATCAGCAAGATCTTGGGGTCTAAGTCCATAGGACACCCAAAGCTGATGCACAAGTTGACTCTGTGGTTAAGAAAGCATATGGTGCATTGTCCTTTATCAATTGTGGGATTGAGTTTAGGAGGCCGAGAGGTAATGTTGCAGCTATATAGGACCCTGGTCAGACCCCACTTGGAGTACTGTGCTCAATTCTGGTCACCTCACCATAGGAAGGATGTGGAAACCATAGAAAGGGTGCAGAGGAGATTTACAAGGATGTTGACTGGATTGGGGGGCATGCCTTATGAGAATAAGTGGAGTGAACTTGGCATTTTCTCCTTGGAGGGATGGAGGATGAGAAGTGACCTGATAGAGGTGTATAAGATGATGAGAGGCATTGATTGTGTGGATAGTCATAGGCTTTTTCCCAGGGCTGAAAAGGCTAGCATGGGAGGGCACAGTTTTAAGGTGCTGGGGAGTAGGTACAGAGGAGATGTCAGGGGTATGTTTTTTACACAGAGAATGCTGAGTGCGTGGAATGGGCTGCCAACGACATTGATGGAGGCAGATATGATAGGGTCTTTTCAGAGACACCTGAACAGGTACATGGAGCTCAGAAAAATATAGGGCTATGGGTGACCTTAGTTAATCTAAGGTAAGGACATGCTCGGCACAGCTTTGTAGGATGAAGGGCACTATTGTGCTATAGGTTTTCTATGTTTCTAAACCAATGCCAGCACATCTTTTTCTAGATAAGGGGCTCAAAGCTGTCAGAGTACTCCAAGGTGGAGGGTGATGGTTAAGAGTTGTTCTTGTAACTGGATGCTTGTGACCAATGGTATCCAGCAGATTGACACTGGTACCCTTACTGCTGTGTGTGTGAAGCATCTAGATGTGAAGCTAGAAAATATGATTAATAATTCTGCAAGTGTTGCAGATTGGTTTTGCTGACAATCAGGAGGGGTGTCTCTAGTTTCTGAGCAAAATTGATGAAGCAGTAGCAAAGTAACAGATGGAATGTACCCTAAGGATACATAAATCACCTGCACAAGATAAACTGCACCCTGGGGTTCAAAAGGAGGTAGTGGTAGAGTTTGTGGAGGCATTAGTAATGATCTTCCAAAAATCATTGGAGTCTGGCATGGTACCGGAAGACTGGAAAATCGCAAATGTCTCTCCACTGTTTCAGAAAAGAGGAAGACAGCAGAAAAGAAATTATAGACCAGTTAGCCTGACCTCAATGGTTGGGAAGATGTTAGAGTCAATTGTTAAGGATGAGGTTCTGGAGTACTTAGTGACACAGGACAAGATAGGACAAAGTCAGCATGGTTTCCTATTGGAATTCTTTGGGGAGTTTGGAAGTACAATAGATAAAGGGGATGCAGTGGATGTTCTATATTTGGACTTTCAAAAGGCCTTGACAAGGTGCCACATATGAGGCTGCTTACCTAGTTAAGAGCCCATGGTATTACAGGAAATTTACTGGCATGGTTAGAGCATTGGCTGATTGGTAGGGGGCAGCGAGTGGGAATAAAATGATCCTTTTCTGGTTAGCTGCCAGTGACTAGTGGTATTCCACAGGGTTCGGTGTTGGGACTGCTTCTTCTTATGCTGTATATCAATAACTTGGATAATGGAATAGATCGTTTTTTTTGCCAGTTTTGCAGATGACTTGAAAATTGGTGAAGGGGCAGGTAGTGTTGAGGAAACAGGTAAGTTGTAGATGGACTTAGACACATTTGGAGAGAGTGGGCAAGGAAGTGGTAAATGAAATACAATGTTGGAAAATACATGGCCATAAATTTTGGTAGAAGAAGTAGATGTGCAGACTATTTTCTAAATGGGGAGAAAATCCAAAAATCTGAGATGTAAATGAACTTGGCAGTCATTTTGCAGAACATTCTAGTGGGTAACTTGCTTGTAGAATGGGTGGTGAGGAAGGGAAATGAAATGTTAGCATTCATTTCACGAGGTCAAGAATTCAACAGCAGGGATGTGATGCTGAGTCTTTATTAGGCACTAGTGAGGCCTCACCTTGAGTATTGTGAACAGTTTTGGACCCCTCGTCTAAGAAAAGATGTGCTGGCATTGGAGAGGGTTCAGAAGAGGTTCACAAGGATGATTCTAGGAATAAAAGAAACGTTTGATGACTCTGCGTCTGTACTGGTTGGAATTTAGAAGGATGAGAGGGGATCTCATTGAAACTTTTCCAATTTTGAAAGGCCTAGAAAGAGTAGATGTGGAAAGGATGTTTCCCATGGTGGGGGAGTCTAGGACAAGCGGGCACAGACTCAGAATAGAAGGGCGTCCATTTAAACCAGAGATGCAGAGAAATTTCTTTCATCAGAGGATGGTGAATTTGTGGAATTTGTTACCACAAGTCGCTGTGGACTCCAGGTCATTGGGTATATTTAAGGCAAAGATTAATAGGTTCTTGATTGGACATGGCATCAAAGTTCATGGGAGAAGGCTGGGGTGTGGGGCTGAGGAGAGGAAAATATGATAATCCATGTTTGAATGGCAGAGCAGACTCGATGGGTCAAATGGCCTAATTCTGCTCCTATGTCTTATGGTCTTATGATCTTATGGAATTTAACCTGACAAAAGTAAAATTATACATTTTGAGAGGATTAAAGGGGCAAGAGTATACACAATAAATGCAGAGAACATAGAGTAGGGAGGTTATGGTACAACTATATTAAGCAGTCAATCGGCCACATCTGGAATATAGACCCTTCCCAGCTTACAGCCACCAGGAGAGAGGCATCAGAGTCCTGCAGTACTTTAAGTACTTAATATCCAGCAGAATCTGTGATCATTAAAAATACACTTAAATATGACTGTAGTACCTTTAGTTGATCCCCTAGAAGGTGCTGTGACTGAATGTGTCACCCTCTGACCGGAAGTATTGGGGAAAATAGGATCGACAGAAAGAAACCTGAGGTGTCTATGGCAAGGAAACATAGTTCTCAGATAAGGAAAGTAGATTAATAAGGTCAGTGACACAGAACATTCTTTGTAAGAAGTATCAAATCCTACTTGGTATGTAACCAAGTTGGACATGGACTTTTTTCCAGTAAGGGCAATAAGTTTTTCATTAATAGGGGCATTGAAATTTACAGGGAATGGAATTGAGAAGGAAAAGGTATCAGCCATGATCAAATGATGGAGTATACTTGATGGGCCAATGGCCTTATTCTGCTCCTATGACTTATGGTCTTATGGTAACCTTTTGATCTCTAGGGCAAGTGATTTCTCAAGCTAGAAAGGACATTGTACAGAGATCTGGTGAAGTTACATTCATTGTGCTTTGTATTCTGATCACAAACATTCTGTGCTTTGTATTCTGATACAACTGTAGCTGTATAGGGTTGACAGCTAAGGTATGAAAGAACATTGATTTAAAACAGTGGGAGCTGCGTGAGAGAACTTACAAACACAAGCTCAAGTTTAAGTCCATATACATTCAACATATATGCAATGAAATGAAACAACATTCCTCCAGACCATGGTGTGCCGACAAAACATATATCACACACACAGCACATCAACAAAATATTACCACAAATAAGTTGATAAAATATAATTCAAAATGCAGGTGAAGTGTGCAGCACAGGTAAACAGAAACGGTACAGCCAACTTGCTGTCCTGGTGATGAGACCTTGGTGGTGGCAGGGTATTCATTACTCACACCCTAAGGGAAGAAGCTGTTACCCAGTCCACAGTCCTAGTCCTGATGGTAGTGAATCAACGAGAATGTGGAATGGGTACTCAATTGAAAGGATTAGACTAGTGTGGGAGTTGACTAGATAATCTGAAAAAGATAATGAATATAAATTTACTGTTATTTTAGACAGAGAAAAACACAGAAACACTAAGACTCTAGATTTCAGTGATGTTGAGAGAGTAAGTAATTATTTGTCCCTTGGAGCTGAAAGTATACACCCATAAAAGGTGAGTGCATATGTATACATGAAAGTCTTCAGATGTTGGAAATTTGGAGTAACACACAAGTTGCTAGAACTCAGCAGGTCAAGTAGCATCTGTGGAGGGAAATGGACAGTTGGCTTTTAGGTCAAGACCCTTCATTGAGATTAGAAAGAAAAAGGGGAAGGAGCCAGTATAAAACTATGGTGGGAGGGAGGGGAGGGGAAAGGGGGATAAGAGCTGGTGGATGATAGGTGGAAGTGAAAAACTGTTAAAGAAGATGGAATTTGATTTGAGAGTACAGGGAAGGAGATGAGGAAGGAAACTGGAGAGAGGACTGTATGGGTGATGGACAGATGTATACACATTTTCTCATCCAATGTAATAGCTGATTTTTTGGTAAAAGAAGCAAAGTTAGGATCAGAATCATAGAACTATAGAACCATAGAACATTACAGCACAGAAACAGGCCTTTTGGCCCTTCTTGGCTGTGCCGAACCATTTTTCTGCCTAGTCCCACTGACCTGCACCTGGGCCATATCCCTCCAAACCCCTCTCATCCACGTACCTGTCCAAGTTTTTCTTAAATGTTAAAAGTAAACCTGCATTTACAACTTCATCTGGAAGCTCATTCCACACTCCCACCACTCTCTGTGTGAAGAAGACCCCCCCCCAATGTTCCCTTTAAACTTTTCCCCCTTCACCCTTAACCCATGTCCTCTGGTTTTTTTCTCCCCGGCCTCAGTGGAAAAAGCCTGCTTGCATTCACTCTGTCTATACCCATCATAATTTTATATACCTCTATAATCAGGTTTATTATCTCTGACATATGTCATGAAATTTGTTGTTTTGTGGTAGCAGTACAGTGCAATGTATAAAAACTACTATGTTACAATGAGAAATATAAGCAGGTAAATAAATCATATCAGAAGAGCACAGTAGTGAGACAGTGCTCGTGGTTTCATCAACCATTTGGAAATCAGATGGTGAAAGGGAAGAAGCTGTTGCTATGTACCAATCCCCTTGAAAAGAAAATCCTACAAAAAGTAGTGGAAGTGGCCCAGAACATCACGGGTAAAGCCCTCCCCACCATTGAGCACATCTACATGGAGCACTTTCATAGGAAAGCAGCATCTGTCATCAAGGGTCCTCACCACCTAGGCCATGCTCTCTTCTTGCTGATGCCATCAGGAAGAATGTACAAGAACTTCAGAGCCCTCACACCACCAAGTCAGGAACAGTTATTACCCTTCAACTGCCAGGCTCTTGAAGCAGAGGGAATAACTTCACTCAACTTCATTTGCCCCATCATTGAACTGTTTCCACAACCTATGGACTCACTTTCAAGGACTCTTCTCACATGTTCTCGATATTTATTGCTTATTTATCTGTTATTATTTTTTTTCTTTTGTATTTTTGCAGTTTGTTATCTTTTGCACATTGGTTGTTTGTCCATCCTACTGGGTGCAGTCTTGCAGTGATTCAATTACATTTCTTAGATTTACTAAGTATGCCCATGAAAAAACGAATCTCACGGTTTGGAGATTTAGGAGCTCCAACCTGCTGCAGTTTTTTTTGATTCTGTGCATTGAGGCCGTTATACCAGGCAGTACCATAACCAGCCAGAATGCTCTCTATAGTACATCTGTAGAAATTTGCTGGAGTCCACAGTGGCGTACCAAATCTTTTCAAACCCCGAATGAAGTATAGCTGCTGCTGTGCCTTCTTTGTGATTGCATCAATATGTCAGGCCCAGGATAGATGCCACCTGGTGAAATAGAGATCAAACTACTCATTTTCTGCAGAACTACCACCCAAAACCTGAATCACTTCCAACTTAACATCTAGGGGAACAGAGACAATTGGAGTGTGTAGGCTTGCCTGGGAATTGTAGCTGTCTTGGTGGTTCTGCCTGTGATTCCCCCAAAGGCAGTCAATAATGGTATTGTGTTATAATTGTACAATTGCTTTAACAATTGATGAGCATGAATCTTGGAGGTAATATATTGCCCTGAGATAATGTTAAATTGTATTTCACACACCAACAATAAAGAGGAATTAGTACAAGCTACAAGGCAGTCCAATCCCGAATATGGCAATAATGCGATATTGCAAATTTCAAAATTACAGGAATACATGCAAAAAAGATGATAGGAGTGAATTGCTCTATTACTGTAAATAATGGTGAGAAATTGTACTGGAGAGAATCCAAGTAAATAAAAGGCACTTCATACCTGAAAGATGATTAGTGCTCATCTTTGTCAAGTACCTGTCTCTCAGTCACACACATCAACATCCTGCAGCAGAGACTGAGAGTTGAAAAAATACGTATTTCCATCTCTGTGCGATTTCATTTGTCTGCAGTTAGGTTCTCAGAGTCAGGATGGAGCTGCAGAGACTGTCATCGACATTACTGATCTGCCTGTCATGCGCCCTTGAATTACTACAGTGCCCATAAAAAGTATTAATCCCTCCCTTGGAAGTTTTCATCTTTTATTGTTTTACAACGTTGAATCACAGTGGATTTAATATGGCTTTTTTTGACACTGATCAACAGAAAAAGATTCTTTCATGTCAAATTGAAACCAGATCTCTAAAAAAGTGATCTAAATTAATTACAAATATAAAACACAAAATAATTGATCACATGATTATTCACCCCCTTCAAGTCAGTACTTAGTAGAATTACCTTTGGTAGCAATTGAGTCTGTGTGGATAGGTCTCTATCAGCTTTGCACATCTGGACACTGCAATTTTTCCCCATTCTTCTTTACAAAACTGCTCAAGCTCTTTCAGATTGTATTTGGGTTGTTAGTGAATGGCCCTTTTCAGGTCCAGCCACAAATTCTCAATTGATTGAGGTCTGAACTTTGACTTGGCCACTCCAGGACATTAACTTTGTTGTTTTTAAGCCATTCCTGTGTAGCTTTGGCTTTATGCTTGGGGTCATTGTCTTGCTAGAGAGCAAATCTTCTCCCAAATTGCAGTTCTCTTGTAGAATTTCCCTGCATTTTGCTGCATTCATTTTACCCTCTACATTCACACGCCTTCCTGGGTCTGCTGCTGTGAAGCATCCCCATAACATGGGGCAGCCATTACCATGCTTCACAGTAGGGATGGTGTGTTTTTGATGATGTGCGGTGTTTGGACAAAAAGCTCAATTTTTGGTTTTATCAGACTCCATATTCTCCCATATGCCTTCTGGAAAACCCAAGCCAAGATTTCATGTGAGTTTTTTCAACTGCGGCTTCTCTTTGCCACTCTTCCATAAAGCTGTGACTGGTGAAGCACCCAGGCAACAGTTGTATGTGCAGTCTCTCCCATCTCAGCCAATGAAGCTTGTAACTCCTACAGAGTTGTCATAGGTCTCTTGGTGGCCTCTCTCACTAGTCCCCTTCTTGCATGGTCACTCATTTTTTTGAGGATGGCCTGCTATAGGCAGATTTAAAGCTGTGTCATATTCTTTCCATTTCCTGATGATATATTCATTGACTTGGAAATTTTCTTGTATCCGTCTCCTGACTTGTGCTTTTCAATAGCCTTTTTGCAGAGTGTTCTTTTGTCTTCATGGTGTAGTTTTTGCTAAGATACTGATTCGCCAGCAGTTGAACCTTCCAAATACAGGTGTATTTTTACTACAATCAATTGAAACACTTTGACTGCACACAGGTCTCCAAAACAGATCTCCATTTAATTAACTATGTGACTCCGAAAACCAGTTGCTGCGCCAGTGCTGATTTAATGTTTCATATTAAAGAGGGTGACACACACTTAAGCAATCAATTATTTTGAGTTTTATATTTGTAATTAATTTAGATTACTTTGGAGAGATCTGTTTTCATGTTGACAAAAAAAGATTCTTCTTCTGTTGATCAGTGTCAATAAAAGCCAAGTTACATCCACTGTGATACAATGCTGTAAAACAATAAAACATGAAAACTTCCAGGGGTGTGGGGGGGAGGGCAAATACTTTTTATAGGCACTGTAAGTGACAAATGACCTGTCTAAGGCCAACTACAGCAAACCAAGCACAAAATGGCAGTGAACTCCCATGCTCCAGATTTTGAGCAAATTATAGTGAACGTTCTTGCGCCATTTTTGCCAGTCAGACTGGGTAATAAAGGCTTGTGATTGGAAGCCTTTGCCCCTGGGGTTGTGCTGATGGAATTGGAATAAACTGCCAATGAACTCTTAGTGGGTTGCTTTAATGAAACTCATGGGAGGGGGTCAATATTGCACATATACTTGTGCTGAATTCAGAGAAAGATACAGCACAGAAATAGTACCTTCATCCTGTTAACTCCACACTGGGCATCAAATTGTTCATTTACATGAAGCCTACACAAACCCATTTTGTTCTTCCCACTCTCCCATCAATTCCCACCCCCACCCCCCCGATTTTATCGCTGACCTACACACTGGGGACAACTTACCTTGGCCAATTAACTTTCTGACTGGCATAACCTTGGGTTGCAGGATGAAACCCACAAAGTAAGGCAGTCACTCTGCTCACTGTGCCTCAGTGCCATGCTCTGCAATACAGTGACGCCTTTTAGTTGGTGGATGTAAAAGGTGGTGAGTAGAATGGGTTGCCTTACCCTGTTCTTAGTTTCTGAAGGAGGAGGTCTTTGGAAAGTCTGCTGCAAATTACCCAGACTAACGCCAAGTCTCAAACTGCTTGCTGGGCTGTACCAATGGTTCCCTGGCTGAGTTTTGACACTAGAGCCTGGAACACAGAATTCCAATATTACTCTGCACTAAATTGTTTTGATGTTTTTAATTATGCAAGAGTTTTAAGGTTTTTGTCACTGATTTAATTATTTAACATGTTCAAAATAATTTTCAATATGCTTTTGGCTGCTTCATTTATGTTTCTGAGTGAACAGTGTGGCTAAGTGCAATCTCTTGCCTCCTGAGGGATGTTGGTGAAAACTTTAACCTCTTGGGGTTTAAGGCTCCCAACATCTGAGCTTTGATAGTGCAGAATCTGGCGTCTAAGCCTGAGATGGCGTAAACTGTGGCCTCAGCCAGGGTCTGCTCTAATGCTTTTCTGTTGGATTGTTAGTTTCTTGGCCTTTTCCATTATGTATATATATGTCTCTGATGAACAGACATATCTAGAAGTTGAAAAGTAAGTAACTAAAGAATAAAAAAACTAAGGACACTCCAGTGGCGTGGTTACTAACTGCATTGCCTCACAGTTTCATGGTGCCTTGTTCAGTACTCACCTCCAGTGCTGCCTGTTTGGAGTTGGCGCATTCTCCCCGTGACTGCGTATGCTTCCCCCACATCCCGAAGTGCTGGTAACTTAGCTGGCAGTCATAAGTTGCTCCTTTTATGTAGGTGATTTGAGCATCCGGGAGGAGTTGACTGCAATGTGGTGGAGAATAAAACACAAGGTTAATGTATGGTAGGTAAGTGTAGAAATGGGAACTTCATGGCTGGCAAGGACACAATGGACCAAAGAGCTCATTCTCTCTGTGGTTTTATTAATAACATGTTCTCAAATAATACATGAATTTAAAACCACATTTAATGTAAATTTGAAAAATCAAACACAATAAAAGAAAACCATCATCTTCATTTGCCGTTCAGCAGTTGTCATACTTCCAACCAAATGAAGAGGGTAATGCATCAATGCACCAGCCTTGGGTGTAGTGAAGCTGAAGGATCAGATACAAAGCATGTCAGAGCACTACTGGACTTAGTGCTGAGTTCTGTTGGGGAGTAGAGCTCCAGACTTTCCACTATTGAGCAGACTGCAGGCACAGGAATTCCCAGACATACATACTGCAGCTAGCTTGCTGTTTCTCTACGGGATGGCTCTTTGTAGTTACATTGTATGATCTGGTTCAATAAACCTTCGAAGCTTCTGAAAACAAAGAATATTTACAACAACTTGCTTAATTTCAGCATTTGTTCAGGGCACTGTCAGTTCAGATTTGAACTGTAATTACTAGAAAGTTGACGTGTGGGTTTTGCAAAAGCTGAAGGCAATTTTGTTTCGCCTTTTGTTTTGTGAGGTTTAGAAAGTGCTTTGGGCCTTTTGGGACTTCTTGACGGGCTGCAATCATCAAGATCAGCAGGGGCCAATAAGAAGAAGAGGTGTAAGTGGAGCAGCCATTGAGACAGTGGCCATCGTCTGAGTGGTCAGGCTTTGGCAGGAATAGGCCAAGGCTAGAACTTAAGCTTGAGAAGTTACAGGTAAAACAACTGTTGGCAGGATGGTAGTTTGGCAGTGGAATGTGGGATTTCAGAGTCTCTAACAGTCTCCCTGATGACTACATCTGCAGGAAGTGCACTCAACTTCAGCTCCTGACTGACAAGGTCAAGGAACTGGAGCTGGAGCTGGATGTACAGTCCTCAGGACAATGTGGGAGGCTGTATACCTCATAGCTGGAACTTTTCCTGATATGACCACACCCAGAGTACAGGCTTCAGATAGGAGATGGATGACAAAAGGAGAAGTAGGGAGAGTAAACAGTCAGTGCAGCAATCCCCTGTGGCCATTCCCTGTTCCCTTTGGCAACAAGTATACCACTTTGGATATTGCTGGGGGACGGGGGATGATCTATTAAGGCACAGCAGCAGCAGCCAGGCCAGTGGCCAGCTCTGAGGCTCAGCAGGAAATGGTCAAGACAGGAGGAGTAACAGTGATAGGAGGCTTTATATGTCGGGGGACAGACAGTAGATTTTGTGATCGCCAAAGAGAAGGCAGGATGGTGTGTTGCCCCCCAGGTGTTCGGATCCAGGATGTCTCAGAGCAGCTGCAGAAGTTTCCCCAGAGGGAGGAGTCGTGGCACACAATGACACAGCTAGAAAGGGGGATGAGGTCCTGTGCTTTGAGCATAGGGAGTTAGGGGAGAAGCTGACGAGCAGTGCCTCCAAGGTTGTAAACTCTGGATAAATCCCAGTTCTGCATGCTAGTTTGGGGCAGGAATGGGATGATAGTAAGATGGATGAGCGGCTGAGGAAGTAGAGTTACAGTTTTCTGGATTATTGTAATCTCTTCTGGAGAAGGTTTGACTTGTACAAAAAGGAGGAGTTACACCTAAACCTGAGTGGGAACAATATCTTTGCAGGCAATTTTGCTGGATGAGTTGAGGAGGCTTTAAAGTAATTTGGCAGGGGGATGGGAAACAGAGTGATCGGGCTGAGGATATGGCAATTGATATAAAAGTTGATGCATTGCGTACTGAAATTGTGAGGAAGGATAGGCAGATGATAGGGTAAAATTGCAGTCAGTTGGGTGAGGTTAAGTGTAGCACGGTGGCAAAATTGAAAAGAGTAATGAACACCAAACCTAAGGTGTTATATTTGAATGCATGCAGTATATAGGTTAAGGTAGATGATCCTGTAGCACACTTAGAAGTTGGCAGGTATGATGTTGTGGGCATCACTGAGTCATGGCTGAAAGAAGATTATAGTTGAGAGCTTAACATCCAAAGATATACCTTGTATCAGAAAATCAGGCAGGTATGTAGAAGGAATGGGGTAGCTTTGTTGGTGAAAGTTGGAAATCAAAACATTAGAAATAGTGACATGGGACTGAAAGATGTAGAGTCCTTATGGTAGAGTTAAGAACCTGCAATGGTAAAAATACTCTGATGAGAGTTATATACAGGCCCCCGAACAATAGCCAGGATGTGGGATATAAATTACAATGACAGACAGAAAAGGCATGTAATAAGGGCAATGTTTCAGTAGTCATGGGGGTTTCAATATACAGGTAGATTGAGAAAATCAGATATACATCAGACCATACAGAGGGTATTTGTAGAATGGCTACAAGATAACTTTTTAGAGCAGCTTATGTTTGATCCCCTGAGGGAAAAGGTAACTCTGAATTGGGTGCTGTTTAATGAACCAGATTTGTTTAGAGAGCTTAAGGTAAAAGAACCCTTAGGAGCTGGTGATCATAATATGATAGAATACACCCTGAAGAGGAAGAAGATTAAGTCAGATATACTGTGTCAATATTACAGTGGAGTAAAGGGAATTACAGAGGCATGAGAGAGGAGCCGGTGAAAATTGATTGGAAGGGGACACCATCAGGGATGACATCAGAGCAGCAATGGCTGGAGTTTCTGGGGGCAATTTGGAAGGTGCAGGATAGATACGTTTCAAAGAAGAAGTATTCTAAAGGAAGGATGGGACAACTGTGCCTGACAAGAGAAGTCAAGGACAGCATAATAGCAAAGGAGAAGGCATATAATACAACAACATTTAATGCAAAGTTGGAGGACTGGGAAGCTTTAAAAAACCATCAGAAGGCAACTAAAAAACATAAGGAGAGGAAAGATGAAATATGGAGGTAATATAAAAGAGGATACCAAAAGATTTTTCAGATATATAAATAATGAAAGAGAGGTGAGAGTGGATATTGGATCATTGATAAGTTATGCTGGAGAGGTAGTAATTGGGGACAAAGGAGTGGAAGACAAATTTAGTAAGTATTTTGCGTCACTCTTCACTGTTGAAGACACCAGCAATGTGTCAGAAATTTGAGGGTGTCATGGGGCAGAAGTCAGTGTTGTTGCTATTACTAAGGAGCTTGGGAAGCTGAGAAGTCTGAAGGTACATAAGTCACCTGACCAGATGGAAAACATCCCAGGGTTTTGAAGGAGGTGGCTGAAGAGATTATGGAGGCATTAGTCATGATCTTTCAAAGGTCACTAGATTCTGGAATAGTTCCAGGAGGACTATCACTCCATTCCTTTAGGAAGTGAGGGAGGTAGAAGAAAGGAAATTATATGCCAGTTAGCATGACTTCTGTGGTTGGGAAGGTGATGGAACCTTTGAGGAAATAACCGGTAGCATAGGAAATGGAGGGTCAGTGGACTTCGCTTATTTGGATTTTCAGAAGACCTTTGACAAGGTGCCACATATAAGGCTGCTTAACACAGTAAGAGTATTACAGGAAAAGTTCTAGCATAGATAGAAGATTGGCTGATAAGTAAGAGGCAAAGAGTGGGAATAAACAGGCCCATTCTGACTTGTGGTGTTGAAATCACTTTTCACTTTATATATCAGCCATTTGGAAGACAGAATTGATGGGTTTGTGTCCAAGTTTGCAGCAAATACAAAGATAATTGGAGGGACAGATAGTGCTGAGGAAGCAGGGAGTTGCCTATATAATTTAGACAGTTTGGAAGAATGGACAAAGATGTGGCAGATGGAATAGGGAAGTGTATGGTTCTGCACTTTGGTAGAAGGAATACTGAGGTGCAAAGGAACCTGTGAGTCCTTGCACAGTATTCCCTAAAGGTTTACTTGCAGGTTGAGGCGGTGGTATGTAAGGCAAATGCAAATTTCGCATTCATTTTGAGAGGGCTAGAGTATAAGTCCAGGTATGTGATGCTGAGGCTTTATAAAGCATTGGTCAGACCATACTTGTTGTATTGTGAGTAATTTTGTGCCCTTTATCTATGAAAAGATGTGCTGGTATTGGACAGGAACCAGAGGTGGCTCTTGAGAATTATTTGAAGAGTGGAAGGGTTAATGTATGAGGAGTGTTTGATGGCTCTGGACCTGTACCCATTGGAGTTTAGACAAATGAAAGGGGGATCCCTTTGAAACCTATTGAATATTACATGGCCTAGATAGAGTGGATGTGGAGATGATTTCTCCACTTGTGAGAGAGTCTAGAACCAGACAGCACAGCCTCAAAATAGAGGGATGTCCATTTAGAAGAAGAGGAAGAATTTCTTTAGCCAGAGGGTATTGAATTGGTGGAATTCATTGCCACAGACGGCTATGGAGGCCAAGTCATTGGGCATTTTTAAAGCAGAGGTTGATAGGTTCTTGGTTAGTCAGGGTGTCAAAGGTTATGGGGAGGGGAATGCAATGGTGGACTGGACAATGGGCTGAGTGGCCTAATTCTGCTCTTATGATCTTATGTTGTTGAGATGATATCATGTTGTGATCTATAACTCAGTGAGAGTTAGAGTTTCCAGGAGAAGAGGGGGTAAGGGATGTCGAAAACGAATCTAGTCATTGTCACTGGACCTGTGGGCTTTGTGGAGCCTTTCCATGTGTGATACATCCGTATCTTAGGAGAAAGGTTCTGAGATAAAATGTTAGGCATCAGCGACAGTGCAAGTATAATGGGCCAATTAGTCAAATCCTGATTCTGCTTCTTACAATCTTAAATGAGCACAGTGTACAGTATAATTTTCTGGCTCTATGAAATTATTTTCTAATTGAAAATTGAGAGATACAATCATGAGCATGCAGTGTATGTGAGACACAATGTATTTGATTGGACTTCCATGTATGTGTAACATCGATGTATGGTACACAACGAATATGCATGGATGATATTGAAAACCTAGTTGCCAGTTGTCCAGTGATATTCACAGTAGTGTGAACTGGGTACAGGGGTGCAGGAATAGGAGTCAGCAGGGGCACGTCCCACACCTCCATACTTTGAAGCGGTAAAATTGTTTCATTGGAGGGCCGTTGGCTCTGAGGTCAATTCACTTCCACTGGCTGAAGGCAGAGCCATGTTGCAAGTCAAATGCTGAGCCTGTGTTCATTTCCTTCAGCTGAGGCTAATGAGAGGTGGCAGTGTGCTGCTGGACTTCTGTCACAAAATCAGTGGAGGGACAGAGGGGCCAAAGCCAAGGGATGATTTGCTAAATGAGCCCAAAGTAGAAGGGGTTCCAGGATTATCTGCACTGCCACTCCCCTAAAGCAACCACTGAGTGCCATGGTCTTGCTTCGTCTGCTTAAGGATCAACACATTCAGAGCCTAAGGCATTTGTACAAGAGGTCCATAACCACCTTCCTATCTTCCCTGGATTTACTGGTAGGCTTTTGAAGTGTGTTGTAGAACAGAGCAACTGGAGGTACCAGCACATCGCTCTCTAAAAGTGGCAACACAGGCAGACGTAGTTGCAAAGAAGGTGTTTGACCTGCCTTTAATAGTCTGGGCATTCAGTACAGAAGTCATGATATTATAACCATATAACAATCACAGCACGGAAACAGGCCATTCCGGCCCTCCTAGTCCGTGCCGAACTCTTAATCTCACCTAGTCCCACCTACCCGCACTCAGCCCATAACCCTCCACTCCTTTCCTGTCCATATACCTATCCAATTTTACCTTAAATGACACAACTGAACTGGCCTCTACTACTTCTACAGGAAGCTCATTCCACACAGCTATCACTCTCTGAGTAAAGAAATACCCCCTCATGTTTCCCTTAAACTTTTGCCCCCTAACTCTCAAATCATGTCCTCTCGTTTGAATCTCCCCTACTCTCAATGGAAACAGCCTATTCACGTCAACTCTATCTATCCCTCTCAACATTTTAAATACCTCGATCAAATCCCCCCTCAACCTTCTACGCTCCAATGAATAGAGACCTAACTTGTTCAACCTTTCTCTGTAACTTAAGTGCTGAAACCCAGGTAACATCCTAGTAAATCGTCTTTGCACTCTCTCTAATTTATTGATATCTTTCCTATAATTCGGTGACCAGAACTGTACACAATATTCCAAATTTGGCCTTACCAATGCCTTGTACAATTTTAACATTACATCCCAACTTCTGTACTCAATGCTCTGATTTATAAAGGCCAGCATTCCAAAAGCCTTCTTCACCACCCTATCTACATGAGACTCCACCTTCAGGGAACTATGCACTGTTATTCCTAGATCTCTCTGTTCCACTGCATTCCTCAATGCCCTACCATTTACCCTGTATGTTCTATTTGGATTATTCCTGCCAAAATGTAGAACCTCACACTTCTCAGCATTAAACTCCATCTGCCAACGTTCAGCCCATTCTTCTAACCGGCATAAATCTCCCTGCAAGCTTTGAAAACCCACCTCATTATCCACAACACCTCCTACCTTAGTATCATCAGCATACTTACTAATCCAATTTACCACCCCATCATCCAGATCATTTATGTATATTACAAACAACATTGGGCCCAAAACAGATCCCTGAGGCACCCCGCTAGTCACCGGCCTCCATCCTGATAAACAATTATCCACCACTACTCTCTGGCATCTCCCATCTAGCCACTGTTGAATCCATTTTATTACTCCAGCATTAATACCTAACGACTGAACCTTCTTAACTAACCTTCCATGTGGAACTTTGTCAAAGGCCTTGCTGAAGTCCATATAGACTACATCCACTGCCTTACCCCCGTCAACATTCCTCGTAACTACTTCAAAAAATTCAATAAGGTTTGTCAAACATGACCTTCCACGCACAAATCCATGCTGGCTACTCCTAATCAGATCCTGTCTATCCAGATAATTATAAGTACTATCTCTAAGAATACTTTCCATTAATTTACCCACCACTGATGTCAAACTGACAGGTCTATAATTGCCAGGCTTACTTCTAGAACCCTTTTTAAACAATGGAACCACATGAGCAATACGCCAATCCTCCGGCACAATCCCCGTTTCTAATGACATCTGAAAGATCTCCGTCAGAGCTCCTGCTATCTCTACACAAACTTCCCTCAAGGTCCTGGGGAATATCCGGTCAGGACCCGGAGATTTATCCACTTTTAAATTTCTTAAAAGCGCCAGTACTTCCACCTCTTTAATTGTCATAGGTTCCATAACTTCCTTACTTGTTTCCCACACCTTACACCAGTCAATATCCTTCTCCTTAGTGAATACCGAAGAGAAGAAATTGTTCAAAATCTCTCCCATCTCCCTCGGCTCCACACATAGCTGACCACCCTGATTCTCTAAGGGACCAATTTTATCCCTCACTATCCTCTTGCTTTTAATATAACTGTAGAAGCCTTTCGGATTTACTTCCACCTTATTTGCCAAACCAAACTCGTAACTTCTTTTAGCTTTTCTAATCTCTTTCTTAAGTTTCCTTTTACATTCTTTATATTCCTCGAGCAATTCCTTTACTCCATGCTGCCTATATCTATTGTAGACATCCCTCTTTTTTCGAACCAAGTTTCTAATATCCCTTGAAAACCATGGCGCTTTCAAACCTTTAACCTTTCCTTTCAACCGAACAGGAACATAAAGATTCTGTACCCTTATAATTTTACCCTTAAATGACCTCTATTTCTCTATTACATCCTTCCCATAAAACAACTTGACCCAATCCACTCTCTCGAAATCCCTGCGCATCTCCTCAAAGTTAGCCTTTCTCCAATCAAAAATCTCAACTCTAGGTCCAGTCCTGTCCTTCTCCATAATTATATTGAAGCTAATGCTATTGTGATCACTGGACCCGAAGTGCTCCCCAACACATACATCTGTCAGCTGACCTATCGCATTCCCTAACAGGAGATCCAACACTGCCCCATCTCTAATCGGTACTTCTATGTTACAACTACAATCATTAGCTAAACCACACTGGAGTACTGCATGAAGTTCTCTTCTCCAAGCTATAGGAAGGATGTCATTAAGTTGGAAAGGATGCAGAAAAGATTTATAATGTTAGCAGGACTGGACATCTTGAGTCTTAAGGGCAGATTGGATAGGCAGAGAGAGGTTTTTTCTTCCCTCAAGTGTAAGAAGTTGAGGGATGACATTACAGAGATTTATAAAATCAGGAAGTGCAAAGATAAGGGGAAAGGTCACAGTCTTTTTCCCATGGTAGAGAAATCCAAAAATATAGAGCACAGGTTTGAGAAGGTAAAATTTTAAAAAGTGACTTGAGGGATAACTTCTTCACACAAAGCTCAGATGAGAGCCCATTCCATATACTCACCCACCACTACAAATTATACTCTATGTTTAAATTTAGAGAGGGACATGGATGGAAAAGGCTTAGGGTTATAGACCAAATGGGACTAGTGCATAGCTTGGACAGCATGAATGAGCTGGGCCAGAGGACATGTCTCTACCTCTCTGCCTCCTACAGAGAAGGTCACTTCTCCCTGTGGATCACTGAAGACAGCAAAGCCTGGTCTATACAACAGTTCATAGCTCAGTGCTACGTGGACCAAAATACAGGTACTCTCCAAACAAAATTGAACATGTGGATAGCCAGAAGCTTTTTCCCAGGGCTGAAATGGCTGACATGAGGGGGCATAGCTTTAAGGTACTTGGAAATAGGTACAGAGGGGATGTCAGAGGTAAGTTTTTCACACTGAGAGTGGTGGGTGCGTAGAATGCACTGCCAGCGGTGGTGGTGGAAACGGATACAATAGGGTTTTTTAACAGCCTCTTAGATAGGTACATTGGAGCTTAGAAAAAGTAGAGAGCTATGTGCTGGGGAAATACTAGGCAGCCTCTACGGTAGGTTACATGGGTCGGCACAACATTGTGGACTGAAAAGCCTGTAATGTGCTGTAAATTTCCATGTTCTAAAAAGAGAATTCTTCTGTATCTCCTACAGTTGAGTGAAGCAAGCAGTAGATCTGTACCATGTCTTTCTTGGTACAAGTCCTTGGCCTGCTTGGTTCAGGTGTGAAGAAAACAATAACAGTGGGGTTGCATTGGGGATTTGGACTCCTGTGGTTCATATGTGCAGGAGTACGGCATTCTCACTAATTCTTACTTGTGATTACCATGCTTATGGAGAGAGAAGTCCAACATTGATGTTATGGAGTGAGCTCTATAGTGACCACATGCAAAAGGAGTGATATACTAATGAGCTTCATGTCAGCAGGTGAATAAATCTCCTGAAACCATTCACAGTCAGTGTGCAGAAGCCAGAAAAGCTTCAAAGTACTTGTGTTTGGTTGAAAGTTGCATACTAACAGCATCAGAGGAAATTCCAGTGGGCCCTTAACATATTGACATTTTAGTATATTTTTTATGGATTTGTTAATGCTTTAGTCAACATGTGCCTAGATCTCAATTAAATACAAAACTTGTTCTCTTTTTGGGATATTTCTGTCCACAAACTTAACTGCTCCTTTCTTTCACTCTAGCACAAACTTTACATTCAGTGTCCATGTTGTTAGGCACGACCTATACCTTATAAAGTGGCCACTGAGTGTATGTTCATGGTCTTCTGCTGCAGTAATCAAACCACTTCAAGATTCAATGTGTCATGTGTTCAGAAATGCACCACCATTGGAACACGTGGTTATTTGAGATACTGTTACTTTCCTGTCAGCTCGAACCAGTATGGCCGTTCTCCTCTGATCTCCGCTCCATCCGCCAAAAACTGGACTTTCCAGTGGCCAATTGTTTTAATTCTGATTCCCATTTCCATTCCAACATGTCAGTCCATGGTCTCCTTTTATGCCAAGATGACACCACCTTCAGGATGGAGGAGCAACACGGTATATTCTGTCTGGGTATCCACCAATCTGATAGCATGAATTTTTCCTTCTGATATGTAAAAAAAAAACTCTTCCCCTCCCCTCTTCTTCTGTTCCCCTCTCTGGCCATTTACCTTTTCTCACATGTCTATCACCGCTCCCTGGGGCCCCTCATTCCCTTTGTCTTATAGTCCACTCTCCTCTCCTATCAGATTCCTTCCTCTCCAGCCCTTTATCTTTCATACACACTTGGCTTCACCTATCACATTCTAGCTATCTTCCTTCCCCTCCTCCCCCCACTACCCCCACCTCTGATAGCTTCCCCCTTCCTTTCCAGTCCTGATGAAGGGTCTTGGACCAAAAAGTTGACTGTTTATTCATGTCCATAGACCTGCAAACTTACATTGACTTGCGGAGTTCCTCCAGCATTTTATGTGCATTGCTTTGGATTTCCAGCATCTGCAGACTTTCTCATGTTTATTATTAACAAAATGTTTTCACCCACAGAACTGGATGTGTTTTTTGTCTTTGCACCATTCTCTATAAACTCTAAAGTCTTGTGTGTGATGTACTCAGCAGTTTCTGAGATCCTCAAACCATCCCATCTGACACCAACAATCATTCCATGTTCAAAGTCACTTAGATCACATTTGTTCCCCATTCTGATGTTTTGCCTGAATAACAAATGAACCTCTTGTCCATGTCCGTATGCTTTTACTGGCATATGATTGGTTGATTAGATATTTGCATTAACGTGCAGATATACCTAATAAAGTGGCCACTGTGTGTACTTTGAAAGAACGTCATTGTATGAAATATGATTTTGGATACCTTGCATGATATGCTTTTAATAAATGCAAGTTATTCTTTCTAACATGCATAAAATATGCTCAAAGTGCTTCATAAAATTGCACTTTTTAGATGGAAATTTCTGAACCGTCCCTGGTTCTGTTTTCAAGACATGGCTTTTACTTTTTAGTGTTAGTTAATGCAATGCTTTATCTGAAGGAGAAATGGCAGAGCTGAGATTAGATAGTCCTTGACTTATGTCACAATCCCAATGGCTGAACATATTGAATGAGAGCAGAAATTGGTTTGCAGATTTTATTTCCTTATCATCAATAAGTAGTGGACAAAGAGAAGTACTGAGATTGGTTGGTTCAGACACTGTCAGAACTGGTGAAAAGTGGAGCGGTAGAATGAGTAAGAGGAGGAATCAGTGGAGCTCAGCAGCAACCTATGAATTCACTATGGAGGCAGGTGAAGCACACCTGCTCTTTCCAGCTGCACCTTTATAAAAGCATATTTCTAATACAGTTTTGTTCAAGGGTGTCGGGGGCCTCAAGCAGGTACTGAGCCGAACTCACAAATGTCTATGCAGTCATTTCTAATAAAGTAATGCACTTTGTTAAGGAATGACATGGTCACCACGATCAAACCATGGGTTACCTGGCTCATGATGTGCTGCGGTATAATTTCCAGACTAACGGTTTGAAATGAGGCCAAGAATAATTCGAGCTTGCTCTCATTTTCTCAGAAATAGTCTCCCAGCATCCCAGAGCCAATGGAAAGATAGACAATTTGTTATCAACTTGGGTTAATCTCGACTGCAGCCTTTTCTTCAATTGTCACTTTTCCATTGTAATTTTGTTAGAGGTGTATGAAGAAGTTTTTTAAAAAACACTTATTTGTAATTACTTATATGCTCACTGCATTGTCCTGGATACTCCAAATCAACCCCGGAGATTTGACAATCCCATTGAACTGATGATTGGAAAGTTATACCAGGTATTACTCCAGTATGATACTAGTTTCCACAGACACTTTGCATTTTTGAAATTTTGTAAACTACTCCATTTGTAGGAGTCATTTTGCAAGCTGGTTCACTGTTCTGGATTCACACTCAAAGCATAAATCTGGAAGCATTACACCAGTTTGTATCTTTAATTTACAAACAATTTAACATTGCAGATTTGGCTGTCAAATTCCCTTCCAGACAGTGGTTGGCCTCAATGAACCTATTATGCATGTACAGTACTGCAAATGCTAACAATTACCTCATTATTCATTGCTTAAAGGTCTCAGCACTAACTAGAGCAGAGAACTCTGCTCCCAATAGATTCAGAGCCTGTTCTGTTGTTTGGCAGTGTTTCATAAGATTTTCGGTGTGCAGTCTAAAGTATTTCCTCTATTAGTGTTCCATGTGTTCAGCAACACCTTAGGGAGATAGTGGGGTTAATTTCCTCTGTTTCTGACCTGCCTATGAGATTTGTACAGCACAAGGTCTGGAAAGCTCAGGTGGTTTCTCTGCTGCTACTTGTGCCTTTTAAGTTTTTTCCCCACCCTACACTTTCTCAAGCATTTAACCCTTCCTAATATGCTCCCATGGGACATCCCTCCCACCCTGTCCCACCATTTGCAGAGGCATTGGTCACCACTGTATGCCAATACTAATTAGCCAATGGTGCAAGCAGACTTGGTTCCTCTTGCACCTGTATTTATTTGTGGTAGCTCAGCTCTGGGGGCACTGCCAATAGTTCTAGGAGCAGGTGAGGAGGTTGACGGACACAAAAGACACAGGTAATGCATGATAGAGACAGAGAAAGATAAACTTCTGAAGGAACTCAGCAAGTCAGATAGTATCTGTGAAAGTAAAGGGGTTACTCAGGGCCTTCACCCAATTCCAAGATGTTGTTCAATCTGCCAGCTTCCTCCAGCAGATTGTTCTATGCTCCTAACCAATTGTGGATTTCCTCCCCAAACATATCTGTTAAAATATACAAACAGCTCAGTGGTCAGTTTACTTGATTCTGGGTTTACCTTATGTAAAAGGATGTAACTCAGTCATAGAACCATAGAACATTACAGCACAGAAACAGGCCTTTTGGCCCTTCTTGGCTGTGCCGAACCATATTTCTGCCTAGTCCTACTGACCATATCCTACTGACCATATCCCTCCAAACCCCTCTCATCCATGTACCTGTCCAAGTTTTTCTTAAATGTTAAAAGTGAGCCCGCATTTACAACTTCATCTGGCAGCTCACTCCACACTCCCACCACTCTGCATGAAGAAGCCCCCCCCCCCAATGTTCCCTTTAAACTTTTCCCCCTTCACCCTTAACCCATGTCCTCTGTTTTTTTTCTCCCCTAGCCTCAGTGGAAAAAGCCTGCTTGCATTCACTCTATCTATGCCCATCATAATTTTATATACCTCTATCAAATCTCCCCTCATTCTTCTACGTTCCAGGGAATAAAGTCCTAACCTATTCAACCTTCCTCTGTAACTCAGTTTCTCAAGTCCAGGCAACGTCCTTGTAAACCTGCTCTGCACTCTTTCAACCTTATTAATATCCTTCCTGTAATTCGGTGACTAAAACTGCTCACAATACTCCAAATTCGGCCTCACCAATGTCTTATACAACCTCACCATAACATTCCAACTCTTATACTCAATACTTTGATTTATAAAGGCCAATGTACCAAAAGCTCTCTTTACAACCCTATGTGACGCCACTTTTAGGGAATTATGTATCTATATTCCCAGATCCCTCTGTTCTACTGCACTCCTCAGTGCCCTACCATTTACCTTGTATGTTCTACCTTGGTTTGTCCTTCCAAAGTGCAATACCTCATTAAACTTCATCTGCCATTTTTCAGCCGATTTTTCCAACTGGTCCAAATTCCTCTGCAAGCTTTGAGAACCTTCCTCACTGTCCACTACACCTCCAATCTTTGCACCATCAGCAAATTTGCTGATCCAGTTTACCACATTATCATCCAGATCATTGATATAGATGACAAATAACAATGGGCCCAGCACTGATCCCTGTAGCACACCACTAGTCACAGGCCTCCACTCAGAGAAGCAATCCTCCACTACCACTCTCTGACTTCTCCCATTTAGTCAATGTCTAATCCAATTTACTACCTCTCCATGTATACCTAGCGACTGAATCTTCTTAACCAACCTCCCATACGGGACCTTGTCAAAGGGCTTACTGAAGTCCATGTAGACAACATCCACTGCTTTCCTTTCATCCACTTTCCTGATAACCTCCTCGAAAAACTCTAATAGATTGGTTAAACATGACCTACCATCAGGTCCATGCCATCTCTCAGGGGAATCATCTCATCAGTTCCATTCCCCTCTCCTAAATTCATTGTACTCCCGCAGCTTATTCTCTCACAAGCCCATCAACTGCTCCTTGATTTCTTTTGTCAATTATCTACACTAAAGGGTCGGAAGAAGGTGGCACCAGCAAACAACTTGACCAAGGACGACATCCCTCAGAAGGTTCACAAAACTACTTTTTCTTTTACATCTTCGTTTTCTTTCAAATTTGGTTGTGCAACTGTTGGAGACTGTGGTGGTGTGTTTTTGTGCCAACAGTGATCTGATGCTCTGCTCTAAGGCACAAACCTCCAGTCAGAGAGGCAACCATCTACTACCACAAAGCCAATGTCTAATACAATTTACTACATCATCTTATTGACCAGCCTCTCATGCGGAACCTTGTCAAATGCTTTACATCCACTACCTTGCCTGCATCCATTTGCCTGGCAACTTCCTCAAAAAACAATACAGGGTCAGTTAGACATGACCGACCACACACAAAGCCATGCTGACTATTTTGCATCAGTCCATGTCTATCCAAGTACTTACATATCCAGTCCCTTAGAAAACTTTCCAATGACTTTCCCACAGCTGATGTCAGGCTCACTAGCGTATCATTTCTTGGTTTATTTTTAGAGCCTTTCTTAAACAGTGGAACAATATTGGCTATCCTCCAATCCTTTGGTATCTCACCTGGTGCTCAGGATGATTTAAATATCTCTTGCTATGGCCTTGCCAATTTCTACACTTGTTTCCTGCAGTGTCTGAGGGAACATCTTGTCAGACCCTGGGGAGTTATACACCTTAATTTGCCCCAAGATAGCAAGCACCTCCTTCTCTGTAATTTGTACAGGGTCTATGAAGTTAATGCAGCTTTGACTTACTTCTATAGACTCTGTGTCAATCTCTTCAGTAAATACAGATGCAAGAATTTTATTTAAGATAACCCCCTGTTTTTTGATGCCACACATGGATTAGCATTCTGATCATCCAGAGGACCAATGTTGTCTCTTGCAATCCTTTTGCTCTTAACGTATCTGGAGAACCCCTTAAGATTCTTCTTGTCTGCCAGAGCAACCTCATGCCTTCTTTCAGCCCTCCTGATTTCTTTCTTAAGTGTTCTCTTGCATTTCTTTTACTCCATGAGCACCTCATTTGTTCCTACCTGCCTATACCTGCTATACACTTTTTTTTTCTTAACCAGGGCCTCAATATCTCTTGAAAACCAACCATTCTTACACCTGTTATCTTTACCTTTTCTTTGACATACAAGCTTTGTACTCTCAAAATTTCACTTTCGAAGGCCTCCCACTTACCAAGTACACCTTTGCCAGAAAACAACCTGTCCCAAACCACACTTGCCAGATCCTTTCTGATACCATCAAAATTGGCCCTTCTCCAATTAGAATCTCAACCTGTTGACCAGACCTATCTTCTTGCATATTTACTTTGAAACTATGGCACTGTGGTCACTGGATGCGAAGTGTTCCCCTATACAAACTTTTGTCTCTTGTTGAGACTTCTATGTACTGATTAAGGAAACTTTCCTGAACACATCTGATTAACTCTATCCCATCTAGTCCTTTTACAGTATTGGGAGTCCCTGCCATATGTGTAAAGTTAAAATCACCTGATATAACCACCTTATGTTTCTTGCAACAGTCTGTGATCTCTCTACAAATTTGATCCTGTAAATCTCTTTGTTGGGTTCTCTGTAATATAGCCCCATTAGCATGGCCACCCCTTGCTTACTTCTCAATTCCACTGGAAGAGTTCTCCACTCTGTCCTGATTGAGAACTGCCATGACATTTTTCCTGACTAGTAATTCCACCCCTCCTCCTTTAATCCCTCCTGCTCTGTTGCATCTAAAACTGCAGAACTCCAGAACATTGAGCTGCCAGTCCTGCCTATAAGGCAATCGAGTCTCACTAATGGCTACAATATAATCATTGCAGGTGTTGATCCATGCCCTAAACTCATCTGCCTTTCCTATGATGCTTCTTGCATTGAAATACATGCAGCTCAGGACATTAGTTGCACCATGCTCAACATTTTAATTCCTAACTTAGTCTGAGGTCACAACAACATCAGTCTCCATAACCTCTCCACTATCTGGCACTCTGGCTCCCATCTCTCTGCAACTCTAGTTTAAACCCCACCGTGCAGCATTAACAAATCTTCCCACCAAGATATTAGTCCCTTTCCAGTTCAGGTGTAAACCATCTCTTCTGTACAGGTCCCACTTTGCCTGAAAGAGAGCCCAATGATCCAAAAATCTTATGCCCTCACTCCTACCCTAACTCCTTAACTGCATGTTAAACTATATAATCTTCTTATTTCTGGCCTCACTAGTACATGGCATGGGTAGTAATCCTAAAATCACAACCCTGAAGGTCCTGCCTTTTAACTAAGCTCTTAAATCCTGAACTCATTTTGCAGATCCTTGTCATTCTTCCTACATATAGTATGTCATTGGTACCTACATGGACCACAACTTCTGGCTGTTCACCCTCCCTCTTAAGAATACTGAGGACTGGATCTGTGACATCCAAGACCCTGGCATCCAGGAGGCAACATACGATCTGGGAATCTCATTCCCGCCACAGAACCTCATTTCTTTTCCCCTAAGTAACAAATCCCCTATCACCACAGCTCCCCTCTTTTCCCCCTGTTCTTCTGAGTCAGAGAACCAGACTCGGTGCCAGAGACTGTGACTTTCCTCTGCTAGGTCATTCCCCCAGTGGTATCAGAAGTGTTATAGCTGTTGTTGAGGGGGATGGCCACAGGGGTTCTCGATACTGTCTGTTTTAAACCCTTTCTCTTTCCTGCCTGTCGCCTTGTGTCCTGTGTCCTGTACCTTGGGTATAACTACCTCTCTATATGACCGATCTATCACCCCCTCAGCCTCCTGAATGATTCAGAGCAAGAAGGCTATGAGTGGAGGCTAATTTTCAGAGTGAAGGGTTTTTTTTTTACTACTCAGGGTAAAAGAGAGGCGAGACTGCGCAGGCACGTGACGTCAGCCAGTAGAGTGAGAAAGGTTTAAAAAGGCAAGAAATCTTCAACGGTTTTTGATTTGGAGCAAGATGGCAGCGAGTGAATGGCTGATTTTTCGGAGTGAAGGGAGTTTTTTCACTACTCGGGGTAAAAGAGAGACTGCGCAGGTGCGTGACGTCAGCCAGTAGAGTGCGAAAGGTTTAAAAAGAAGGCAGCCATATCCAGAGGGCAGCGTCAGAGTGGGCAGCAGAATGGTAGGGTTTTGGCTCAACGGGTTTAGGCAATAACGGGACAAGGCGAGGTAGGTTTAACAGTGTTAATTGTGGAAAGGAGGAAGTATGTGTGTGAGGCCAGTTTTCTGTGCTCGGTGTCAGATGTAGGAGGTCCTGGAGACTCCAAGCCTCCTGGACAGCCATATCTGCTCCAGGTGCGTCGAGCTGCAGCTCCTGAGGGATGGAATTAGGGAACTGGAGTTGCAGCTCGATGACCTTCGTCTGGTCAGGGAGTATGAGGAAGTGATAAAAAAGAATTATAGGCAGGTGGTGGTCACACCGGGGCCACGGGAGACAGACAATTAGGTCACAGTCAGAAGGGGGAAGGGGAAGTGTCAGGTACTAGAGAGTATCCCAGTGGCTGTACCCCTTGACAATAAGTACTCCTGTTTGAGTACTGTTGGGGGGGACAGCCTACCTGGGGGAAGTGGCAGTGGCTGTGCCTCTGGCACAGAGTCTGGCCCTGTGGCTCAGAAGGGTAGGGAAAGGAAGAGGAAGGCAGTAGTGGTAGGGGACTCTATAGTCAGGGGTTCAGACAGGCGATTCTGTGGACGCAGGAAAGAAACTTGGATGGTAGTTTGTCTCCCAGGTGCCAGGGTCTGGGATGTTTCTGATCGTGTCCAAGATATCCTGGGGTGGGAGGGAGAACAGCTAGAGGTTGTGGTACATATTGGTACCAATGGCATAGGTAGGAAAAGGGAAGAGGTCCTGAAAAAGACTACAGGGAGTTAGGAAGGAAGTTGAGAAGCAGGACCTCAAAGGTAGTAATCTCGGGATTACTGCCTGTGCCACGCGACAGAGAGAAAAGGAATAGAATGAGGTGGAGGATAAATGTGTGGCTGAGGGATTGGAGCAGGGGGCAGGGATTCAGATTTCTGGATCAATGGGACCTCTTTTGGGGCAGGTGTGACCTGTACAAAAAGGACGGGTTGCTCTTGAATCCCAGGGGGACCAATATCCTGCTGGGGAGGTTTGCTAAGGCTACTGGGGAGAGTTTAAACTAGGGTTGTTGGGGGGTGGGAACCGAACTGAAGAGACTGGGGAAGAGGAGGTTGGCTCACAAATAGAGAAACTTTGTAGACAGTGCAAGAAGGAAGATAGGCAGGTGATAGAGAAGAGACACGTTCAGACCGAAGGTTTGAAATGTGTCTATTTTAACAAAAGGAGTGTTGTGAACAAAGAGGATGAGCTTAGAGCGTGGATCAGTACTTGGAGATATGATGTGGTGGCCATTACAGAGACTTGGATGGCTCAGGGACAGGAATGGTTATTTCAAGTGCTGGGTTTTAGATGTTTCAGAAAGAACAGGGAGGGAGGCAGAAGAGGTGGGGACGTGGCACTGTTGATCAGAGATAGAGTCACGGCTTCAGAAAAGGTGGACATCATGAAGGGATTGTCTACAGAGTCTCTGGGTGGAGGTTAGGAACAGGAAGGGGCAATAACTTTACTGGGTGTTTTTTATAGGCTGCCCAATAGTAACAGGGATATTGAGGAGCAGATAAGGAAACAGATCCTGGAAAGGTGTAATAATAACAGAGTTGTTGTGGTGGGAGATTTTAGTTTCCCAAATATCGATTGGCATCTCCCTAGAGCAAGGGGTTTAGATGGGGTAGAGTTTGTTAGGTGTGTTCAGGAAGGTTTCTTGACACAATATGTAGATAAGCTTACAAGAGGAGAGGCTGTACTTGATCTGATATTGGGAAATGAACCTGGTCAGGTGTCAGATCTCTCAGTGGGAGAGCATTTTGGAGATAGTGATCATAATTCTAACTCCTTTACAATAGCATTGGAGAGAGATAGGAACAGACAAGTTAGGAAAGCGTTTAATTGGAGTAAGGGGAACTATGAGGCTATCAGGCAGGAAATTGGAGGCTTAAGTTGGAAACAGATGTTCTCAGGGAAAAGTATGGAAGAAATATGGCAAATGTTCTGGGGATATTTGTGTGGAGTTCTGTATAGGTTTGTTCCAATGAGACAGGGAAGTTATGGTCGGGTACAGGAACCGTGGTGTACAAAGGCTGTAGTAAATCTAGTCAAGAAGAAAAGAAAAGCTTACAAAAGGTTCAGAGAGCTAGGTAATGTTAGAGATCTAGAAGATTATAAGGCTAATAGGAAGGAGCTTAAGAAGGAAATTAGAAGAGTCAGAAGGGTTTCTGATTTGGAGAACAAATCATATGAAGCAAAGTTAGCAGAGCTGGGACTTTTCTCTTTGGAGTGTAAAAGAATGAGAGGGGACTTGATAGAGGTCTACAAGATTATGAGAGGCATAGATAGGGTGGATAGTCAGTACCTGTTCCCCAGAGCACCAATAGCAAACACCAGAGGGCTTATGTACAAAATTAAGGGAGGGAAGTTTAGGGAAGACATCAGGGGTAAGTTTTTTACACAGAGGGTTGTGAGTGCCTGGAATGACTTGCCAGGGATGGTGGTGGAGGCTAAAACATTAGGGGTATTTAAGAGCCTCTTGGACAGGCACATGGATGAAAGAAAAATAGAGGGTTATGGGGTAGCGTGGGTTTAGTACTTTTTTTTATGGATTATATGGGTCGGCACAACATGGAGGGATGAAGGGCCTGTACTGTAATGTTTTATGGTTCTATGGATCTAAGGGGCCATGAGAAAGCCTTGGCAAGCAGGATTAAGGAAATACTCAAGGTATTCTACAAGTATGTGAAGAGCAAGAGGATACGATGTGAAAGAATAGGACCTATCAAGTGTGACAGCGGGAAAGTGTGAATGGAACTGGAGGAAATAGCAGAGGTATTTAATGAATGCTTTACTTCAGTATTCACTATGGAAAGGATCTTGGTGATTGTAGTGATGACTTGCAGCAGACTGAAAAGCTTGAGCATGTAGATATTAAGAAAGAGGATGTGCTGGAGCTTTTGGAAAGCATCAAGTTGGATAAGTTGCCGGGACTGGGTGAGATGTACCCCAGGCTACTGTGGGAGACAAGGGAGGAGATTGCTGAGCCTCTGGCGATGATCTTTGCCTCATCATTGGGGACAGGAGAGGTTCTGGAGGATTGGAGGGTTGCATATGTTGTTCCTTTATTCAAGAAAGGGAGTAGAGATAGCCCAAGAAATTATAGATCAGTGAGTCTTACCTCAATGATTGGTAGGTTAATGGAGAAGATCCTGAGAGACAGGATTTCTGAACATTTGGAGAGGTATAATATGATTAGGAATAGTCAGCATGGCTTTGTCAAGGGCTGGTAGTGCCTTACGAGCCTGATTGAAATTTTTGAGGATGTGACTAAACACATTGATGAAGGAAGAGCAGTAGATGTGGTGTATATGGATTTCAGCAAGGCATTTGATAAGGTACCCATGCAAGGCTTATTGAGAATGTAAGGAGGCATGGGATCCAAGGGGACATTGCTTTGTAGATCCAGAACTGGCTTGCCCTCAGAAGGCAAAGACTGGTTGCAGATGGGTTATATTCTGCATGGTGGTCGGTCACCAGTGGAGTGCCTCAGGGATCTGTTCTGGGACCCTTATTCACTGTGATTTTTATAAATGACTTGGATGAGGAAGTGGAGGGATGGGTTAGTAAGTTTGCTGATGACACAAAGGTTGAGGGTGTTGTGGATAGTGTGGAGGGCTCTCAGAGGTTACAGCAGGACATTGATAGGATGCAAAACCGGGCTGAGAAGTGGCAGATGGAGTTCAACGCAGATAAGTGTGAAGTGGTTTATTATGGTAGTTTAAATATGATGGCAGAATATAGTACTAATGGTAAGACTCTTGGCAGTGTGGAGGATCAGAGGGATCTTGGGGTCCGAGTCCATAGGACGCTCAAAGCAGCTGCTCAAGTTGACTCTGTAGTTAAGAAGGCATTCGGTGTATTGGCCTTCGTCAGTCGTGGAATTGAATTTACGGGCCCAGAGGTAATGCTGCAGCTATATAGGACCCTGGTCAGACCCCACTTGGAGTACTGTGCTCAGTTCTGGTTGCCTCACTGCAGGAAGTCTGTGGAAGCCATAGAAAGGGTGCAGTGGAGATTTACAAGGATGTTGCCTGGATTGGGGAGCATGCCTTATGAGAATAGGTTGAGTGACCTTGGCCTTTTCTCCTTGGAGCGAAGGAGGATGAGCGGTGACCTGATAGAGGTGTACAAGATGATGAGAGGCATTGATCGTGTAGATAGTCAGAGGCTTTTTCCCAGGGCTGAAATGGTTGTCACAAGAGGACACAGGTTTAAGGTGCTGGGGAGTAGGTACAGTGGAGATATCAGGGGTAAGTTTTTCACAGAGAGTGGTGAGTGCGTGGAATGGGCTACCAGCAACGGTAGTGGAGGTGGATATGATAGGGTCTTTTAAGAGACTTTTGGATAGGTACATGGAGCTTAGTAAAATAGAGGGCTATAGGTAAGCCTAGTAATTTCTGAGGTAGGGACATGTTCGGCACAACTTTGTGGGCCGAAGGGCCTGTATTGTGCTGTAGGTTTTCGATGTTTCTATGATCCAGAGTTCATCCAGTTCCAGCTCCAACTCCTTAATGGGGAGTGTTAGAAATTGCAGCTAGATGTACTTCTTACTGGTGAAGTAGTCAGGGATATTGGAGGTCTGCCTGCCTTCGCAGATCCCTCAAGAGGAGCATTCAAGTATTGTGCCTGATGTGGCATCCCTACTGTTCTGAGGAAATATAAAGATGGAACTGCAATCAACTGTGGGTGAGTCTTGTTGAGTTTTTACCATTTGGAGAGCATGGAACAAGTACAGGTACATTGGCCCACTGTTTGTATGTTTCCGATTAATCTCATCTGTCAATGCATGACTTGTATCCCTCTCTTGGCTGCCTGTTCATGCCCATAAACATTGCTATTTGTATCTGCTTCTGCCATGTTCTCTTTTAGTGCATTTCAGATGCCTACCCTTATCTTGTTTAAATCTTACCTCACAAATGCTCTTTAAACTTTCTACTCTGTTCTTAATTCAATACCCTCTATTATTTGGCATTTTCACCCTGGGAAAAAGGATACTGATTAGCTACCCTGTCAATGCCTCTGGTTTCTCTTCGGCTCCCAATGCTCCAGAAAAAGCAAACAATTCTCCAACATCACAACTTTTAAACAAAGTAAATCTCATTCAGTAACTTAGTAAAGTCTTTGCAAAAATAATCAATTCTTGCACAATATCAAATTCCGATTCTTCGAATGAAAATAATTTATACATCCAACCATATTAAATCCTCTGCGTCATTTCACATTTTGTTCCCACGCTGGTTCTTCATCTTGGGTGGCTCGTCATCTTGTTTCTTGGTTCATTGGAATGAAATCACTTTATCATCCACAGAAAGACAGTTCACAAATTTATATAAAAACTTGACCAAATGCCTTGGGATGATTTTACAGAACTGATTCCTGACTACATGGTAGGAATTTTGGACACTGGTCTCTGCCGATATTGTCTCATTAAAACTGCCGCATGTTATAGCCGTAGCTTTAATAAATCTTTTATCGCTATTGTCTCTCCTCCAGGGCTTTAACCCTGAGGTTTTCAACTTAGTAGGGTAAAGATACCCACTACTAATTCCACTGTGAACAGTTCATGTCTTCAGCTTCTAATTGTTGCTTTGTTTCTCTTTGTCCATGCCTGCGTCCACCCCACCCAGTCCTTGCATAGCATTTGTTTCAAATTCTCTTTTTTTAAAACCAGTAAACTTTATTTTCATCCCTCTGCAGGTAGAACTTTCTAACATTAATTAATCTGGGTTACACTTTCCCTCTGACACACATACTTTCAAAATGCCTTTGACAATGAAGGAGCTCTTGACTATTTGTATTGCCTGTTTACTTTCAGGTTAGGGTTACTTTCAGATGCAGTTGAAGAAGGATTTGTAGTTGGTCTCCAGCAAAAGCCTTTAAGTCCTGGTAAACCAGTGGTGGACTGAAAATTTATCAAGGAGCTCTTGTGATGAACTTCTAAACAAGTTGAGGGGAAACATTGAAGAAACTGCACAAATAAGGATGAAATACAGTGGAGATTTTACTGGTTGCTCTTTATTGAACCAATGTGGTGCAATAGTCAACAGAAGTTTATAGTTCAACATATCAGCAATGGAGATGAGCACCATCAGGCCTGGTTCTGTCTCCAACAACCTTTGAAAGGGATAATCATCAGAATCTTATTCATCCATTTTTCACACTGCTGATGAGCTTAGGCCTTTCCCTGCTAAAGCATTTTTGTTGCGCAGCAGGCTTTTTCCACTGAGGCTAGGGGAGAAAAAAACCGGAGGACATGGGTTAAGGGTGAAGGGGGAATAGTTTAAAGGGAACATTAGGGGTGGCTTCTTCACACAGAGAGTGGTGGGAGCGTGGAATGAGCTGCCAGTAAATTCGGACTCACTTTTAACATTTAAGAAAAACTTGGACAGGTACACAGATGAGAGGTGTAGCAGACACCAACAGAGTCAACAAACTCATTTGTAAGGCCAGTGATGTTGTTGGGGTGGAACTGGACTCTCTGACAGTGGTGTCTGAAAAGAGGATGCTGTCCAAGTTGCATGCCATCTTGGACAATGTCTCCCATCCACTCCATAATGTACTGGTTAGGCACAGGAGTACATTCAGCCAGAGACTCATTGCACCGAGATGTAACACTGAGCGTCATAGGAAGTCATTCATGCCTGTGGCCATCAAACTTTACAACTCCTCCCTCAGATTGTCAGACACCCTGAGCCAATAGGCTGGTCCTGGACTAATTTCCACTTGGCATTATTTACTTACTATTATTTAATTATTTATGGTTTTATATTGCCATATTTCTGCACTATTCTTGGTTGGTGTGACTGTAATGAAACCCAATTTCCCTCGGGATCAATAAAGTCTGTCTGTATGGAGGGATATGGTCCAGGTGCAGGTCAGTGGGACTAGGCAGAAAAATGGTTCGGCACAGCCAGGAAGAGCCAAAAGGCCTGTTTCTGTGCTGTAATGTTCTATGTTTCTATTGTTCTATGGATTATCAAAAGTTAAATAAAAGCAGAAAATACTGTAAATGTTCAGCAGGTCAGGACACAGCTGTGGGAAGAGAAGCAGAACTAATGTTTCAGATTGAAAACCCTTATAAGAACTCAGTTTTCCCCATCCTTAAAAGTCAGTCAAATGCAACTATTTGTTCAGTATCACTGTAAATCCTGAAATGCTGGTGTCCATTTCAAGAAATAGATGTGGGCCTTTTGGCCTTTTGTGTCAGTTCTGCAAGTTGTTAAGATGGTAATTGACTTTTCATCTCTCTGCCTTTTTCCTGAGAAACGTGAACTGCCCTGATTTCATTACATTTCATTCAGTGACTGCGCCTCAACTTGTGCTATCCCATCCCAGAATTCGATCTGGTGAACTGTTGCCCTTCTCCCTCAGCTGCATCAGAGAACAACTTCTTCCACAAAGGAAGTATGAGGTGTACATCTATCCATATATTATATATGCATCCAGTAGAATTAAGCAAAAAGTGTGCACAACTGTTGCTCAGAGATTGTTTGTATGATGTATTGTGTACCAATACCCTTAAGGGGTATTACCATCAGGACAAAAAGTGAAATCTTTAACATTAGTACATGGACAACTCTGTCATCTTAGACATTGAACTAAGTTGACTCCATGGACGATGACCATCAGCAATCAGTTCCCCGGCAGCCGATGTCAATTGAGGCACAAGTGAGGTTACGTTGTTTGGAAAATGGTCCCACTAATCAGTTTCCTTTTGTTGTTAATGATGTGATATGGTTCAGGGCAATGAGCAGAAGATCTGACAGGAGTGTACATCAGGATGAAACAGAAACTGGGATTGTAAGATTGTCATCAGATGTGTGATCCTCAGTGATGCTGCCACAATTGTGCTTTGCTACTGTATTGCAGTAGTCACCGAGCTCTACTGCACTTCATTTGGAAATCCTAAATAGGTAGTGCCTGCACATTCATGATGTAACAAATCTCCAGTAACCGTGCGGGAGCTGATGGGAATTGTCCCCAATGTAGCTCTTGTTGAGATGGCCCCTTTATGTGGAACTACGTCAAGATATACATAGACTCTGGTTATGCAGACACTAAATGACTGAAGCACTAAAGAAGCAAGACCTCAAATTCTGCTGGGTAATCTACAACTTAATGGTATGAACACAGAGGTCTCTAATTTTAGGTACCCTTCTACCGGTGGGTTCCTTCACCCTTCGTGCAACATTTTATCCAATCAGTGATCACACATTGGGGTTCGATTCCTGCATTTTCTGTAAGGAGCTTGTACATTCTCCCTGTGACTATGTGGATTTCCTCTGGATGCTCCGGTTTCCTACCACATTCCAAAGACAGATTAGAGTTAATGTCAGCTCGTCAGGGGAATTTATGACTTGTCCAAAAAAGACAGCTTACACCTGAACTCAATGGGACCAATATCCTGGTGGTAGGTTTGCTAGAGCTGTTGAGGAGGGTTTAAACTAATCTGGCAGGGGGATAGGAACCCAAGGCATAGGGCTGCACATGGGCAGTTGGCATTTTTATTTATTCATCCACATAGTTAGTTATACAGTGTGGAGTAGGCCCTTCTGGCCCTCCGAGCTGAGTCACCATAGCAACCCCTGCCAACCTTGATTTAAACGTAACCTCATCACAAAACAATTCACAATGGCCAATTCATCTATCCAGTATGTCTTTAGACTGTGGGAGGAAAGCGAGGCACCTGAGGAAAACCCACATATTCCATAGGGAAGACATACAGAGATCCCTTACAGAGGATGCTGGGAATAAACTACGAACTCCAATGCCTGAAGCTGTAATAGTGTCACGCTAACTGCTACGCTACTGTGGTGTATACAAGTAGATGCAGTGTGCAGTGAGGCTGTGAGAAAGGACAGGCAGATGATAGAGAAAAATTGCAGTCAGTATAATGGGTTGAAGTGTAACAGGAATAAAATCAAAAAGGGTGACGAATACAGGACTAAATGTGTTATATTTGAATGCACACAGTATATGGAATGTGGTAGTTGATCTTGCAGCACAGTTAGAGATTAGCAGGTATGACATTATGGACATCACTGAGTCATGACTGCAAGAAGGTTATAATTGGGAGCTTAACATCCAAGAATACACATTGTATGGGAAGAACAGGCAGGTAGGCAAAGAGAGTGGGGTGGCTCTATTGGTAAAAAATGAAATCTAATCTTTAGAAAGAGATGCCATAGAATCAGAAGACGTAGAATCCTTGTGGGTAGAGTGAAGAAAGTGCAAGGGTAAAAAGTCCCTGATGGGAGTTATATACACATCTCCAAACAGTAGCCAGGATGTGGGCTACAAATTACAATGGGGGAATAGAGAAGTCATGTCGAAAGGGCAATGTTACGATAGTCATGGGAGATTTCAATATGCAGGCAGATTAGGAAAATCAGATTGATGCCAGATCACAAGAGAAGGAATTTGTAGAATGCCCACAAGGTAGCTTTCTAGAGGAGCTTGTGTTTGAACTCCTGAGGGAAAAGGCAATTCTGGATTGGGTGTTGTGTAATGATCTAGATTTGATAAGGGCTTAAGGTAAAGGAACCCTTCAGAGGCTGTTTGAAAGAGAGAAGACAAAATCAGATATATCCGTATTACAGGAGTAAAGGTAATAATAGAGGCATGAGTGAAGCGCTGGCCAAAGTTGATTGGAAGGGATTGCTAGCATGAATGAAGGCAGAGCAGCAATGGCTGGAATTTCTGGGAACAATTTGAAAGCACAGGTAGATATATCCCAAAGAAGAAGCAGTATTCTAAAAAGAGAATGAGACAACCATGGATGAGACAAGGGAAGTCAACGACAGAATGAAAGCAAAAAAAGGATATAAAATATAGTCATAGAACATTGCAGCACAGCAACAGGGCTTCTGACATGTCTAGTCCATGCTAAAATATTAACCTACCTAATCCTATTGACCTGCACCTGGAACATTGTCCTCCATACCCCTACAATTCATGTACCTATTCAAATTTCTTGGTAACTTCGAAATTGAACCTGCATCCACCACTTCTGCAGGCAGCTCGTTCCACACTCTCACTACCTTTTGGGCGAAGAAATTCCACATCAAATTACCCTTAAACATTTCACCTTTCACCCTTAACCCATGACTTCCAGTTCTACTTTCACCCAACCTTAGCATTCATGCCAGGACTTTAGACAAAAGTACAGTTACTTTCCCAAGAGGTAAGTCTGGTCACCCACTGATCCACCCCTCCACCACTCCCACTACTTTATCATTTCCTCTCAGAGTCACATTATGTACTCCAGACACTCCTGTGCCCAGAATCACATTATGGACATGCAATCAATCTATGCATATAAGCTAGCTTATGTTTTTAAATTATTATGTTCTTTATCTTATTGTTTACTCTATGCTGAATCAGATCCAGAGTAACAACTACTCTGATCTCCTTCACACTTGTGCATGGGACATGACATTGAACAATCTTGAATCTTGAAATTGATGGCTTTGTGGCCAAGTTTGCAGGCAATAAGGAGACAGGTGGAGGGGCAGGTGGTGTTGATCAAGTAGGACGACTGCAGAAGGGCTTAGACAGATTAGGAGAAAGTGTAAAGAAGTGACAGATGGAATATAATGTAGGGAAATGTATGATCATATACTTTGCTAGAAGGAATAAGGACATTGAATCGTTTCTAAATGGGGAGAATATTCAGAAATCAGAGGTGCAAGGGGTCTTGGGAGTCCTCTTGCAGACTCCCTAAAGGTTAACTTGCAGGTTAAGTCAGTGGTAAAGAATGCAAATGCAATGTTAGCATTCATTTTTAAAGGACTCATATACCCATTGGGGGGACTTCCGGTAAGATGGCGATTGTTTAGTTGCTCCGAACTTTTGCTCCGTTATTCTTCTTACCTTTGCACTATGTGTCTCCCTTTTTAAACCTTAGTTAGGTATTTTATTAGTTCTCTTCTACCTGCCTGCAAACACATCTATCTTATAATGGCTACCAAAAGTACTAAAACCGGGAAAAAGGAAACTTCTATGGCTTTGCCGGCTGACATTCTCGCTGTTCTGGAACAACATCGACAAGATACTTTAATGGATTTTAGAACTGAATTTAGAATTTCTTTCAACCAGCTGAATGTCAAACTGGATCAGATTAATGCTAGAGTGGATGATCATGCTGAACATTTATCTCGCATTGACGTAACTTCTGAAGATTTAAAATGCCGTGTTCAATATCTTGAAACTCTCTGCTCCAACCTAGAGGAGAAGAATAGTAAACTTTTTCCAAAATGGTGGATCTTGAAAATCAGAGCAGACATTGCAATCTACGAATTCTTGGTTTGCCAGAGGCCAACGAAAAGGGCTCTCCTGTTGAATTTTTTTCCAAGTTTCTCTGTGAGATTTTTGGGAAATAATTTTTTCCGACTCCACCTGAGCTTGAAAGGGCACACAGGATCTATGTTCCTCGAGCAATTCTGGGTTCCCGCCCACGGCCGATTATTTTATGCTTTCATCAATACCAGGTGAAAAACCGTTTGATGATGGAGGCACGCCGCACAGGTACTTTTGCCTTTCAAAATACGGTTATTCGTTTTGTGGAGGATTTTGCCCCCTAGGTTCTGAAGATGCGTGCTGAGTTTAAAGGTGTAATGAAAGTGCATTTTGATCGCGGATTCAGACCCTCTCTCCGAAACCCAGCCAATCTTCGAATTACGCTTACTACTGGAGATTATAAGTGGTTTAAATCAGTGAAGGAGGCTGAGGCGTTTGTTGGAAGTCTTCCAGCCACCTTGTCTTCTTCAGAACCGGCCTGACCTTCTAAAATGGTTGATAAGTACTTCTCGATGTAAAACTATTTTTTCCGAACTCAGACTTTACTTGAATAATTCAGTCATTATCTATTGAAACTCTAAGGGCTGTAGTCAATCTCTCCCTGGACTTGGTGCGTTTTTTCTAAATAGATAATTTAAATTTAATGTTTCCCTGCGAACTTTTAGATTTTACCTGTGTAATCTATTTTATTTTTGTATAACCTTATCTATAGAGAACTACAATTGTCTTTAACTTGTTTTGGAGGTTTGGAGTTTTTATTGAAGGCCTCCCTGTTGGTTGATTCATAGTTTAAGTTTTGCTTTTTTTTCTGTTCAAAGTGGGCGGGTCAGCATTTTCATTTATCTTTTGCTGCCAATGCTAGGGGGGGGTCTCCATCCTTATTAATTCAAATATTCCTTTTGAACTCCATAATAAGATATCTGATACAAATGGCCGTTTTATTATTGTTTCTGGTAAATTATACAATACTAAAGTTGTACTAGCAAACCTGTATGCTCCCAATTTTGATGATGTTAATTTTTTTGAACGTTTTTTCTCCTCGCTACCAGATTTAAACTCATACTCTCTTATACTGGGTGGCGATTTCAATTGTTGGTTAGATCCTAATTTGGATCGATGGTCCTCTGTTACTAGACTACTTACTAAATCTGCCTTAGCTATTCACTCTTTTCTCTCTAATTATGGTATCTCTGATATATGGCGTTTCCTTCATCCCACTGAGAGAGACTATTCTTTTTTTTCACATGTTCACCATACCTTTACTAGAATTGACTACTTTTTACTCGATAATCAACTTATTCCATTTGTCTATTCTTGTGACTATCAGAGTATACTGATTTCTGACCATGCCCCAATTACTTTGTCTTTAAATTTTCCTGGTCTCCCTCAGAGGAATAAACACTGGCGTTTTGACTCGACTTTATTATCGGATGATGATTTTCTAAAATTTATTGAGGATCAGATAACCTTTTATTTTAACACCAATACATCATCTGAAACGTCATCCCAGATTGTCTGGGATGCCATGAAAGCATATTTGAGGGGTCAAATAATCTCCTATACAGCAAATCTTATTAGAAAGTCCTGTGCAGATCGATTAGACCTCATTAATCAGATTAAAGAATTGGATCAACTGTGTGCTCAAACTAAGAATCCTGAATTATACAAGAAGCGTGTAGAACTTCAAACTAAATTTAATCTTCTGTCTACTCAACCTGTCGAATGCCAACTTCTTGAAAGTAAGAGTCGCTTCTATATTCATGGTGACAAATCTGGTAAATTTCTAGCCAATCAGCTGAGACGTTCCAAAGCCAAACAACATATTACAAAGATCCGGAAGGAGAATGGAGACTTTACATCGGATCACTTAGAAATCAATGACGCATTTAAAAATTTCTATTCTCGACTTTATTCCTCTGAATCTTTGAATGACAATATCTCTGTTGATCACTTTTTAAATAATCTGAATATTCCTTCACTTTCATCTGATTTCAAAGCCAAACTTAATGCGCCTATTTCATCAGAAGAAATATCTTTTGCAATTTCTGCATTGTCTTCAGGGAAATCTCCTGGACCTGATGGGTTCCCCGTAGAATTTTATAAATCATTCTCTTCACTTCTTTCCCCTCAGTTATTCTCAGTATTATCTGACTCGTTTAATTACGGTAAATTGCCACCCTCTTTTAATGAGGCATCTATTATTCTTTTATTAAAAAAGGGTAAAGAGTGTTCCTCATATAGGCTGATTTCTTTGCTCAATGTTGATGTTAAAATCTTGGCCAAAGTTTTGGCTTATAGATTAGAAACTGTTATTCCCTCTATTATTTCTGATGATCAAACTGGTTTTATTAAAAACCGTCTTCCTTTTTTTAACATTCGGCGTTTATTTAACATTTTATATTCACCTCCAACTGGGATTCCTGAATGTGTTATTTCCCTCGATGCGGAGAAAGCATTTGATCGTATAGAATGGAACTACCTTTTTGCAGTTTTAGAAAAATTTGACTTCAGTCAAAGTTTTATCTCTTGGATCAAATTGCTGTATTTGTGTCCTACTGCCTCTGTTTTGACCAATTTTCAGAAATCCCAGTTATTTAACCTCAAACGTGGCACCCACCAGGGATGCCCTTTAAGTCCCTTTCTCTTTGATTTGGCTATAGAACCTTTGGCGATAGCATTTCGAAATTGTCCTGAATTGACCAGGATTTGGAGAGGGGGTGTTGAGCATAGAGTTTCTCGTTATGCTGATGACTTATTACTTTTTCTTTCAAATCCATCTACATCCTTACCTCCAATGTTTTCACTTCTTGATCAGTTTAGCCAGTTCTCTGGCTATAAACTTAATTTACATAAGAGCGAACTTTTCCCAATTAATAAAGAAGCACAAGAATTAACATTTCGTGATCTCCCTTTTAAAGTAGTTCATAATCAATTTACTTATCTTGGGAATACAGTCACAAGGAAGTTTAAAGATCTCTTTCGTGAAAATTTTGCCAATCTTTCATATACTATAAAACAGAGTCTGTTACAATGGTCACCTCTATCTATGTCTTTGGTAGGTCGTATCAATGTGGTTAAAATGTATGTTCTCCCTAAACTTTTATATTTATTTCAATCAATCCCAATTTTTATTCCTAAATCTTTTTTTGATTCCTTAAACTCTATTATTTTGTCATACCTGTGGAAGAATAAACGCTCTAGAATGAATAAAGTTTATCTCCAAAAATCTAAAAAAGAGGGTGGCATGGCTTTACTTAACTTTCATTTATATTATTGGGCAGCCAATATACGTTGTGCTACCTTTTGGTCTTTTTTCCATGGCCAACCCGAGTGCCCTAATTGGGTGGCAATGGAGTTAAGTTCCACTAAAGATTTATCTATCTCTGCGCTTCTTGGCTCTGTACTCCCTAGTAGTTTGTCCAGATTAATAGTTAATCCTCTTGTTAGACACATTTTGCGTATATGGGCTCAGTTTAGGAAGTTTTATGGTTTCCATGGTTTTTCCTTTTCTAGCCTTATCTTACATAATCACCTTTTTTCCCCTACTACGTATGATTCAGCATTCCATGATTGGTATAGGAAGGGCATTAGACATTTTGAAGATCTTTTTATTGATAATCGCTTCGCATCTTTTCAACAGCTCTCTGCCAAGTTCAATCTGCCCAATGACCATTTTTTTAGATATCTCCAAATTAGACACTTTATTAATCCTTTAATTCCTAACTTCCCTGAAATGCCTGAGAAAAATGTTATGGATTTCTTTCTTTCTATTAATCCACTAGGTAAAGGTTTAATATCATTTATTCATGATAAATTAGCATCCTTACGGCTTGCCCCTGTGGATAAAATTAGATTGGCTTGGGAGCATGATTTAAATATCTCCTTATCTGATGAGACTTGGGATTCGATTCTCAAATCGGTTAATTCAACCTCTCTTTGTGCTCGCCATTGCCTTTTACAGTTTAAGATTGTTCATAGAGCCCATATGTCTAAATCTAAACTATCTCGATTTTACCTTAACATTAGTCCTCTCTGTGATAAATGCAAAAGGGGCAAGGCCTCTCTCATTTATATGTACTGGTTTTGTCCTAGCTTGGAGAAATTTTGGAAAGACGTCTTCATAACGTTATCTTGTATTCTGAATCACCACCTAGAACCTAACCCTTTAATTGCTTTGTTCGGTTTTTTGGGTGAGACAGATTTATGTCTGAGTTCAACTAAGTGTCGAATATTATCTTTTGCTTCTCTCCTGGCTAGACGTTTAATCCTCCTTAGATGGAGGGATGTTGCCCCGCCCATGCATGCTCAAAGGCTTAATGATATTATGTCCTGCTTAGACCTTGAAAAAATTCATTATTCAGTTCTTAATTTGGATACAAAGTTCCATAAGGTCTGGGGACCTTTTATTGAGTATTTTCATAACCTTCCTCTTAACTAAGGTTTTTTTTTCCGGTCCCTTGCTTTCAGCTCCTTTTTTGTTGGTAGTAGGCATTAATATCTTCTGTTGCTAAGTGTATTTACAGTTTTGAGGGTCTGAATGTCCTGATGTATACTCTCTAGATTGTGTTGTGGTTGGTCTGGAGTTCTTTTTTGTTGCGGGGCTTGGGGAGGATACTAATTTTACATGTCTTCAATTTGGGTGCTTTCTCAATTATCTTCTTTTGTATTATATTATTATTGTATGTTTATTTTTGCACTGTATTAATGTTCTTCATTTCGATCTGGTTTTTTTTATCTGTAGCGATGTAGAAAATGTATAAAAAAACTAATTAAAAAAAGGACTAAAATACAAAAGCAAGGATTTTATATCTTACAAGACTGAGAATTTATGAGGCATTGATCAAACTACACTTGGAATATTGTGAGCAGTTTTGGGCCCGTTCTCTAAGAAAGAAATTTCTGTCATTGGAGAGGAGGTTCATCAGAATGATCCTGGGAATAAAAGAGATTAAGGAGTGCAAGGATCCCCACTCCTACTCTAACAACTTTCTATAGGACTGCTATCAAGAGTGTCCTGTCTGGCTGTATCACTGTGTGGTGAGGAAGCTGCCAGGCATTAGTCTGCAAGACCCTACAGAAGATAATAAATCTGCTATGAGGATCATGGGGATCTTCCTCCCCCTTTTTTGTGACATTTATTGGGATTATTGCATACAAATGGCCCAAAGCTTTGTTGAGATTCCGATCAACCATCCCATGATCTTCTTCACCCACTACTGTCAAGAAGCAGGTGTAGGAGCACCAGAACTAGGATAACCAGACTGCGTAACATCAGGCTGTGATACTAGTGAATTCTGAGGTCTCATCATTGGGATGGTGAGCTGTATCCTATTTACTGCACTGTATACTGTTTACTCTTTACCTCTGCTGCACACAACATGCTTCTTAAATTATATTTAATTTACTTACTTAAGACATAATTTGGTTTCATGTGCTGCGTGTGATATACTGTGTTTTGTGGGTGAACCATGGTCCAGAGGAATGTTTCATATGTGTGTACAGTCAGATGACAAAAACCTTGAACTTGAACTTAATGTATGAGGAGCATTTGATGGCTCTGGGCTGCACTTTCTGGAATTTCAAAGGTGGGGGGAATCTCATTGAAACTTATCGAATGTTTCTTATTGTGAGAGAGTGTAAGACCAGAGGGCATAGCCTCAGAGTAGAAGGATGTTCCTTTAGAATTAAGATGAGGAGTAACTTCTTCAGCCAGAGGGTGGAATCAGTGGAATTCATTGCGACAGGCGGCTGTAGAGGCCAAGTAATTGGGTATAATAAAAAAAAATATGTTCTTGATTAGTAATAGCAGCAAAGATTATGTGATTAAAGAAGTCAGGAGAATGGGTTTGCAAGGGTTAATAAATATGCCATGATGGAATGGTGGACCATTGGGTTGAATGCCTAATTCTGCTCCTATGTCTTGGTGAGTTGTGGGCATGCTATATTAGCATTTGAAGTGTTGTGACACTTGCAGTGTTGGTTCTTGACACAAATGTTGCATCTCACTAAATGCTTTGATGTTTCAATGTATATGTGACAAATAAAGCCAATATTTAATCTTTATCTTTACCCCCAACTCTCCCTATTTCAGATCCTCCTCTGGTCCTCTCTTTTTTGCTCCCATTGTCTTATACATTGCCCCCGTAACCTGTCTTCATTCCACTCCCTGAATTGCCCCATTTGGTTCTGGTTCCACCTGCAATTCACCTCTCCCTAATGGTTCCCATTTTCTCCTCCTTTTCTTATCAGAGTCCAGTATGGGGAGCCCTTGGTGACCCTTCAACACCTGCCTTCAGTCTTCACAGTCCTTTCCTCAGCCTTTCCCTATCTGTTTCTCCATATATACTGTATATTCTCTCTCTCCTCCATCCATCCTTCACTTGCCACTGTCTCTCAATTCCACCCCCAATCATCTTCCCTACCTGCTACCACCTGCCTGACATCTAACATGGTCCTCAATCAACCAATCCCCTTGGACTCCTGACATTCCCCTTCCCCTCATTTTTCTGTTCATCTTACCTCTAAAACTCTCAGTCCTATGCAAGATTTCAATCTGAAATTTTGACAATTCCTTTCCTCCAACTGATGATGCTCAATGCACTGAATGTTTCCTGTGACAAACAAGAGAAAATTCCACAGATGCTGGAAATCCAAGCAACACACACAGCATTATGTCCTGTCCTCCAGCATTTTGTGTGTGTTGAGTGCTTCCAGTGACTAGCTTGTCACACTAAATGACAGCATGTGTAAAGATTTTCTTCATTCCCTGACATTACAAAAGTTGAGCCTGGCTGGCTACATAACACAATAAACAGCTGGAGCATGCCACTTTAACTGTCCGTTTGTGCAGACACCATTGACCAAAGCCAACCAGGTAGTGGTCTGCAGGGAGTAAATACATGATCCTGTAGGAAAAGGAGATGGTGAATCCTTTGGGGTAGTTTCTGGAACAGAGGATCCACAAGCAGCTTAGTTGGTGCTTGGTTGGTGTTTGTCAGAGCCTTCATTCACAAGAGTCTCAGTCACCTCATTGACCTTGAGGCTAACACCATCTCTATCTGCAGTGTGCGTTTAACAAGCAGGTATGGAAAGAGATTTCAGATCTTGGTTGAAGTTAATTCCAAGCAGGCTCTTCCATCCTACTTCAAGCATTAACAACTGCAAGAAGATCACAGACTTGGTGAAATGATGATTAGGTCTGTCTGAAAGATACTGGTTACAAGAAGCTGTTCACAGCTGTGCAAGGCAGATTGGCATATTCTACGTTCTGAATGGGCAAAGAATTCAATAGATTCTTTATAGTCTAAGCATAGTTCTCCACTATGTGGCCAGCCTGTTATTTTGATATCATTTCCTTTTGGTTCTAGATTCTCCTAAGTTCTCATCTTCTACCCTATCATGCCCTTTCAAGTTATCTTTACTTAATTAGATCACCTCTCAGTCTTCCAAACTCAGTGGAAAATAGGTCCAATCTGCTCAACCTTCTCAAGCTTCACCCAAGGAGAACACCTAGTGAGCCTTCTGCATTCTATGTCCAATCATGGTGAATTTCTATCACCACTTCATTCCGTGAGCTGCTAACCTTATGCTTCCCCTGTGTAGAGTGGTTAAAGGCAATACCCCTAATCAAGCACTGGACTGGTCAGCAAGCATGACCAGGGCATTCAATGACACTAAACAAGCTCTTTATAATACAAGCAACACACACAAAATGCTGGTGGAACGCAGCAGGCCAGGCAGCGTCTACAGGGAGAAGTACAGTCGACATTTCAGGCCAAGACCCTTCGTTAGGACTAACTCAACAAACTGCAAATGCAAAATAAAAAAAATCTATTATAATAATTAAGCAATGATTATAGAAAACCATCAAGCTCTTGAACCAGGGGGATGAAGATTCCTTGAAAGTGAGCCCATAGGTGTGGGAATAGTTTATTAATGGGGCAAGTGAAGTTGAGTGAAATTATCCCCCTGGTTCAAGAATTTGATGGCTTTTGGGTGATAACTGTTCCTGAACTTAGTGGGGTGAGTCCTGAGGCTCCTGTACTTTCTTCTTGTTGGTGGTAGCGAGAAGAGAGCATGTCTGGGTGATGGTGGGGGTCCCTGATGATAGATACTGCTTTCCTGTAACAGCATTCCACGTAGATGTGCTCAATGGTGGGAAGGGGTGGACAAGTATCCACTATTTTTGTAGGATTTTCCATTCAAGCGCATTGGTGTTTCAAGTGATGCAGCCAGTCAATATACTCTCCACCACACATCTTTAGAAGTTTGTCAAAGTATTAGATGTCATGCCAGAATTAGCTGGCTGGTGGTGCAGTGCCATCAGCACTGGACTTTGAGGTGAATGTTGCGCGTTTTCCATCTGTGCTGGGTTCAGAGTTGATTTGGCCTTGTAAAAAACAGACAAATGCTAAGGAAATGGCAAAATGCCATCCAATGCGCCACAAGGTGTGAAAAGGAGCAACAAGTCTTCATAAACTACTAAGGAAGTAGAGTCACTACAATGTTTTCTTCATAGTTGAACTTACTTGCTGGGCCCAGGACATATCTTCTGAAATGATAACATCAAGGAATTTAAAGTTGCTGACTCTCTCCACCCCTGATCCCCCAGTAAGGACTGGCTCATGGATCTCTGGTTTCCTCCTCCTGAAGTCAATAATCAGCTCCATGGTCTTGCTGACAATGAGTGAGAGGTTGTTGTGATATCACTCAGCCAGATTTCAATCTCTTTCCTATATGTCGATTCATCACCACCTATGACTGTGGTGACATCAGCAAACTTAAATATGGCACTCTGCTATTCTGTTTGTCTTTGATTGAATGCATTTGAATCCATCCCACATCTCATCTTGGCCAGCTTTACTTCCACTTTTTACTCAACAGTATATAAAAGTAAGTAAAGCTGAATATTATTTAATTGGCATGCAAAGAATGCGGCAGTCAGAATAATGTCACTGGCCTTGTTCAAGAAACACAGACAGATAACAAAGATTAGGGCAAACAAAGCAAGCAATGGAAAAGAAAAATGGAAAATTCACCTTTGTTTGTACGGAAGACTATACTGTTCCCTGATTTGGCCTCCTTTTTAAGGACAGGTTTTATTTGCCTAAAAATTCTTGTCAATTTTTAGTAGTGTGGGGTGGGGGGGGGGAGGAATCCATAATAGCGGCTACTTTTGACGGGAGGGGTATTGCACCTTCTGTGGAGATGCGATGATTGTCAATGGTTGACAACCCAAACTGGCATTTAGCAGGATTAATAATCAAGCCATGTTGGCTTAAGTGCTCAAAAGGTGTGTTGAGATGGGATACGTGTTTGAATTTGGATGCACTGTATGTCATCCAGGTAACCAAAAAGAAAATCTAAGCCTTTAAAACAGAATCCATCAGCTGTTGGAAAGTCTGTGCTGCATTTTTCAGCCCAAGCAGCATGTGCAGAAATTCACAGAGGCCAAATAGGGTTTGCGAAGCTATTCTGGGAATGTCCTCCAAGCACCCAGGCACCTGATGTTAGCCCCTAATTAAGTCAACTTTGGAAAAAATTTACTTTCCAGCTAAACGTGCTGAAAAGTCTTGAATGTGTGTGATTAGGTAACAATAGGGGGTGGTGGTCTCGTTAAGGTGTTGGTATTTGCCACATGGCTGGCAACCACCATTGTGCTTAATGACAATATGGAGGGGCAAAGCCCAGGGGCTATTCGACCGGCATACAATGCCAAGTCTTTTCATGTTGGCAAACTCAGCCTTCGTGGTTGCCAGCTTTTCTGGGTCCAGTCTACATGTGCAGGCATGGAAAGGTGGGCTAGCTGTAGAAATGTGGTTCTTGACTCAATGTTTTGTGACTGTTGAGGAGAATGTGAGTTTGGTGAGATTTGGGAATTCGCCCAGCAGTCAAGTAAACTCACATATGGTCAGACATGTGCTTGACAGGGTCATTGTAGGGAACCTACTTGGGGAGCACGATAATGACTCAAAATCTTAGACATCCACAAGCCAGCAGTTCTTAAGTTCATCAACAGTCCTTGCGTGCACAGGAAATCTGCATCAGCCAGAGGTCTAGCTCTTTAGCCAGGGCAAAGATTCATGTGTAATGTCACCCACTGAAGGAAATCATCAGCCATGGTGTCCTGTGAGTCTGGATCTTGCTGCCATTGGTGGCCTCCGGAAAGGTTTCGTCACTCTTTGCCTTCTCATCAACAGATGATGCTGGCAGCACACTCAATTGTCATGCAGGAAGCATCAGACTGAAAGGATGTCTGTAATGAACAGTAGATGACCCTTTCAGCTGGAACTCATGATCTTCACAGAACTCTGATGTTCCTGTAAGCTGAAGCTACAAAGCAATTGGAACTTCCTAGCATTCCTTCCAAAGTGAGCATGGTAAAAGCACAGGCTTTTATGTTGGGAGCTATGCTGACTGGGCTTATTAAGGTAGAGAAAGAAGAAGGAATGATGTAACACTGCCTGGCTGTGTGTAGACTATCAGCCACTTTAGAAAATTCCCCATAGCCCATAGTGCCTGCATTAGTGAGGGCTATGCAAACTTGATCATGCATTTGCTGCATGAAGAGTTCTTTAAAAATAAAACAAGGATGGTGATTTCCCAGGAGAAACAGCATGTGGTCCATTAGCTCTGACAGCTTACCATCGCTGAGACTGGATAGGAGAGCAACTGTTTGGTGCACTCAGACTTCAACAGTCCAGAAGTTTGTCAAAGGTGATTGGTATTTATCGTATTCAGGCAGGTGTTCAAGCAGACTTACTACTGTCACAGCCGTGGAGTGATGCTACCACATAGAAATACTAGCTGCTGTTGGTGGATATTTCTCGAAGCACAAATTAAGCCTCAGCTTGTATGGACCAAGCAATAGCATTTTGCTCCCAAAACTCTGGTAGTTTCAAAGCAACTGCATTACCAATATGTTCAATAACTCTGGTGTCATCCTAGAGCATTGGAATCACCAATGTAGATTTTCACAAATGAAACAGCAGAGGTATTTTATATTTCAGAAAAGCTGTAATAACTCAATTATTGAACACCAAAAACCTGAACACAAAACACATTATCACATTATCCTGTCAGTCAGCCTCTTAAAATGAAACCCCAACTCAATGTCAGTGATTGTGAATGTTCTACATTTCCACCAATTACCTTACAAATTTTCTCAAAAATGAGCACTGCTATCAATAGCCTTTAACTTCACTTTGGGAGTTGAGCTTTTTATCCACTTATACAATCTGGCATTTTTGAAAGTTCAAAGTAAATTCATTATAAAAGTTCATACAGTATACATCACCATATACAACCTTGAGTTTCATTTTTTACAGGCATACTCAATAAATCTATAATATAATAATAGCCATAACAAAATCAATGAAAGACTGCACTAATTGGGCGTCCAACCCATTTAACCAGGGTGTAAAAGACAAGAAATGGTGCATATACAAAAAACATAATAATAGTAATAATAATAATATTAAAAAATATCAAGAGCATGAGATGACATGTCCTTGAAAGTCAATTCATAGGTTGTGGGAACATTTCAGTGATGGGGCAAGTGAGGTTGAGTGAAGTTATCCCTTTTGCTTCACGAGCCTGATGGTTGAGGGTTAATAACTGTTCCTGAACCTGGTGGTGTGAGTCCTGAGGCTCCTGTACCTTTTTCCTGATGGCACGAGTGAGAAGAAAGCATGATGGGGGTCCCAGATGGTGGATGCTGCTTTCCTGAGACAATAAACTCAATAGTGGGGAGGTTTACCCATGATCTACTGGGCCATATGCAGTACTTTTTGTAGGATTTTCCATGCAAGAGCATTAGTGTTTCCATACCAGGCTGTGAGGCACCCAGTCAATATACTCTCCACCACACATCTATAGAAGTTTGTCAAAGTTTTAGATGTCATGCCAAATCTCCACAGTCTTGTGAGGAAGTGGAAGTGCCGCTGTGCTTTGTTTTGAAATTGAACTTATGTGCTTGGCCCAGGACAGATCTTCCAAAATAATAACAATCAGGTATTTAAAGTTGCTGACCCTCTCCACCTCTGATTTTCTGATGAGGACTGGCTCATGGACCTCTGGTTCCTACCTCCTGAAGTTAATAATCAGCTCCTTGGTCTTGTTGATATTGAGTAAGAGTTTGCTGTTGTGACACTACTCAGGCAGATTTTCAATCTCCCTTCTATATGCTGATTCTTTACCACCTTTGATTCGGCCTATAACAGTTGTGCCATCAGCAAACTTGAATATGGCATTGGAGCTGTGCTTAACCACACCGTGTAAAGTGAGTAGAGCACGGTGCTACATACATAGTCTTATGGTGCACCTGTGCCAGTGGAGATTGTGGAGGAGATGTTGTTGCCAATCCAAACTGACTGGGGTCTACAAGAGAAGAAATGGAGGATCCAATTACACAAGGAGATATTGTGGCCAAGGTCTTGAAGCTTATTGATTAGTTTTGAGGGGATGATGGTATGAATGCTAAACTGTGGTTTATAAAGAGCATTCTGATATGAGCAGTTTTGCTGTTCAGATCTTCCAGGGTTGAGTGAAGAGCCAATGAGACTGCTGTGGATCTGTTGCACTGGTAGGCAAATTGGAGTGGATGCAAGTCGCTTCTCAGGAAGGAGTTGATGTGTTTCATCTCCAGCCTCTCAAATTACTTCATCGCTGTGCATGTAAGTGCTACTGGACGACAGTCACTGGGGCAGGTTACCACATTCTTCTTGGACTGGTATAATCGAAGCCTGCTGAAAGCGTGTGGGTACCTCAGAGTGCTGGAGCAAGAAGTTAAAGATCTCAGTGAACACTCCATCCAGTTAACCAGCACAAGTTTTTAGAGCTTAGTCTGGTACCCCGTCTGGGGTAGATGCTTTTTGTGGGTTCATCCTCCTGAAGGCTACTCATATGTCAGCCTCAGAAAATGAAATAACAGGATCATCAGAAGATGTGGCAGTTCAAAGGATCAAAGGTTTGATGGTTCTATTATTATCAAAGTGTGTCTCCACATACAACTCTGAAATTCATCTTCTCCAGATAGCCACAAAACAAGAAAAAACATGAAAGTTGTTCAGGGGGAAACATCAATCCCACCCCACCCTGCACAAAAAAGAACAACATTCCAATCATCATACCCCAAGCCCCCGTCCCCTACACAAAACGCAACAAGAACATTGACCCCCAAACCCCCTCCCCAGCACAAAACAGAAAAGGAACAGGTGAAACACACAGCATATAAAAACAATAAGTTTGAAAAAGTCCACAGCCCATAAACACAATAATCCAGTCTAGAAACACAGAATCTCTATAACATCCTCCGACATCAGCGACATCATAAAAAGAGAGGGCAGCACATGAGAGGCCTACCCACCTGTCACAGCCAGCCACACAGAGATAGGCCACTCACAGACTGCTTCTCTGGCATCAATCATGAGAGGCCTACCCACCTGTCACAGCCAGCCACACAGAGATAGGCCACTCACAGACTGCTTCTCTGGCATCAATCAAAAGGCATGTAGTTGGCACTGATCTTGCTCACTTTCTGCTTCAATTTGATGTCTCAATCTTCTTCAATGCTTTAGAAACATAGAAAGCTTACAGCACAATATAGACCCTTTGGCCCACAAAGTTATGACGAACATGTCCCTACCTTAGAAATTACTTTAATCAGTGATTAATGGATGCTTTAAATGGTGAAATGGAGTTGAGCATCATCTCGTGTCCTGTCTCTAAGTTCCTTCACATCAAGGCCATCCAAGTGTGCAGTCACTTCCCAGAATCTTCTCAGAGACATCAAAGTGCTGGATCACTTAGTCTATCTCTGAACTGTATATCACAGGCTCTAAAAGTCCCAGAAACCCAATTAAGGTGAAAAACAGAAGTAAAAGATGTAAAAAAGCATTTTTGTGGGCCATCTGGAAGATGTCATCCGAGGAAGCTTTGTACACCGGTGTTTGTGATGGTTCCTTTGTGTTTTGATGGTTGAAATAAGCATAGAAAGCATTGAGCTTATCTGGAACCGAAGCCCCGTTGTTGTCTGTGTCACTTGATTTAACTTCATTAGAGGTGATAGCTATCACACTCAAACCCTGCCACAAATGTCAAGCATCCTTCTTTAATTCAGGTTCATTGCAAAATTGCTACTTCACCTGTGGGATGACTTTCCAGAGATCATACCCAGACTTCTTATAACTTACTTGGTCACCAGACTGGAATGCTATTGATCTGGCCCTCTGCAGATTGCAGATCTCATGGTTTGTCCAGGGTTTCTGGTTGGGGAAGACTCCGAATGATTTTGTGGTGACACACTCATCTACAACTCCAAGGTGTAATCATTCAGATCCACAGATAAGTCCTTGAACACAGCCCAGACCACTGATTCAAAGCAATCCCATAGTTGCTCCTCTGGCTCCCATGACCATCTGTTTGTTGTCCTCATCTCTGGAGCTTTGTTCTTTAGCCTTTGCCGGTATGCAGGTTGGAGAATGACAGCCAGGATGTACCAAAACGTGATCTGGGCATGGAATACCTCTATCAAATTCCCCCTCAGTCTTCCACATTCCAAGGAATAAATTCCAAACCTCTTCAATCTTTCCTTATAACTCAGGTCCTTCACAGCTGGCAACATCCTTGTAAATTTTCTTTGGACTGCTTTACATCTTTCCTGTAGGTAAATGATGAAAACTCCACACAATGCTCCAAATTAGGCCTCACCAACTTCTTATACAACTTTAACATGACATCCCAGTACCTACACTCAGTACGTAGATTTATGAAGGCCAATGTGCCAAAAGCATTCCTTATGACCCTATCTACCTGTGCTGCCACCTTTAATGAATTATTGACCTGTATTCCCAGATCCTTTTGTTCTATTCCACTCCTTAGCATCCTTCCAAAGTGCAACATGTTTCACTTGTATGTGTTAAACTTCATCTGCCATTTTCAGCTTATTTTTAAAGGGGCAAGCTCTGGTAATATTCCCTGCTGTCCACTCATCCCAGTCTTGGTGTCATGTGCTAATTTTCTGATCGAGTTAACCACATTTATCATACAGATCATCAATGTTCAATCCAATTTACTACCTCACAATTGATTGGACAATTTGTTTTTCTGCATATTGGGTGTTTGATGGATTCTATTAGGTTTCTTTGTTTTGTGGCTGCCTTAAGGAGTCAGATCTCAGGGTTGTATAAAGTATATATATTTCGATAATAAATTCACTTTTTGACTTTGAAGATAATAGCATGGATGTAATGCTGAATCTTAAAAGGCATTAATTAGACTGCTTTTGGAGTATTGTGAGCAATTTTGGGCCCCTTATATAAGAAAAGATGAGCTGGCATTGGAGAGGATCCAAAGGAGGTTCATGAGGATGATTCCAGGAATGAAAGGAATATGATGAGTGTTCGATGGCTCTGGGTCCATACCTATGGAATTTAGAACACTGAGGTGGGATCTCATTGAAACCTATTGAATATTGAAAGGCCTTGATAAAGTGGATGTGGAGAGGATGTTTCAAATCGTGGGGACAGTCTAGAACCAGGTGCCACAGCCTCAGAATAGAGGGACGTCCATTTAGAGGAGAGATGAGAAGGAATTTCATTAGCCAAAGGCTAGTGAATCAGTGGAAATTATTGCCACAGATGGCTGGTTATATTTAAGCCAGTGGTTGATTGGTTCTTGATTAGTTAGGGCATCTATGATTATGGGGAGAAAGCAGGAGAATGGGGCTCAGAGCCATGATGGAATGGCGGAGTAGACTTGATGGGCCGTATGGCATAATTCTGCTCCTATGTCTTATGGTCTAATGGTCTTCCAATCAAGGGATGTCTTAAGATTGCATTTACGATCTCAGTGGTTAATCTGCTCCTGATCATTTGTTGGTGACTGAGCAGGCCACTTTCTCCTGTTATGGCACGGCAACAATGAATATAGAATTGAGACAGGTTTTTCTATAGCAAATAAAACATTTATTAAACACTGCTCAAAAAAAAACCCAAAAGTAAACCAACGACTAACTTAACCGGAAGTCAACTGCTATACGGCAGCTCGAACAGTTCTTAAAGCGATAATGCGAAAACAGTTCTTAGAAGTAGTAATGCAAAAGTCCAAATGATTTACACAGTCACTTAGGAGAGTTTTTCCTAGAAGTAACGAATTCCTCACCGACGTCACGACGTTACTGCTGATCCCAGTCGAAATATGCCTTGCCCGAAGGATTCACGGCGAAGGAAATAAAACGGCTTAAAGGCACTGATCTTTCCTTGGCGAAACCTTGCTCCAACCCTTTCTGCTCTTTTGTAGGGGCTATCTTGGACCATGGGTTACTAATTCCTTCTGAATAAAGATTAATTACGGTCAAACCTATCTATCGCCGTCAACACCAACTTTTTCCGATCCTTCGGGATTTCCGTACTTCAATAAACTCTACACTCTCCAACCGGACTTTAACTGGCAGTGATTTTCAGAACTGCTGGCACAATGATTTTCACAGTAGAAATTAAAGCTCCACTTTTAAAATGAAACTGTGTCATAACATCAAATACGCAGCAGAACGGAGTCACTGATGAATTCAACCACGAACTGACCTGCGTCACAAGGAGGGGTTCTCCTTTTATACCCTGTTGAAAAAACCATCACATGACCTCTCACTGGTGGGAAAATTACATCACCTCACCATCACAAGACCATTACATCATGCCCAGCAGAGCCTCAATTACATCATGGTCATGTGACAGGCACAAGATACCCACGGGTAGGTAACACTCCCGACTGCAGCTTCACATTCTGAGGTAACACCATTGTTTCTTTGTTATCTACTTTCACTTAAGTGACATTATTCACAACTTCAAATCTTGATGACATAGGGACTGTAGACAGTGGAATCTGAAGCAGCAAACAATATGTTGGAGGAACTCAGTGTGTTGAGTCACATGGCCCAACAGATGCTGCTTAACCCACTGGTTCCTCCAGCAAATTCTTTGTTGCTGCACATCTTGACTGTTGATTCCCAAGTCTGCTGATCACTTCACCCTGTGTACTGAAGAATGCTGTTTCAACTTGGTTATTTTGTTTCAGTATCAGCCTCATATTTATCTCAGCAGATTTACTTCCCCAAGCCTTTTGATCTTAAACCTTATCATGATCATTTGTTGTAAATCCATGAAAATGTCAAAAAGAAATCTATTGCCATGAAGGAAATGCCATTCTGTTTGATGTTCAACCATTATCAGACAAGGTTGCATTGATGGAGAAAGCTTGGGGCTTATCAACATTTTACAGGGCTCCAGCAATGATTTGTGCACTAACATTTCAAAAGTGTGTCGGGAACGAATCCAGATTTGTAGAAACAAAGATTGCGACTTCTCTATGCATTTGTAAAACTTGTCAACAGCCAGAGAATAGGAAAGTAAACGAAGTTGAGCTTCAACAGCTTCCCCATATCTCTCTCAGCTTGCAGACTGCTTTACAAGTTCCTCTTTGCCAGCTGGGATATGACGCTTGCTCAGCTTTTATGTGTGAAGTTAGTCGAACTCCTTTTATGCTAAAGTCATTCATTCCTTTAAATGCTTGTTTTATTTGGGTTTAATGTATTACTTCCTACTTTCTGATTTTTCTCCAATCCTACAACCAACCAGAATAATAGCCTTTCCTATCAACCCAAAGCCATTCTCAGCTTCTTCTGATGATCCACTTGGTGTTAACCCTTTATTCCAGTGTGATATATTGTCATTTAAAAAAGTAATGAAATGCATTGTTTAGTATCTGCAAATGCTCTTCATACCTTTAATAATATTGCTTGCCATAGAACATAGAACATTACAGCACAGTACAGGTCCTTCGACCCACAATATTGTGTCAAACTTTAAACCTACTCTTATATCAATGTAACACTTCCCTCACACATAGCCTTCTATTCTTTGGCATTCACATACCTATCTAAGAGTTTCTTAAATGCCCCTAATGTATCTGCCTTTACCACCACCCCTTGCAGGGCATTCCACACATCCACCACTATCCATGTAAAAACTTACAACCCCTTATAGTTTCCTCCAAGGAGGAATGTTATGCCCCCTTGTATTAGCTATTTCCACCCTGGGAAAAGCCTCTGGCTATTCATTATATCTATGCCTCTATCATCTAGTACAGCTTTGTCAAGCCACCTCTCACCCTCTGCTCCAAAGAGATAAACTGAAGGTCGCTCAACCTCTTTTCATAAGACAAGCCCTCTAGTCCAGGCAGCATCCTGGCAAATCTCCTCTGCCACCTCTCTAAAGTGTCCTTATGATAATGAAGCAACCAAAACTGAGCACAATATTCCAAGTGTGGTCCAACCAGGGTTTTATAGAGCTGCAACATCATGTGATACCTCTGTTCCTCAGCACTGCCAAGAATCCTGCCATTAAACCTGTATTCTGTCTTCAAAATTGACCTTCCACAATGAAACACTTCACCCTTTTCCAGATGGAACTCTTTGTTCTGCATCTTGTCAAGGTCCTGATGCAACTTCCAATGATCCTCTGTGCTATCCACAATTCCACACTTTGTGTCATAAGAACATAAGAAAGAGGAGCAGGAGTAGGCCATCTGGTCCATCGAGCCTGCTCTGCCATTCAATAAGACCATGGTTTATCTGGCCATGGACTCATCTCCACCTACCTGCCTTTCTTCCATAATCCTTAATTCCCCTACTATGCAAAAACATATCCAACCTTGTCTTAAATATATTTACTGAGGTAGTCTCCACTGCCTCACTGTGCAGAGAATTCCACAGATACACCACCCTCTGGGAAAAGAAGTTCCTCTTCATCTCTGTCCTAAATCTAACACACTGAATCTAGAGCTATGTCTCTAGTTCTAGTCTTTCCTACCAGTGGAAACAACTTTCCTGCCTCTATCTTATCAATCCCTTTCATAATTTTATATGTTTCTATAAGATCTCCTCTCATTCTTCTGAATTTCAGCGAGTACAGTCCCAGGTGACTCAATTTCTCCACATAGTCTAACTCCCTCATCTCTGGAATCAACCTGGTGAACCTGCTCTGTACCACCTCCAAAGCCAGTATATCCATCCTCAAGTAAGGAGACCAGAACTTCACGCAGTACTCCAGGTGCAGCCTCATTAGTATCCTGTACAGTTGCAGCATAACCTCCCTGCTCTTTAAGTTCATTCCCTGTAGCAATGAAGGCCAGCATTCCGTTTGCCTCTTGGTAGCCTGCTGCATCTGCAAACCAACCTTCTGTGATTCATACACAAGCACTCCCATGTCCCTCACACAGCAGAATGCTGCAGTTTTTTTTTACCATTTAAATGATAATCTGCTTTTTCATTTTTCCTTCCAAAGTGGATGACCTCGCATTTACCAACATTGTATTCCATCTGCCAGACCCTTGCCCACTCACTTAACCTATCTATATCTCTCTGCAGACTCTCCATATCTTCTGCACAGTTTGCTTTTTCACTCAATTAAGTATCATCAGCAAACTTAGATGCATTAGACTAGGTCCCCTCTTCCAGATCATTAATGTATATTTTGAACAGTTGCGGGCCCTGCACTGACACCTACAGCACACCACTCACCACAGATTGCCAAACAGAGTAATACCCATGTATCCTAACTCACTGCTTTCTATTAGTTAACTAATTCTCTATCCATGCTAATACATCACCCGAACTCTATACATCCTTATCTTATGGATATCTTTTATGTGGCACCTCATCAAACACCTTCTGGAAATCTATCCACCTGTTCCCCTCTATCCACTGCTCATTACATCCTCAAAGAACTCCAGTAAGTTTGTCAAACAGGACCTGCCTTTGTTGAATCCATGCTGCATCTGCCTGATGGATCCATTTCTTTCCAGATGCCATTTCTTTCTATTTTTCTTTACTGATAGCTGCAAGCATTTTCCCAACTACAGATGTTAAACTAACTGGCCTAAGGTAACCTGCCATTTGTCCACTTGTTTTTTTGAACAATGGCATGACATTCACTGTTCAGGCCCACAAGTTTGCTCAGCACTACCTCTTTAGTGATAGCATTATATCGAGGTCCTCACCTCCCATCGCATCCATAACATCTCTCTTTGGCATGTTAGATGTGTCTTCCACTGTGAAGACTAACACAAAATAGTCATTCAAAGCCTTGGCCATTTCCTCATTACCCAATATATATTCCCCTGTTTCATCCTCCAAGGGACCTACATTTACTTTACCCACACTTTTCTGCTTTATATAAAAACATTTTTTATATTTTGTGCTAGTTTATTTTCATAATCTAGGTTCCTCTTCTTTATTGCTCGCTTAGTGGTACTTTTTAAAGTTTTCCCAGTCTTCCATTTTCCCACTACTCTTAGTGACATTGTGCACAAGAGCTTTTAGTTTTATTTCCTTAGTTATCCAAGGCTGGCTCTCCCCACCCTTACTGTCTGTGCTTTTAACTGGAATATGCTTTTGTTGAATACTGTAAAAATCTCTTTGAAAGTCTTCCACTGTTCCTCAACTGTCCTACCATATAGTCTGTGTTCCCAATCTATACTAGCCAAACCCTCCCTCATCCCATTGTAGTCTCCATAACACACTAGTTTTACATCGAATTATTGCACCCTCTATTTTGTATGAGAAACTCAGTCATACTGTGATCACTCTTTCCAAGAGGATCCCTAACAACAAGATCACTAATTTTTCCTGTCTCATTGCACAGGATAGCACATTCCCATGTAGGTTCAGTAACATGCTGTTCACGAAAGCCATCACAGACGCATTCTATGAAATCCTTCTCAGGACTGCCTCGACCAGCTTGATTCACCCTGTAAGCTTGCTTACATCCTTACACTTCTGCATTCAAGTCATTTATAAAGCTCACAAAGAGCAGGGGTCCTAGAACAGGTCCTTGTGGAACATCCCTGGTCACCAAACTCCATAGAAAATACATTCTGTCTATGCCTCTATGAGCTAATTCTGCATCCACATAACTAGGTTTCCCTGGATCCCACATCTTCGGACTTTCTGAATGAGCCTGGCATCAGAAATTTTATCAAATGCCTTACTATAATATATATGCACCACATACACTGCTCTACCTTCATCGATGTGCTTTGTCATATTTGCAAATAATTCATTCAGGCTTGTGCTGCTAATCAATCAACCTGCCTCTCACAGTGCCATTTTAACTACTCGTAATCAGACTATGTCCTGATGAAGTGTCTCGGCCCAAAATGTCGACTGTTTATTCCCATCCATAAATGTTGCCTGACCTGCTGAGCTCCTGCAGCACACTGTGTGTATTGCTCTTGATTTCCAGCATCTGTGGTACCTCTTGTGTCTTCTGTAAATTCTGTCTCTAGAAATTGTCTCCAATAAGTTGTCTACCACTAAAGTAAGTCTCAGCAGTCTATAATTCCCATGCTCAGAAGGGAAAGGGGGAGAAGACTGCAGTAGTGATAGGTGATTCCATAGTTAGAGGAGATTCTGTGGATACAATAGACACCCAGATAGTATGTTGCCTCTGAGGTGCCAGGGTCAGGGACATTTTGGATCAGGTCCACGGCATTCTAAAGGAAGGAGGGTGAGCAGACACAAGTCTTGTTATATATTGGCTTCAATGACATGGGCAGGAAAAGGGAGGAGGTCCTGAAGTAAGAATTTAGGAAGCTCAGTAGAAAGCTGAAAAGCAGGACTTTCAGGATAGTAATCTCTGGATTGCTTCCTGTGTCACACACCATTGAGGGTAGGAATAGGATGAATTGGCAGATAAATTTGTGGTTGAAGAACTGGTGTAGAGTGCAAGGTTTCAGATTTCTGCATCATCTGGATCTCTTCTGGGGAAGGTACAACCTGTATAAAAGAAATGGGTTACACCTGAACCGGAGCAGGACCAATATCCTTTCAGGCAGGTTTTTTAGAACTGTTGGGCAGAGTTTAAACTAATTTGGCAGGGTGAGGGGGTGGGAAACTGAGTGATAGGGCTGAGGATGGGGCAACTGGTAGACAAATAGAGACTGTGTGTAGTGAGATGGTCAGGAAGGACAGGCAGATGAGTTGCAGTGTAATGGGGACAAAACTGAAAAGGGTGACAAATACAAAACTGAAGGTGTTATAGTTGAAAGCACACAGTGTACAGAATAAAGTAGATGATCTTGTAGCTCATTTAGAGATTGGCAAGTATTACGTTCTGGGCATCACTGAATTGTGGCTGGAAAAAGATCATAGTTGGGAGTTTAATATCCGAGGATGCACACTGTATCCTCACTGAAAGTTGAAGAATGTCAGGGGATAGAAGTTGGTCGGTTGTGATTACTAGGGAGAAGGTGCTTGGGAAGCTGAAATGTCTGAAGATACATAAGTCACCCACACCAGATGGATTCTGAATGAGGCAGCTGAAGAGATTTTAGAGGCATTAGTAGCGATCTTTCAAACATCTGTTGGAATTCTTTGAGGAAATAACAAGCAGGATAGACAAAGGAGAATTAATGAATGCTGTTTGTTGTAATGTGAACAAGTCACTGGAGAGACACAGCTGGTAGATGTGAAATAGTCTTTAATTTGACAAGATGTGACACTCGCTGAAGGAAGAGGCCTGTTTGACCCAATATTACATGACATTTTATATGCTAAAGATCAAAGGGCAATTCTATAGTTACAAAGTATCTACAATGCTTCCTTTGAATTACATATAACTTTCACACTTCAGACACCCAAAACGAATGTCCGTTTTTTCAATTAACCTCTGTTCACAGAGGGTGTTTAAAGACTAGCTGCACAGAGTAGAGGACAGGTATGCTCCAGTTAGAAGAAGGGACAAGGATGGCAAGGCAAGTAAACTTTAGATGTCCAGAGAGGTGAGGCCTAGCCCCCTCCTTTACTCTCTGAATACCCGTGACTATGTCATTACTCACAGCTCTAATCTGCTAATTAAATTTGCTGGTGATACTACATTGATAAAGTGGATAGTCAAAATGGTAGAGAGCATTGGTTTAAGGTGAGAGGGAAAAGTCATAATGGAGATTTGAAGGTTTTTACACAGAAAGTAGTTGATATGCAGGACATGCTGCTATAGGAGATGGTGAATTCTGAACAATTATTATGTTTAATAGGTGATTAGACAGACAGTTAACTAAGCCAGGCATGGAATGATAGGGTCTCAATGCAGGTAAATGGCATTGGTGTAGATGGGCCTGTAACATGAGTCTACAAATATACAACACGGTCAACTCTTCTGTGGAAGAGACAAATAGACATGTGAATATGCCAAGAATGGAAGCATATGGACATTGTGTAGGCAGAGGGTTGAGGATAGTTAGGCATTTAATTACTAGTTTAATTAGTCCAGCACAATATCATGGATCAAAGGTCCTATCTCTTTGCTGTACTGTTCTATGTTCCAGTATTAATTGATAATAGGAGTGACATCCCTTTACAGAACAGAAGTACAAAGGTATTCAACTATTGTTGCTTGAATGATCCATACAGGAACACAGAAGATATCTCACTAACATAGAACGAACTCTCCTGTAGCCTGCATTTATCTAGCATTCAAAGGAGGATGAATGATGGTGCCTGTGTACAACCTCCCTTGATCAACATCTTCGGTAGAGCACAAAACTATTTACTTCACTTCTTTTACATCTGCTTTTCATCTTAAACATGTCTTTGAAACTGTTAGAGCCTGTGATTTACAGTTTGGAGATTGATTGATTGATTGATCCAGCTCTTTGCTGTCTCCAAGAAGATTCCAGACTCGCAACTCAAACCTTCGAGGTCTCAAGGTGAAGAAACTTCGAGATGGGACTCAAGCCGATGATCAACTCCATTTCGCCATTTAAAGCTTCCATTATTTGCTGATCAAAGTAACGAGGAAGATGGAAACATCGAGGTGAATGAGGAAGGTGAGTGAGTGTTCATCACTGACTACCTGCCCTTTGATTCCTCTGCTATCGGAGGAACCGGTGTGGCCCATTACTGTGCTCGAAGAGTAGGCCTCTGCACTCGATCTGTGCCTCTCTCCTTTCATGATGTTGGATGATGTTACTAAGGTTCCGTGTTTATGGATTTAGACTATGGACTATGGACTTTTTCAGTCTTGTGCTTTTTATATTCTGCATTGTCACCTGCTCTTTCTCTTTTTTTTTGTGCAGGGGTTTGGTTTGGGAGTGGTGTTCTTATAGCGTTTTGTTGGGGGAGGGGGATTCAGGGGGCTAATGTTTTTCTGCAGGGGTTTGGGGGTTGATGTACTTTTTGCGATTTTGTGCCGGGAGAGGTTTTAGGGGGGGTTGATGGTTGTGTTGCCGTTCTTTTGTGTGGGAGAGTGAGTTTGCTGTTACTCTTTGAACTTATTTCCATTGTTTTTCTTTGTTTTGTGGCTATCTGGTGAAGAAGAATCTCAGAGTTGTATATTGCAAACATACATGATAATAAATGATAGGGTGAAAGCAAGACTCTGGACAGCATTGGCAAATGGCAGGATGAAGGAAGAGAATAACTGAGTTACAATTGAACGGTTAGACATTATATACTATTAGGCTAGTTATTACAATGGTCACTTTACTTTGGAAACATTGAAAGAAGGATGTAGAGAAACAATGGTCAAATTGGCCATTGTGAAAAACAAGTAAGAGCTATACAAAATGACTTTGGTTTGTTCTGCTATATTCATGAGCAAAGTATCCAGAGAATATGTGATGAAAGCTGAAGGAACGAACTGATGAATTAGTGAATCCATTTCATTGTTTTGTTTGACAGCTACTGATTTAGTTAAGCTAGCAAATTCCTTTTTAGCACATAACTCAGGATCCAGATGTCACATAACCTGTACTGAATCAAGATTAAATATGTTTAAATCATCCATGAATCAGCCATGCTATTAACGTGGTGTGGCAGAGCTATTTAAGTGACTGAAATGATCAGCTTGACTATTAGGCTATCAATGATTACCTGAATTCCTAGCATATTCAGTGAAATTTTGGTGTATTGTAATTATGCACTCAGTGGCCACTTTACCTCCGGCACCTGATAAAGTGGCTACTGAGTGTACATTCATAGTCTTCTGCTGCTGTACCCCATCCACTGCAAGGTTTGATGTGTTGTGCATTCTGAGTGTGGTACGCATGGTTATTTGAGTTACTGTAGCCTTCTCATCAATTTGAACTAGTCTGGCCATTTTCCTCTGACCTCTCTCATGAACAAAGCATTTTTGCTCACAAAACTGTGGTTCACTCAATTTTTTTTGTTTCTTTTTTTGCACCATTCTCTGTAAACTGTTGTGCTTGAAAATCCCAGAAAGTCAGCACATTCTGAGCTCCTCAAACCACCAACAATCGTCCCATGGTCAAAGTCACTTAGGTCACATGTCTTCCCCATTCTGATGTTTGGCCTGAACAACGACTGAACCTTTTGACTATGACTGCATGCTTTTTTGCAGTGAGATCCTGACTAGATATTTGCATTAATGAGCAGGTATACAGGTGTATCGAATGAAGTGTATGTGTCACTGTGGCTTCCTAGTTTCTGATGAACTAACAGACAACTTGAGATATAGGAAGGGTGGGTCAAGCTGAGTCTAATTTATTTGAGGTTCTCCTCAGACTGTGTACAACAATAGAGTGTTGCCACATTTATTTACATATGTTACACAACTCTCTTATTTCTGGGGCTTTGAATTCACCTTGATCTTTGTATCAGAGCTGGTGTTGGTTCTGGGGACTCAACAGAGCATGATAGTGCAGCACCCATCTCTGGATGTATTAAAGGTGTCACTTTTTGACTCTCTTCAGCCCCATTTGGCCTTTAGCAAAGCAGGGTCACAACATCCCTCATTATCCTTTGCATGAAATCCAATGGTCCGTGTGAGCCTTTCAGAATCTCTCACCAATTGTCATGCTAGTTTTCAGAACTATGTATCCTTGCATTCTCTGATCCCAGCCTTCTCCCCGACTGCCTGTAGGTCACTTGCATTTACCCTCAGCCCATCTTTTTCTGCCCAGCAGCTTATGATAGTTCTGGAGCAAGGTCTTCACCAAAAATATTGTCAATCCTGTCCTCTCCCACAGATGCTGCCTGACCTGCTGATTTCCTTCTGCAGTTTTCACTCAATCTTCACTCAAGATTTTAGCATTGGTAGACTTCATTTATTCATCTGAGCCTTCACGTCCTGCTCAGGAAATCTTCTGAAACCTCTCAAGTTTTGAGAGCCCTAATTCTTCTGGGGAAGTTGTGGTCAAAATGATATCTTCATCATTGAGATAGATCTGAACTCTCTATAACATCTTGCCCATACTGAGGCATTTTGAGCGATGACTTAGAGACAGATGCAACACAGAAAAGGGGATTCAGTCCATCAAGTTCATGGTAGCTAGTTATACACTGACCCCTCACCAGTTGCTTTTTATTCTCCCTATATTCTTAACAACTTCCCAAGATTTGTCTCTCTCAAGGGATGATCTACAGCAGGCAAGTCACCTAGCAAAGCCATGGTGTTTGGGATGTGGTAGGAATCCACGTTGTCCCAGGGAGGACATGCAGGCAGCACCCATGGTCAGGATTAAACCCACTTCACTGGAACTTCAGGTAGCAGCTCCACTGTGTCACCTTTCGAGCCTTGTGACAGCTTCAGTCACTTCTAAGTGTTTATTACCCGATGGTGCTGGCTTTCTTCAGCCACATGTATTTTTTTCATATACAAGTCTAACATGACAAAAATCTTGATCTCATCCAGATTCAGCAATATGGGCAAGAGGGACATTTGCCTTTGTGACTTAGCTGAGGCTCACCTTACACTCTCTGAAGAATTGGACAGTTTTGTCTGCCTTTGGCATCATCTTTAGTCCTTGCCAATCACATTGACCACTTCTGATTACCACAACATGTTCTTTAAGCAGTAAAAGATCAATTAATGTTCCATCAGAGGAGAGGAAGTGAGAAACCTGAGGAGAGTGCTGCACAAATAGGCAGTTGTGCTGTCTGGAGACATTGGTCAGACATGAACACAATCTTCCCCACTACTGCCTTGTCCTAGCAAACTCTGGGATTGACTGGGGACAGATCTCACGAGTGATGATGTTTCCTTCCCCATCAACAGCTCCTTGGCCAACCAGCTCTTTAGCCTAAACATAATTGACTATCTGGTCGGGGAATGCCTGTTTTCCCTTCTCTTCTCAGGTCTCCCATCTCACGTTGCCTGCTGACTGATGGCTTTCGAGTTAAAGGGATTCTTCTCCATGTGAGAGACATAAGGGGCTGGGCAGGGTGAACCGTGCAGCTGAGTATTGTTCTGTGTCTTATTGGATTCTGTGGTTAAATCCTGCCTTCTCAGATTGGTGGACTGGAGGAATCATGGCATATAGAGATGCCTTTTCTTTGTCCACTGTGTACTTCCAGACTCAACAGTGAATTTGGCTCTTACATGCAGTAGTGCAGCAGTGACTCCATTCTAGGAGAATTAGAGATACTGTTTGTAATAAATACTGACTCTGCTGGCAATGGGTAGCTTCCAAAAAACATAAGAAAAAAAGGTCCAGAGATGCAAGAGACTGTAGATGCTGGAGATCTGGATCAACACACAAAGCAATGGAGAGAAATAGACAGCTGGTGTTTCAAGTTTGGATCCCTCACCTGGACTGGAAAAAAATCCAGTGTATTGTGCCTGTCACAGCTATATCCTTAGAGATTTTCACCAGAAACTGTAAAAACTCCTTCTTTCTAATTAGCCCTGCATTTTTGTTCCCAAACAAGCTGCTTATCCTTACTGCTTTATAACTTGGACTGATATCCTGGGTATCAGAAAGGTGAATAGAACTCTTTTTTCTGATCTATGAATCAGTGTAAAATTCAATGAGTATTATCAGTGAACTCGATTACCCTAAAAGTAGAATATGCTTAGATGAGCTCAGCCAGCATCCACACTATGGTAGTTGCAGCTGTACATGTACAAGCTGTGACAATGTATGAATTAGGAGCAGGAATCAGCCACCTGCCCCTCAAGTTGCATCATTCTATAGAATTGTTTGGAAATTCATCTTCTCATTTCCATTTTCCTACAATAACATTTTACCCTCTTGCTACTGCTGCATTAAAATTATTTGCCTACTGTGCTTTTTGAGACAATTCTTCACAAACATCTGGGGGAGAAAGTAACATTTTACCCTTGTCTTAAATGGATGACCACTAATTTATAAACACTGATCCTTCATTTTAGATTCAACCTCGAAAGAAAATGTTCTCTCTACATTGACCCTGTCAAGACCTCTCTGGATATTACTTATTCTAACAAAGTCTGCTCTTAAACTTCTAAACTTGAGTGGATACAATTCTAATCTGTTTAAAATTTCCTCAAATGGCAAAGCACCTTTTCCAGATATTAATCTGGTGAATTTTGTTGAGCTGTCATCAAAGCACTTACAACTTTACTTACTTATCTTTTAGTTCTCCTTGTTATTTTCAGTTATTCGGGAAGTATGAGTGTGAGGGCAGCTTGTTGTTCTCGGTGTCGGATGTGGGAGGTCCTGGAGTCTCCGAGCCTCCCAGACGTCCACATCTGCGCCAGGTGTGTCGAACTGCAGCTCCTGAGGGACCGAGTTAGGGAACTGGAGCTGCAGCTCGATGACCTTCGCCTGGTCAGGGAGAGTGAGGAGGTGATAGAGAGGAGTTACAGGCAGGTGGTCACTCCGGGGCCACGGGAGGCAGATAGGTGGGTCACGGTCAGGAAGGGGAGGGGGCAGGTACTAGAGAGTACCCCAGTGGCTGTACCCCTTGACAATAAGTACTCATGTTTAAGTACTGTTGGGGGTGACAGCCTACCTGGAGGAAGTGACAGTGGCCGGGCCTCCGGCACAGAGGACGGCCCTGTAGCTCAGAAGGGTAGGGATAGAAGAAAGAGGACCATAGTAATAGGGGACTCGATAGTCAGGGGTTCAGACAGGCGGTTCTGTGGAGTCCCGGATGGTAGTTTGCCTCCCTGGTGCCAGGGTCCGGGACGTTTCTGATCGCGTCCAAGATATCCTGAAGTGGGAGGGTGAGGAGCCAGAGGTCGTGGTACATGTAGGTACCAATGACATAGGTAGGAAAGGGGAAGTGGTCCTGAAACGAGAGTATAGGGAGTTAGGAAGGCAGTTAAGAAGAAGGACCGCAAAGGTAGTAATCTCGGGATTACTGCCTGTGCCACGCGACAGTGAGAGTAGGAATGGAATTAGGTGGAGGATGAATGCGTGGTTGAGGGATTGGAGCAGGGGGCAGGGATTCAAGTTTCTGGATCATTGGGACCTCTTCTGGGGCAGGCGTGACCTGTTCAAGAAGGACAGGTTACACTTGAATCCTGGGGGGACCAATATCCTAGCGGGAAGGTTTGCTAGGGCTACAGGGCAGACTTTAAACTAGTAAGATGGGGGGCGGAAATCAATTTGAGGAAACTATGGGAGAGGAGGTTAGTTCACCAGTAGAGCAAGTAAGTAGACAGTGTGTGAAGGAGGAAAGGCAGGTGATGGAGAAGGGATGCGCTCAGCCCGAAGTTGTAGGGGAGAAGAAAGAAAAGGATAATAAATTTGAATGCATTGCTAGGGATGAAAAGAGAGGAGGAGGTGGAGAGTATCTTAAATGTATCTATTTTAATGCTAGGAGCATTGTAAGAAAGGTGGATGAGCTTAAAGTGTGGATTGATACCTGGAATTATGATGTTGTAGCTATTAGTGAAACATGGTTGCAGGAAGGGTGTGATTGGCAACTAAATATTCCTGGATTTAGTTGCTTCAGGTGTGATAGAGTAGGAGGGGCCAGAGGAGGAGGTGTTGCATTGCTTGTCCGAGAAAATCTTATGGCGGTGCTTTGGAAGGATAGATTACAGAGCTCCTCTAGGCAGGTTATTTGGGTGGAATTGAGGAATGGGAAAGGTGTAGTAACACTGATAGGAGTGTATTATAGGCCACCTAATGGGGAGCGTGAGTTGGAAGAGCAAATGTGTAAGGAGATAGCAGATATTTGTAGTAAACACAAGGTGGTGATTGTGGGAGATTTTAATTTTCCACACATAGATTGGGAAGCTCATTCTGTAAAAGGGCTGGATGGTTTAGAGTTTGTGAAATGTGTGCAGGATGGTTTTTTGCAACAATACATAGAAGTACCGACTAGAGATGGGGCAGTGTTGGATCTCCTGTTAGGGAATGCGATAGGTCAGCTGACAGATGTATGTGTTGGGGAGCACTTCGGGTCCAGTGATCACAATAGCATTAGCTTCAATATAATTATGGAGAAGGACAGGACTGGACCTAGAGTTGAGATTTTTGATTGGAGAAAGGCTAACTTTGAGGAGATGTGCAGGGATTTAGAGAGAGTGGATTGGGTCAAGTTGTTTTATGGGAAGGATGTAATAGAGAAATAGAGGTCATTTAAGGGTAAAATTATGAGGGTACAGAATCTTTATGTTCCTGTTCGGTTGAAAGGAAAGGTTAAAGGTTTGAAAGCGCCATGGTTTTCAAGGGATATTAGAAACTTGGTTCAAAAAAAGAGGGATGTCTACAATAGATATAGGCAGCATGGAGTAAAGGAATTGCTCGAGGAATATAAAGAATGTAAAAGGAAACTTAAGAAAGAGATTAGAAAAGCTAAAAGAAGTTACGAGTTTGGTTTGGCAAATAAGGTGGAAGTAAATCCGAAAGGCTTCTACAGTTATATTAAAAGCAAGAGGATAGTGAGGGATAAAATTGGTCCCTTAGAGAATCAGGGTGGTCAGCTATGTGTGGAGCCGAGGGAGATGGGAGAGATTTTGAACAATTTCTTCTCTTCGGTATTCACTAAGGAGAAGGATATTGACTGGTGTAAGGTGTGGGAAACAAGTAAGGAAGTTATGGAACCTATGACAATTAAAGAGGTGGAAGTACTGGCGCTTTTAAGAAATTTAAAAGTGGATAAATCTCTGGGTCCTGACCGGATATTCCCCAGGACCTTGAGGGAAGTTTGTGTAGAGATAGCAGGAGCTCTGACGGAGATCTTTCAGATGTCATTAGAAACGGGGATTGTGCCGGAGGATTGGCGTACTGCTCATGTGGTTCCATTGTTTAAAAAGGGTTCTAGAAGTAAGCCTGGCAATTATAGACCTGTCAGTTTGACATCAGTGGTGGGTAAATTAATGGAAAGTATTCTTAGAGATAGTATTTATAATTATCTGGATAGACAGGATCTGATTAGGAGTAGCCAGCATGGATTTGTGCGTGGAAGGTCATGTTTGACAAACCTTATTGAATTTTTTGAAGTAGTTACGAGGAATGTTGATGGGGGTAAGGTAGTGGATGTAGTCTATATGGACTTCAGCAAGGCCTTTGACAAAGTTCCACATGGAAGGTTAGTTAAGAAGGTTCAGTCATTAGGTATTAATGCTGGAGTAATAAAATGGATTCAACAGTGGCTAGATGGGAGATGCCAGAGAGTAGTGGTGGATAATTGTTTATCGGGATGGAGGCCGGTGACTAGCGGGGTGCCTCAGGGATCTGTTTTAGGCCCAATGTTGTTTGTAATATACATAAATGATCTGGATGATGGGGTGGTAAATTGGATTAGTAAGTATGCTGATGATACTAAGGTAGGAGGTGTTGTGGATAATGAGGTGGGTTTTCAAAGCTTGCAGGGAGATTTATGCCGGTTAGAAGAATGGGCTGAACGTTGGCAGATGGAGTTTAATGCTGAGAAGTGTGAGGTTCTACATTTTGGCAGGAATAATCCAAATAGAACATACAGGGTAAATGGTAGGGCATTGAGGAATGCAGTGGAACAGAGAGATCTAGGAATAACAGTGCATAGTTCCCTGAAGGTGGAGTCTCATGTAGATAGGGTGGTGAAGAAGGCTTTTGGAACGCTGGCCTTTATAAATCAGAGCATTGAGTACAGAAGTTGGGATGTAATGTTAAAATTGTTCAAGGCATTGGTAAGGCCAAATTTGGAATATTGTGTACAGTTCTGGTCACCGAATTATAGGAAAGATATCAATAAATTAGAGAGAGTGCAGAGACGATTTACTAGGATGTTACCTGGGTTTCAGCACTTAAGTTACAGAGAAAGGTTGAACAAGTTAGGTCTCTATTCATTGGAGCGTAGAAGGTTGAGGGGGGATTTGATCGAGGTATTTAAAATGTTGAGAGGGATAGATAGAGTTGACGTGAATAGGCTGTTTCCATTGAGAGTAGGGGAGATTCAAACGAGATGACATGATTTGAGAGTTAGGGGGCAAAAGTTTAAGGGAAACACGAGGGGATATTTCTTTACTCAGAGAGTGATAGCTGTGTGGAATGAGCTTCCTGTAGAAGTAGTAGAGGCCAGTTCAGTTGTGTCATTTAAGGTAAAATTGGATAGGTATATGGACAGGAAAGGAGTGGAGGGTTATGGGCTGAGTGCGGGTAGGTGGGACTAGGTGAGATTAAGAGTTCGGCACGGACTAGGAGGGCCGGAATGGCCTGTTTCCGTGCTGTGATTGTTATATAAAGAGACTGATACTGTACAAAGTGCTCCAGATATTGGAAGGTTGGCCTTTAGTGAGAAGACTGCTCAAAGTTCAGAAGCGCTTTGATTAGAGCTAATATTATTTTTTTGCATGTCACACCAGACAGTCAGCCATTCTTGTCTGGTGCATGGTGTCAGGATTGGTCTCCTTTCGGATTAATCGGGTCACGATATGAACGTTCCTGACTCGACCCTTGTTTTTTTGTGCTCGGGGTTGGCCTGACTTGGATTTGAACTCAGGAGCCTTTGCTCCGAAGTCTGGCACTGATGCCATTACCAAGGTGGTTACCATCCCACTGGCAGTTAGCAAGGAATAGTTTGCAAGAAGGGAGAGACAGGAGGGAGGTCTCCAGGTGACAACTCTGGCACAGGAGAAGGATTCTTCAGCTTGTGTTGAGGACTCCTGGACAAAAGATGTGCTCACACTGATGTCCTGATAGATGCAGTATAAATTAACTACAATTATAGTCTTGTTGGCACATAATTAAAAAATAGCACTAACCCTTTAAGTTCGCCCTCCCTAATCCATTAGCACTGTAATCCTAGGAAGTACCCATACTCTGATGTCCTGTGGAAGTAATGTAAATTACAAAATTATTCTGCTTGAAAGAAATGGGAATTTTCATTGACAACAGATGGAAATGGTATACAGACAGCTCAGAAAATGCAACTTGCCTTTTCATTTGCAGACCCTAATCATTAACTCATTTCATCATCTGTTCTCTCCAGTCCAGAAAAGAAGGGAGCATTTCATCTTAGTGTCACTAATGGAACCTCTGTATGTAATGTTAAGCAGCAGCACCCGGTCTGGTCCTGCTTTACTCAAGATAATTTTCTGCTTGGCTGACTGAAGGCAGCATCAAAGGCTGGTGTGTAATGCCTGTTGTCTTCCACAATCCTTTCCCTGTTCTTCTGCTGCAGTTTTCTTTAACAAAGAAATCAGCTCATTCACAGCAATATTTAAATCACCAACCATTCTGAAATGTCAATGTCCTTACTGAAAAGTAGGCTAAAATAGAGGAATTTTGTGATATAGTAATCTTGGAATGACACTCTTTCTACTAAGTGATATTGCTTCTGCTTTTGTAGTCATGTTGTTAAAACTTGCCAGCACTCTAAGAGATGATGAGAGGCATTGATTGTGTGGATAGTCAGAGGCTTTCCCCAGGGCTGAAATGGCTAGCACAAGAAGGCAGTTTTAAGGTGCTTGGGACTAGATACAGAGGAGATGTCGGGGGGTAAGTTTTTTATGCAGAGAGTGGTGAGTGCGTGGAATGGGCTGTCGGCGATGGTGGTGGAGGCGGATACAATAGTTTTTTTTAAAACTCCTGGACAGGTACATGGAGCTTAGAAAAATAGATGGCTATGGGTAACCCTAGGTAATTCCTAAGGTAAGGACATGTTTGGCATAGCTTTGTGAAGCTGAAGGGCCTGTATTGTGCTGTAGGTTTTCTATGTTCTGTTGGTGGCCCATCATGAATCAATTGCACAAGGCAGCCGACAAGCGAGTTGATTTCAGACAGACATACTTTATTGATCCTGAGTGGTACAAATGATCTGTGCAAAGGCCTATTATTGGCAAATGAAAATTTCATTATAAGCTAGGTATATTAGGAATTTCTGATTGTGTTTTGTGTTAGAGGACACATTGAGCCTTGTCACAAGACTAATACTAGATGGGGGGGGGGGGTGAGGGGGTGTCCTGGGAGATCACTTGACAACCGCACCACTAGTTTGGAAAATTGTAGGGTCCAGATTCAAGCTGTTCCTCATCTCAATGTGAGAAACTATAAACCTCATGACTTGAACTAATGGATCAGGTGCCTGTTCATATTTCATGTTTTTAGATTAAAGTTTCAAGTTGTTTTCTCCAGTTGCACATTAAGTAAATAAAAATTATACTGAGGTTCCAAGTAAATGTCGACAGACTCATTTTTTGTATCTTCTTCCTTTGTGATGAATGTGCAAGAAAATTGCTTATTTTTTCATGTTTACTTGTAAAAGTTCCCCTGAAACCAATACTTTGTTTGCTAGTGAAATTCTGTCAATAAACCAAGGAGCTACTTTCAACACATATTGATTCAGCAGAGCAGAGAACTACCTTAAAGGTTAACAGTCACAATATTGACTGTATGAGCCTCGATACGCTGCTTGCCTTTTCATCAAGAAAGAGTGGAGGAAAACCGGCTATAAATAGTTTGATACCTCCATATTACACAGTGAGAATCTGAAGTGATTTGTTGAAAACATTTCCAAATTCTGTGGTAGACTGGAGCATGCAATTGTTTCTGTCTCATTAGTCTAGCTACCTCCCAGTCCTGTCTACAAGTAATAGATATCATGGATATTGAACAGCAACTTGTCACTTTGTCACTTGTTTGGAGAATCTCAAAACTAATCTTCACTTGATGACAGTAACACACACAAAATATTGGAGGAACTCAGCAAGTCGTGCAGCAACTCTGGAGAAGAATAAAGACCTGATGGTTCAGGCCAAGATCGTTCATTGACTGGAAAGAAAGTGGGAAGAAGCCAGAACAAGAGGGTAGGGGAGTACAATAGGTGAAGCCAGGTGAATGGGGGAGGGGGTGAAGTGGGAAGTTGGGAGGTGATAGATGGAAATAAGTAAAGGGCTGAAGAAGGAATCTGATGAGAGAGGAGAATGGACCATGAGAGAAAGGGATGGAGGAGGGGCACCAGAGGGAGGTAACTGGCAGGTAAGGAGAAAAGAAGGGGTAAGAGGTGAGCCAGAATTGGGAAAAGGAGAGAACGGTAGGGGACGAAGTTATTGGAAGTTGTAGAAATTGAAGTTCATGATATTGAGTTGGAAGCCATCCAGATAGAATATGAAGTATTTTTCCCTCAAACCTGAGTGTGGCCTCATCATGTCTGTAGAAGTGGCCATGGATTGACATATCAGAATGGGAATGGCTACTGGGAAATCTTGCCTGTTACAGACTGAGCAGAAGTGTTTGACAAAGCAGTCCCCCAATTTATATCAGCTCTCACTGATGCAGAGGTGGTCTTCTAGGTAGCGGTCATTTAGCCATTGTGGAGGTCCTGGGTCAGAAGCTGAGGATCTGCCTCCTGAGGACCATTTTCTGTCCTGTCTTGTAAGATGCAAGCAACAGAAAATCTTCCAATATAACTAGACCTACGGAACTTTAGATAGATAGATAGATAGATAGATAGATAGATAGATAGATACTTTATTCATCCCCATGGGGAAATTCAACATTTTTTCCAATGTCCCATACACTTATTGTAGCAAAACTAATTACATACAATACTTAACTAAGTAAAAATATGAGTTAAGTTTATTCCTGTGCAGCCACAGAAATGATGAAAATAATACGTTATTCCTTGAATTACAGAAGTTCAGAATCTAAAAAGAATATTTTTGGCCCAGATGCCTGTATGCCTAGGCACCTGATCAACCCAAGTCTAAAATCTCTGCCAATAGGTCCTTAACAATAAGAAATTAGTTCCACAACCCTGCTCTCTTCCTGAAGTTATAGATCAGTCAACAACTAACATTTCTGCAAAGTTTTCTTCCATATTCACTTTCCTTCCTTACTTATTGAATGTTTTTGAGATGGTGTTAGAGTGTTCATCTCAAATACTACCTATAAAGTACAGAATAACACAATAGGACATTAGAACAGTACATGAACAGTCATTTGTCAATGATCTCTGCGCTGATCATGATGCCAATTTAAACTAATCTCATCTGCCTGAACATGGTCTATATCCCTCCATTCACTGCCTATTAACGTGACTGTCTACTTGATCTTAAGCATTGCTATCATATCTACTTCCATCACCTGCCGGCACATTCCGGGTATCTACCACTCTTTAAATAAAACTTACCCCAAATATCTTCTTCAATCTTTTCCACCACTTGCTCTAAAGCCATGCCCTCTAGTATGTGATAGATATTACCACTCCAATGAAAAAAAAGATTGACAACCCTAGACACAACATATCTATGCTCTTATAATTTTATATCTGTCTATCAATCTTTGATTAAGATAATTCCAATCACTTATTTTGTAATAAGTAATGTATTTGAGATTCTGAGTGCCTTAAATATTGATATTGAGGAAGCAATAGGAAGGCTATTCTATACTTAAGGTATATACCACTATGGACAAACTGATATTTTATTGAGGTTCATTATGACTTCCTTGGTGTAGTACTCTATAGCACTATTTATAAATTCCAAGGATGTTGAAAAAGGGTGTTCAAAGTGGCAAGGTCAGTTCTTCGCATTGAGCACAGTGAAGATTTTTGCACTGTTAAGATCTACAGGATATATTCAATTGTCCTCATCAGATAATGGTTCCACTTCAGCTCATTATGCAGATCCTGTGGATCCAAACAGATCCTCAGATCCACACACACTGACCTCCATAACTGAATGAATGGAGTTCTCTAAGTCTGAAACTCTCGACCTCTGTCAAACTTTCTGATGAGAGATAGCTCCCTCTCATCTGGCTCTGTCTGATGTTTTTCTTCCCTCCCTCATTCCAGTTCCTTCAAACAGATTCTGAAGATTCATCCAGCATCTGCTTCTTGTTCAAGAGAAAACTGGCAGCTTATGTAGCCAGCACTCTCACCCACATTTCAGTTTGTTCTGATATTGGTTTCTTTGGGTAGGCTTATGGCTTCTTCTCTTTCCTGTCCATGTCAGGACTGGGCAGTTTTGAAGTATGGTCATCCACCTGTAACATTAGCTTTGTCAGCCCCTGTCCTTTGGTGTTGTGTGACCGCTGGTGTATTTCTAGTATTGTATCTATGTCTCAAAGTTCCAGAAATCTGTTTTGTTTTTCTACTGCCCTCACTCATTCTCCTCTATTGACACTCCTCCAGGTAGATCAGCTTATATCCATCAGCATTCATTTCCTTTAGAGTGAGCCAAAAACTATTGTGGCAATCTTCGTCTCACCCTAGGACTATATTGTTGACTCCACCTCTCTTCATCACACAATTTAAGACATGTGTAGTTGCACGCAAGGTGCTACGAAAGAAACACACAGAGGCAGAGAGAGCTGATTTGATTGTAAGGGGAATAGATAGGCATTTCTGCGGCTGCAAACGAGACTCCAGGGTGGTATGTTGCCTCCTTGGTGCAAGGGTCAGGGATGTCTCTGAGCGGCTGCAGGACATTCTGGAGTGGGAGGGTGAACAGCCAGTGGTCGTGGTGCACATAGGTACCAACGATATAGGTAAAAAATGGGATGAGGTCCTACAAGGTGAATTTAGGGAGTTAGGAGATAAACTAAAAAGTAGGACCACAAAGGTAATAATCTCTGGATTACTACCAGTGCCACGTGCTAGTCAGAGTAGAAACAGGAGGATATTTCAGTTGAATACGTGCTTGAAAAATGGTTCAAGGGGGAGGGATTCAAATTTCTGGGGCATTGGAATAAGTTCTGGGGAGGTGGGACCAGTACAAACAGGACCGTCTGCACCTGGGCTGGACTGGTACCAATGTCCTAGGGGGAGCGTTTGCTACTGCTGTTCAGGAGGATTTAAAAGAGAACACCCGTCAGCAGGGAGGGGAATCCTGACGGGTTGGTTCCCTCTTCAGTCAGCTTCCCCTAATTGTGTAATGCTTGCAGATTCCTTGTCGTGGAGGTCTCAGACCCATGAACTTAAGGCGTTTATTGACTCCGGTGCAGCTGGGAATCACAAGGGACAGACTATGGGGGTATAAATACCACTGGACTAGACACGCCCAGGCATCATTCCTGATGATGGCACTGAGGAATGCAGTAGAACAGAGGGATCTAGGAATACCGATACAAAATTCCCTAAAAGTGGCATCACAGGTCGATAGGGTAGTAAGGAGAGCTTTTGGTACATTGGCCTTTATAAATCAAAGTTTTGAGTATAAGAGTTGGAATGTTATGGTAAGGTTGTATAAGGCATTGGTGAGGCCGAATTTGGAGTATCATGTGCAGTTTTGGTCACGGAATTACAGGAAGGATATTAATAAGGTTGAAAGAATGCAGAGAAGGTTTACAAGGATGTTGCCAGAACTTGAGAAACTGAGTTACAGAGAAAGGTTGAATAGGTTAGGACTTTATTCCCTGGAGTGTAGAAGAATGAGGGGTGATTTGATAGAGGTGTATAAAATTATGATGGGTATAGATAGAGTGAATGCAAGCAGGCTTTTTCCACTGAGGATAGGGGAGGAAAAAACCAGAGGTCATGGGTTAAGGGTGAAGGGGGAAAAGTTTAAAGGGAACATGGGGGGGGGGCTTCTTCACACTGAGAGTGGTGGGAGTGTGGAATGAGCTGCCAGATGAAGTGGTAAATGCGGACTCACTTTTAACATTTAAGAAAAACTTAGACAGGTGTATGGATGAGAGGTGTATGGAGGGATATGGTCCAGGTGCAGGTCAGTGGGACTAGGCAGAAAAATGGTTCGGCACAGCCAAGAAGGGCCAAAAGGCCTGTTTCTGTGCTGTAATGTTCTATGGTGCTTTGAAAATGGCAGAGTTTGTCATTGACATGTTGGTTATAATTGATATGTGTATATAGCTGGAAGCCCGAGAAGAGTTTATTCATCATAAGTGATCGTTTTAGCTCAGGTAACTATTCCATGTGTGTAAATTATGCAAGGAATGACATGTTTTTTCTAGCTTAGGGGAAACTGCGCAACTTTATTGAGTTGCTGAGGGTGATCTATTGTGCTGAATTTTGTGAAAGGCAATTCGAACACACAAGAATGAAATGTGTGGAAGATATTGCTGCTGGGACTACATGGAGTAGGAGTGGATAGTCTCTGTGGTAGATGAGAAACACCAAAATGGATGAGCTGGGTCAGTGGCCAGTATGCTTGTTGTTGGTTCTGTCCAAGAGTTTCTAATGTTCCAATTCAGGTTTACTCTAACGGTAAGAGAGCTGTCTGCAATGTCAATAAATTCCTGAATGACTTGAAATTGCATGTGGCTTGATTGAATTTTAATAAGCTTTGTAATTAAATGCTGAGATTTATGACTCAAAGAACAAAAATGAAGGCAGAAGAACGGAAAGATTAAATAACCACAATGATTACTTTCTAATTAATGAAACATTGGTCTAATTAATACTGAAGAAGGGGAATGAAAACTTCCTGCCACTGCTTTGGAAGACATCAGAAAACAGTAAAACTTGGATAATCTGATATTTGACTATTTTTTAAGTCTGGATATTTTGGCATCTGGCTCACTTGATGATGTTTGCCAGACTTTCTGTTCTCTCACTGGGGTCCTAGTCCCACACTGCCCATTGACTGAGGTGCAAGTACCTAGTCTGCCCCTATTGGGGCCTGAAATCCCACACCGCCCATTCATTCACTCCTCAGTCCTGTTCCACTCACCAAGACCTTGTTTCCTGTACCCTCTTTAAACACATTTGTTTCTTTTGGTCATGCTCCTTGAAGCTTACCTGATTATTATTTCTGTGCTCCCATTAAACTTGTTTATCCCAGCTCTACAAACCTACCAGCTTCACTGGAAAATGTATCACAGTATTGTGTAACAGCCAAGGAAAGTGATAAGGTGTTGAAATTTTGATAACATCAAATAGTCTGGAAAATCTGCTGGTCCAGCACTAACAAAGTCCTAAATACTTGGAGGCTGACTGACTTTGATCTTCATTGATGGTCATTGATCAAACTGTGATGTTTCCATGTGAGATGTTGAGAAAAGGGTAGGAATTGTTCTGAACTAAATCAAAAGGAAATGAAACAGACACAATAAGTTGATGCAGTGAGCATCTGATCTGTCAGGTCACTGCTTGGCAACTTGCAAATTCAATCCTGTAATTCATCACAGTATCCCATGGAAAGACAGGATTTCTCTCTGACCACTGCCGGAAATGGGTAGGACAGCAGATGAATCTTGATGGACCGTGATAGCACCTACTGAATGTTGAAATCTTAGCATGAATACTCAGCTCCAGAGACCCTGTTCAACCCTGATCTCCATTGCTGACTGTGTGGATTTTACATGTTCTTCCTCCCATTCCTCAGAGAATTGTGGGTTGGTGAATTAATTGGCCATTGTTAATGACTCCTAGAGTATCGGTGAGTGGTAGAATCTGAGGTTAATTGAAAGGGGAGGATGGGGTAGGATTAGTGTAGATAGGGGTAGGTGATTGACGCAGGAGAATGGACCTTTAGGAATCTATGAAAGCAAAATAAGTGCTGGTGTTCATTTCTAGAAGGATATTGAAAAAGAATTATGTTGAATTTGTATTGAGCTGTAGTTAGATCACTTACTATATCTTAAAAATGGATGAGGAACAAATAGAGATGGTGCAAAAAAGATTTAAAGGATGTTAGCAAACATATGAGGATGGACAAATCAGGATAAACTGAACAGTGGGTCACTTTTCTCCTGAAAACTGAAAAGAAGACTGAAAGATGATAATGCAGTTTTTAAACTAATTAAAGGCTTTGATAGCTGGGTCCAGAGGGAATGTTACCACTTGTGAGGAAGAGCATGCCATATTATCTAATAGGAAATTCAGAAGATTCCTCATTCCCTAAAGATCAGTGGGAAAGGGGATTTCATCTCTCAGGAGCAGCTGTTGTCAATAGTACTGAAGCACTAAAGTGGGGGGGGGGGGGCTGACAAGCAGATGAGGGAGGAAGGAAGACAAGATGTGGATTGATTTAGCTGAGGAGCACCAGGGCCAGGTCTTCCCTCAGCTGACAAATCAATTTCTTCCACGTGAAGCACTGGAAGTAGAAAGGCACAGAATGTATTCTGATGAGAAACTACACTACTGAAGACCAAGATAGGACTGGTAGCACTCCACTGTCCAAGCTGCCTTTCATTAATGGTGCAACTTATAAAGTTCCTGGAATGAGGGGGAGTGAAGCAGCCAGATGGAGTCTGCTGTGGGCAGTGACAACAAAGGCTATGGGACAGAAAACATCCCAGCTGTAGTACTGAATGCCTGAACTCCAGAATAAGCTCTGTCTCCAGTCAAGATGCTCCATTCCTGTTAAAGTTACAACATTGACATCAATCTAGCAAAGTGGAAAATTACCCATTTGTGTCCCATTTGTAAAATAATAGGTTAGCTCCATTCCTGCTTAATTACCACTCAATCAGTCTGCTCTCAATGGTCCCATCAAATGTCACTCCCCCATCAATAACCTGTTTATATGTGTCCACTTTGGGTTGTTCTGGGACCACATGGCTTCTTACCTCATCAAAATCTTGCTCCAAATGTGTACCAAAGAACTAAATTCATGACACATAGAGTGACTGCCCTTGACATTCAGACAGCACTTAACTGAAATGATGTCAAGGAATCTGTTAAAATAAAGTCAATAGGTTCAGATAATCTGAGTTCAACATAATTTTTAAGGAGTTTTGAACTGACACCACTTAAAGTAACTCAAACATCCAGCAAAATGAGATTACAAAATTAAAAACTAAATTGCATTTTTGGCAGCTTCTCTGAGGATATTTTTACATTCTTAAGTAATTTTCTGAACCAGCCAATACTCTTGCTTTTCGGCAGGCTTGAAATCACAAGCCATTGATTGTGGTGTGTGAGCACAAGATTCACAAAGCGAATGGGACTTGTCAGAAGTTTTTGGCAGGCTTCAGATTATTGGGTAATTAGGTACTCTGCAAGGGCCAATAATAAGACGTTAGGTTCAAGCAGAGCAGCCATTGTAGGACTGACCATTGTTTGAGTGAGACACGGTGAGAGGCTTTGGCTCAAGGCTTCGGTGAGAAGAGGTGGAGGCTAAGAAGTGTCCTTATTTCTTATTGCAGTTATATCAGTGGGAATGTTTTCTTCATGGTATGTGGGAAGACAGGAAGATTTGCAGTATCCCTGACATTTACACCTGCAAGGGGTGCATCCAACTACAGCTTCTTACAGACGGTGTGAGGGAAATGGAGCTGGATGAACTTCATATCATTTGGATATGAGGGATTGTTTGACAGGCAATATGGAGAGGTAGTTGCACCTAAGGTGCAGGACATGGGTAACTGTGTGATGGTTGGGTGGGGGGGGGGTTGGTTTGGGGAGAGGATAAGCAGTCAGTACAGGGTACCACTGTGACTATTCCCATCAATAACAACGGTACCACTTTGGATACTGTCGAGGGGGATCACCCAGTAGAGGAAAGCCACAGCAGTCAGGCCACTGAGTCTGGTTCTGTGACTCAGAGGGGAAGGATGGAGAAGAGAAGTGCAGTAATGACGAGGAATTCAATAGTTAGGGGGATAGACAGGAGATTTTGTGAATGTGATAGAGACTCCTGGACAATAGGCTGTCTCCCAGGTGCCAGGGTCAGGGATGTTTCAAGCTGCGTCCACAGCGTTCTTAAGACTGAGGATGAGCAGCTAGAAGTCGTGGTACAAATCGGTACCACTGACAGAGGTAGGGAATGGGATGATGTCCTGAACAGGGAAAATAGGGAGACAGGTAGGAAGCTGAAAAGCAGGACCTCAAACGTGATAATCTCTTGTTTGCTGTTTGCTACTTGTGTCTCGTGCCAGTGAGAGTAAGAATAGGTTGATTCGGCAGATGAATGTGTGACTGAAGAATTGGTGTAAGGAGCGGGGTATCAGAATTTGGACCACTGGGATCTCTCCTGTGGAAAGTATGATCTGTACAAATAGGACAGGTTACACCTAAACTCAAGGGGGACCAAACTCCTTGCAGGCAGGTTTGCTTAGAGCTATTTGGGAGGATTTAAATTTGCTTGTCAGGAGGATGGCAACCGGAATGACAGGTCAGAGGATGGGACAGTTGGTGTAAGAGAGACTGAAGAAGGGCAAGCAATGGAAAGTATATACAGTAATTGCAGTCAGTTGGATGATTTGAAATGTGTTTAGTTTAATGTGAGAAGTATCAGTAACAAGGGCTGTGAACTTAGTGCATGGCCCTGTACACAGAACTGCAATGTTGCGACCATTACGGAGACCTAGCTGTCACAAGAGCTAAAGGAACAGTGAGGGAGGTAAGAGAGGTGGGAGGTGGTGGTATTGCTAATCAGGGATAGTATCGCAGTTGCAGAAAGGGAGGATGTTGTGTTTGTTGGATCAGTGCATGTAGAAGTAATGGACAGAAAGGGACCAATAACTCTATTATGAGTATTCTATAGAACACCCCTCCAGCCCAATAGCAACAGAGACACTGGTGCAGATCTGGAGGCAGATTCTGGAAAGATGCAAAAATAATAGATAGGGTTGTTGTCATGAGTGACTTCAGCTTTCCTGATATTGATTGGAGCTTCCTCAGTGCAAAAGGTTTGATGCGATGGACTTTATTTAGTGTATCCTGGAAGGGTCTTGACACAGAATGTAGACAGGCCAGTTAGAGGGGGAGGCCATACTAGACAATGAACCTAGCTGGGTGACAGATCTTTCAGTGGCTGAACATTTTTTGTGTGCTAAGGGAGCATAGCAGTTAACACAACTATACGGCTCAGAGTGTCAGAGTTCAGAATTCAATTCTGATATCACTTGTAAGGACTTTGAATGTCCTTACCCTGGAATGCATGGGTTTTCTCCAGGTGCTCCAGTTTCCACCCACAGTCCAAAGACATATCAGTTAATAGGTTAATTGGTCATTGTAAATTGTCCAGTGATTTGAATAGGGCTAAATCAGGGTGGGGGGGGGGGTTGCTGGGGCAAAGCCGCTCAAAGAGCTGGAAGGGCCTATTCCATGCCATATCTCTACATAAAATAAACATTTCAGAGAGAGTGACCACTCCCTGGCCCTGTAGAGGGATCGGAGCAGACAGTATGGGAAAGTGTTCTTTTGGCCTGGGCAAACAATAATGCTATTTGGCAGGAACCTGCCAGCATAAATTGGAACAGATGTACTCAGTGGAATGCAGAACAGAAAAGTGAAAGCTGTTTAGGGACACACTTATGGGATTCTGGATAGGTTTGTCCTATTGAGGCAGGGAAAGGATGGTAGGGTGAAGGAAACATGGTTGATAAGAGATGTGAAACATCTTGTCAAGAGGAAAAAAGAAGCTTAATTAAGTTTTAGGAAGCAAGGATCAGACAAGGTTCTTGAGAGTTGCAAGATAGAGAAAGAAACTTAAGAATGAGAAACCTTAGAAAGTCCTAGGGCCTGATGGAATATATTCCAGGTTACTACGGGAAGCAAGGGAATGTGTTGGCAATAACCTTTGCCTCGTCACTGGCTACATGAGTAGTGCTGGAGGATTAGAGGGTGGCAAATGTTAGTCCTTTGTCCAGTAACGATATTGTGACAACATTGGGAATTATCAACCAGTGAGTCCTACATCAGTGATGGACTAGGTATTGGAGAGGATTCTTAAAGACAGGCTTTACATGTTTTTGGAGGATATAATCAACATGGCTTTGACAGGGGAAGGATGTACCTCACAACTCTGAATTCTTTGAGGAAGTGACAAACAGATTGATGAAGGTAGAATAGGGTATGTGGAGGCTATGGATTTTAGTAAGACATCTGACAAGTTTCCCCTTGGATGACTCATTCAGAAAGTCAGGAGGCATGGGTTCCAGGGAAACCTGGTTATCTGGATACAGAATTAACTTGCCCTTTGAAGGCAGAGTCATTGTAGATGGAGAATATTCTGCCTGAAAGTCAGTGACCAAGAGCAGGGAACTGCTCTGGGACCCACGCTCTTTATGATTTTTATAAATGACTTGGATGAGGAAGAGAAAGGGTGGGTTAGAAAGTTTGCAGACAATACAAAGGTTGGTGGTGTTTTGGATAGAGTAGAAGGTTGTTAAGGGTTAAAATAGGATGCAGAGCTGGATTAAGAAATGACAAATGGAGTTCAATCCAGAAAAGTGTGAGGTGATTCTCTTTGGAAGGCTGAACTTGCAGACAGAGTTACAGGGTAAATAGCAAAATTGTTTTTTGTTTGAGATGTTGTTTTGGATTTTTTTTGTTGATTATGGCATTTTACAGGATGGTTACAAACAGTAAAGTCCATTGCTTTCCAGAGCTTAATGCATGACCATTGCATAAGACCTGATTGATGTTGATGTGAATCATACATACATCAACAAAAGTACTTGTTCATTTAACAGAACAAATACCGAGAGAGGAAGCCTTATAATATGCTTGATTGCTCTGAAACAGAAGATGAATGTCTAGGAAGGCAAATTTCTGACCTGTCTAATAATGTTACAATTTAATTCCCATCTACTCAATGAAGATTCTCAAAGGTTCTTCTTTGTTTTATCCCAATATGAAGCAGAGGATGCTGTACTCAAATGTCATTGCCTTGAATTACTTGAGATCAATGTCCCTTTCAATAGAGAGGTTCCTAAGCTTATCATCATCAGAACCTTTTGAAATTCACCACAAAGAGCTCCTTGTAATGAAGTTATATGAAAACAGTAGTTTAATGAAACTTAGGATTTCAATACCTTCATCTAATCAGAAAAGGTTATCTGATAGGTCATGATGGAGTACTTTAATGGTGTTGAATGAAGGTAGATGATAAGTGAAATGGTTAATAATAATTATTAGGTTTTTGGTGCTTCATTTATTTTGTTCATTCTTGAAAGACTCCATTTTTATCAGATTCTTCTCCACGAGACATGTAATTATGAAGTAGAATCAAACTCCCTAGACAACACAATGCTGAAAGGATCAAATTGTTCTTGCCCCTATTTGAATTCTGTCATCCATTCCCCCACAACTAGTCCTCAGCTCCTGCTGCCATTGTCCTTCTCATTCAGGGCAATGCTATATAGGCCAGACTGCAAAAGCTAATAATTTATTTCTTAGGAAACTTACAGGCAAGCTAAAGGAGACCAACTCTTCACACAGGAGACATTAACTTATGGCTAAGAGCAGCAATGAAACAGGAGACCTTACATGTACACATGGCCACTCTGCTTGACTTGAGCAAGTCCCATTCTATTAGGGCAACCTTTGTACAGAAAACCAGCATGTGGTTAGCTGCAGTTGTGGAGATTGTACATCAAGAATGATCTTACATCTGGAAATAATGACATGTGAGCCAATATGTGAATGGCGTGTCACAAGCCCCTTTGTTTCACAGCTGGTCTGGTATACTTGGACAATTTACAGATAGGGATGAATAAGAAGATAAGAAGGGATGAATTTTTCAAGCTTGAAAACAATCTCCAAACACCAACCTTTCCCGTGTCCCAAGGCGGCAGCTCTGCTTACTGTTACAACATGGAGCTGCACAGATATAGAGTATGTTGCAATATACAGTATCTGTGCTCTCTTGTGGTCATTAGGGGTAGTGAGTCCATTCCCTGAAGTAGAACCTTGTGCAGTAGCACGCAGATAAATACTTTTAAAATTCAGAAGAATAACATTACAGAAACAGCAAATCTGAAATTAAAACAGCAGTCGCTAAAATACTCAGGAGGTTAGGCAGCCGCAAGTGCTTTGAGAGGTAGGTGATGAAACACATGAACTTGTGCTTGAGAAGCAGCTTGGATGCTCTCCAATTTGCCTACTAGAGCAACAGTTCCACTGCAGATGCCATTTTATTAGCTCCTCACTCAACCGTGGAGTTTCTGGACAGCGAAGTTGCATACATCAGGATGCTCTTTATTGATTACAGCCTGGCATTCAATACTAATATCCCCTCAAAACTAATCAATAAGCTTCAGGATCTTGGTCTCAATACCTCCTTGTGCAATTATATCCTTTATTTCCTCTCTTGCAGACTTGAGTCAATTTGAATTGGCAACAACATGTCCTCCACAATCTCCATCAGCATAGGTGCACCTCAAGGCTGTGTGCTTAGCCCCCTGCTCTACCTGCTTTACACTTACGAATGTGAAGCTAAGCACAACCCCAGTGCTGAAGAGACCACAGTTATTGGCCAGATCAAAGGTGGTGACATCGCAACATATAGGAGGGAGATTGAAAATCTGGCGAAGTGGTGCCACAGCAAATACGTCCCACTTAATGTCAGCTGATTATTGACTTCAGGAGGAGAACATCAGAGGGCCATGAGATACATAGTCCATGTTGGGGGATCAGATGTACAGAGAGTCTGCAATTTTAAATTCCTTGGTATTATTATTTCAGAGAATCTGTCCTAGGCAACATGTAAATGGAATTACAAAGAAAGAATAGCAGTGCCTCTTCTTCCTCAGAAGTTTGCAAAGATTCGGCATGGCATCTAAAATTTTGACAAACTTCCATAGAAGTGTTGTGGAGAATATATTAACTCGTTGCCTCATGGCCTGGCATGGAAAAAGCAATGCCCTTGAATGGAAAATTCTACAAAAAGTAGTGGTTATAGTCCTGCCCATCATGGATAAAGCCCTCCTCACCATTCAACACATGGAGCATTCTTGCAGGAAAGCAGCATCCATCATCAAGGAACTCCATGGTTCAACCCATGTTCTCTTCTCAGTGCTGCTATCAGGAAGACGGTACAGGAATCCCACACCATCAGGTTCAGGAACAGTCATTAGGCTCCTGAACCAAAGATCCCATCACTAAATTGTTCCCACAACCTATGGACTCATTTTTAAGGACCCTTCATCTCATGTTGTCGATATTTATTGTTTATTTTTTTTCTTTTGTACCTGCACAGCTTTCTTGCCTTTGAGTGTTTATGGTGAAAAACACTTTGGACTCTTCTTCCATCTCCAGCTAAGAATATGTTGTTGAAGTGTTTTCCACCAGAAAGGTTTGCAAAGATATCCTCTAACCTGGGCAGAAAGTATTGATCTGCTTTCTGTACTAGCTTGTTGTATATCACAGTTAAGAATGTTATTCCCACAGGGGTTATCTTTTCTCCTGTATAAGCTCTAAGGTGGATATCAGCAGGCTTCAGATTAGTATCTTTGAATGCCATTCAAACTCATTTTGTGGAGTGACTGAAACAGCCGAACCAGCGTCCAATTCCGTATTAATTACTTTGGTGTTCACTTCTATTGGTTGTCTCCTGTTAGTTTTCATGTTTTGCAGAGGAGATTTACAAGGATATTGCCTGGATTGGAGAGCATGCTTTAAGTGAATAGGCTGAGTGAACTTGGCCTTTTCTCCTTGGAGTGATGGAGGATGAGAGGTGACCTGATAGAGGTGTATAAGATGATGAGAGGCATTGGTCTTGTGGATGACCAGACACTTTTTCCTAGGGTTGAAATGGCTAACAACGAGGGGGCATAGTTTTAAGGAGCTTGGAAGTAAGTACCAGGGGGATGGCAGGGGTAAGTTTTTCACACAGAGAGTGGTGGGTGCGTGGAATGCACTGCCAGTAAGGGTGGTAGAGGTGGATACAATAGGATCTTTTAACAGACTCTTAGATAGGTACATGGAGCCTAGAAAAATAGAGGGCTATGTGGTAGGGAAATTCTAGGCAGTTTCTGGAGTAGATTACATGGGTGGCACAACATTGTGAGCTGAAAGGCCTGTAATGTGCTGTAGATTTCCTATGTTTCTATGTTTTAAATCTCAAGGCTACACAACCCTAAGTCATACTCATCATTATCAGATTTTTCATCAATGTCATGCAGATCAGTGGTCTTTTTGAATTTGCAACTTTACCTTTTATCTTTTTCTTTTCTCTGTGCAGTCTATTTATTTTTGTCTGCCTGACAAGCTCTTTGTATGTGTCCTACTTTATTGCATTTTCTGCAAGTTTTGCCCTTAAGCCTGCATTGGTCTGGTGTTTATGAGTTCCTGCCACAACAGTAACACAGTTTGCTTGCTCAGGTAGGTTTCTGTTTGGATGTTGCAATTTTGTTTACATTCACTTTCATTCCTGAGCATCTTGCATCTCTGTGTGGTGTTTCCTTTGATACAGCAATTTCAACTGCTCTTTTAAATGTGAATTGTATTTCAGTTATGAGCCATTTTTGAATGTTTTCTTGTAAGATTCCACAAACTAAATGATCTCTCAGGGCATCATTAAGCACATCACTGAGCTGACAATGCTCATACAACCTCTTCAATTCAGCCACGTACACTGAAGTGGACTCCCCTTCCTTTAAATTCTGCTTATGAAACCTAAAGCATTCCGCAATCACAAAAATGTTCTAGATGTTCCTGCATCACTTTTACAAATTCAGCAAAACTCATTTTGGCTGGTTTGTTCAGAGCAGTCAAACTTCTAAGGAAGCTGTATGCTCTTCCACCAATTACACTCAGCGAAACTGCCACTCACTTTACATTCGCTATTTTATTTCCTTTTAAATACTGCTCAATTCATTCAGTATACATCACCTAATTATCTTTTGTGCATCTTTCTGATGTTGCCAACCATATCTGCTTATATTTAATTTGAGCATTATCACCTGCTACTCACTGTTTATGAACCCATTAATTCATCTATTTTCTGCCCTTTTCAAACTCAACCTTCTCTGTCCCTTCCCAAAGAAGCATGTGCTCCATTTTTTAAAACTTGAACATCTCGCTGTGCTTCAACAGGTGTGTAGTCATCTCATGATCATTTAAAATGTTTTTGTCAGCACTGTTATGTTTTGTGACTTCAGAACTTAATTGAAAGACAAACACAGGAGAGCGGGGATAACTCATATGGTTAGTTTTATTTTACTTCATGCCATTCGCGTACTTTTACATGTAACCATAGAACAATACAGTACAGTAAAGTACAGGCCCTTCAGCCCTCCATGTTGTGCCGACCCATATAATCCTTTAAAAAAGTACTAAACCCACGCTACCCTATAACCCTCTATTTTTCTTTCATCCATGTGCCTGTCCAAGAGGCTCTTAAATTCCCCTAATGTTTTAGCCTCCACCACCATCCCTGGCAAGTCATTCCAGGCACTCACAACCCTCTGTGTAAAAAACTTACCCCTGATGTCTCCCCTAAACTTCCCTCCCTTAATTTTGTATATCTGCCCTCTGGTGTTTGCTATTGGTGCCCTGGGAAACAGGTACTGACTATCCACCCTATCTATGCCTCTCATAATCTTGTAGACCTCTATCAAGTCCCCTCTCATTCTTCTACGCTCCAAAGAGAAAAGTCCCAGCACTGCTAACCTTGCTTCATATGACTTGTTCTCCAAACCAGGCAACATCCTGGTAAATCTCCTCTGCACCCCCTCCATAGCTTCCACATCCTTCCTATAATGAGATGACCAGAATTGAACACAATACTCTTGCGGTCTCACCAGAGATTTGTAGAGTTGCAACATGACCTTTCTACTCTTGAACTCAGTCCCAAACTGTTAATGTGTTAATGAAGCCTAGCATCCCATAGGCCTTCTTAACTACCTTATCAACCTGTGCAGCGACCTTGAGGGATGTATGGATTTGAACCCCCAAGGTCCCTTTGTTCATCCACACTCTTAAGTAACCTACCGTTAATCCTGTACTCAGCCTTCTGGTTTGTCCTTCCAAAATGCATCACCTCACACTTATCCGGATTGAACTCCATCTGCCATTTTTCTGCCCAGCTCTGCAGCCTGTCTATATCCTCTTGTAACCTTCAACCACCTACAGCTCCATCCACAACTCCTCCAATCTTCGTGTCATCCGCAAACTTACTCACCCATCCTTCCACCTCTACGTCCAGGTCATTTATAAAAATCACAAATAGCAGGGGTCCCAGGACAGATCCCTGAGGCACTCTACTAGTCACCGACCTCCAGGCAGAATACTTTCCTTCCACAACTACCCTCTGCTTTCTTCCTTTAAGCCAATTTTTTATCCAAACAGCCAAGGTTCCACTTATCCCATGCCTCATGACTTTCTGGATGAGTCTCTCATGAGGGACCTTGTCAAATACCTTGCTAAAGTCCATGTAGACCACATCCACTGCCCTACCCTCATCAATTTATTTTGTTACGTCTTCAAAAAACTCAATCAGGCTCGTGAGGTACGATCTTCCCTTCTCAAAGCCATGTTGACTAACCATGAATAGACTGTACTTCTCCAAATGCTCGTAGATCCTATCCTTAAGAATCCTTCCCAGTAGTTTGCATACCACTAACATAAGACTCACCGGTCTATAGTTCCCAGGATTCTCCCTATTACCTTTTTTAAACAAGGGAACTACATTTGCCATTCTCCAGTCCTCCGGCACTTCCCCTGCAGCCAAAGAGGATTCAAAGATCACAGCTAATGCTCCAGTGATCTCTTCTATCAATTCCTACAACAACCTGGGGTGTATCATATCCGACCCTGGGGATTTATCAGTCTTGATGTTTTTAAGGAGACCCAACACTTCTTCTGTAATCTCCACATTGTCCAGCACACAGGCCTGCTCTATTTCGACCTCACCCTGATCAAGGTCCTTTTCACTTGTGAATACTGAAGTAAAGTATTCATTTAGGATCTCCCCAACCTCCTCTGTCTTCAGGCACATGTTGCCCTCTTTATCCTTTAGCCTTCATTCTTGTCATCCTCCTATTCTTCACATATGCATAGAATGCCTTGGGGTTCTCCTTAATCCTTCAGGCCAAGGCCTTCTCATGCCCCCTTTGAGCTCTCCTAAGTCCTTTCTTTAGCTCCTTCCTGGCTACCCTATATTTCTCATAAGCCCGCCCCCCCCCCCAACTTCCTGCTTCTTATATCTAACATATGCTTCCTTTTACCTCTTGATGAGTTGCCTCACATGTTTTGTCAGCCACGGTTCCCTTTTCCTGCCATTTTTTCCTTGCCTCAGTGGGACAAACCTATCCTGAACCCAGCTCAAGTGGTCCCTAAACTTCTCCCACATTACTTCTGTGCTTTCACCCTTGAACATCTGTTTCCAATTTACTCTCGCTAGTTCCTGCCTCATCCCTTCATAGTTAGCCCTTCCCCAGTTAAGCACTTTACCATTTTGTCTGATTTTATTCTTTTCCATAGCTATGCTGAAGCTAAGGGAGTTGTGGTCACTCTCACCAAAATGCTCCCCCAACAAGAGGTCTGTCACCTGACCAGGTTCATTACTCAGAACTAGATCCAGTATGGCCTCTCCGCTCATCGGCCAGTCCACATACTGTGTCAGGAATCCTTCTTGAACACACCTGACAAATTCAGCCCCATCTATCCCCCTTGCACTCAGGAGGTGCCAATCAATATGAGGGAAGTTGAAATCACCCATAACTACTACCCTGTATTTTGTGCACCATTCTAAAATCTGCCTACTTATCTGCTCCTCGGTGTCCTGAGGGCTATTTGGGGGCCTATAGACTCTCCCAGCACAGTGATTGATCCCTTCCTATTTCTGATTTCCACCCAGACTGACTCAGCGAACACTCCCTCTGTAGCGCCCTCCCTTTCTATAGCTGTGATACTATCCCTGGCCAGCAATGCCACTCCTCCCCCTTTTCTACCTCCCATCCTATTCCTTTTAAAACACCTGAACCCCGGGACCTACATCATCCAATCCTGCCCTTCCTCCAACCAAGTTTCAGTAACGGCCACAACATCGTAGTTCCACGTACTAATCCATGCTCTAAGTTCATCCTCCTTGTTCCTAATACTCCTAGAATTGAAATAGACACATTTCAACCCCTTTAACTGGCTACAATTATGTTCTGTCCCCTGCCTGTCCTTCCTCATCAACTCAGAACTCTTAGCATCATGTCCTTGTCCTTCTACCGTAATCCCTGCACTCACATTCTGCTTCCCACCCCTCTGCCAAACTAGTTTAAACCCTCCCCAACAGCTCTATCAAACCTGTCCGATGGGATATTGGTTCTCCCGGGATTCAAGTGCAACCCGTCCTTTTTGTACAGGTCACACCCGCCCCAAAAGAGGTCTCAGTGATCCAAAAATCTGAAACCCTGCCCCCTGCTCCAATCCCTCAGCCACGCATTTATCCTCCACCTCATTCTATTCCTTTTCTCACTGTCGCGTGGCACAGGCAATAATCCCATGACTACTACCTTTGAGGTCCTGCTTTTCAACTTCCTTCCTAACTCCCTGTAGTCTTCATTCAGAACCTCTTCCCTTTTCCTACCTATGCCATTGGTACCAATATGTACCACAACCTCTGGCTGTTCTCCCTCCCACCACAGGATATCTTGGACGTGATCAGAAACATCCCAGACCCTGGCACTTGGGAGGCAAACTACCATCCAAGTTTCTTTCCTGCTTCCACAGAATCGCCTGTCTGAACCCCTGACTATGGAGTCCCCTATCACTGCTGCCTTCTTCTTCCTTTCCCTACCCTTCTGAGCCACAGGGCCAGACTCTGTGCCAGAGTCACGGCTTCCCCCAGGTAGGCTGTCCCCCCCAACAGTACTCAAACAGGAGTACTTATTGTCAAGGGGTACAGCCACAGGGGTACTCTCTAGCACCTGACTCTTCCCCTTCCCTCTCCTGGTTGTGACCCATTTCTCTGTCCCTCATGGCTCTGGAGTAACCACCTGCCTGTAACTCCTCTCTATCACCTCCTCACTCTCCCTGACCAGATGAAGGTCATCGAGCTGCATCTCCAGTTCCCTAACATGGAGATTCACCTGCAGTGAGTTATCTAGACTTTTGACTGAAACAGTTTCAGGTACTGGGGCTCCTCCGTGGTGGTTGTGGAAGTTGACATTGGGACCGAAGAAAGTGTTTCTGACAGCTCTGGACACCTTTCATCTGGACGTGTCGGCATCCCGAACAGTGAATGACAAGCTGCTCAATCTGCTGACCGCCAGACAAAGCTTCAAATTTTTCATTTTGTCCACACCAAATTGATCAGTATGTAGCTCGCCCAACACTTAGCTCTCATCTTAGATGGTACAATAACTCTCAATCCCCACATAAGGCAATCTCAGTCAAGGACAAGTTCATCCCAGCGCTGGTAAAAATAGGGGAACTGGGACTTTGTTGCACATTCCAGCTATTTTGGGCCACCATGAAACAGTGTGAGTATTTACTGTTTTTTCTTTGGATCATCCCTGCCGTAATAGAGAGGCTTTCAATATGCATGTGACAGAATACATCGAGGAGTGTTGTCTTTTATCAATGTTTCATGCATTTCCTCTTCCAAGGGTAAATGGGACAATCCTTTAGCATTTCCATGATTAGTTGTCCTCTTAATTTTGCTCTTATATTTGTGGCCTCTGAGAAACAGAGCCCATCTCTGCATTCATGCTGCTGCTGTTAGTGGCACATCCTTCAGTAGTTGATGGTCAGTAAAGAGGGTAAACTCTCTCCAATACAGGTACTGGTTAGAATGTTTTACACCCCAGACCAGACTCAAAGCCTCTTATCAATCAGTGCGTAACTTCCTTCTGCAGTGGTAAGGGTATGCGATGTAACGGCACTTTCACTTTCATCACTTATAACATCTGATATGGCCATAGGTTGCCATTTGTGGGAATGTGGTTCTTGTACTCCTAGATTCTTCAGTCTACAATAATTCCCCAGGACCGTACTGTTTATTGTGAAGGTCCTATCCTGATGTGACCTCCCAAAATGCCACAACTTGCACTTATCTGTATTGAATATCATTTGCCTTTCCTCAGCTCATTTACCTGGCTGATCAAGATCCACTGTAATTTTTGTTACCCTCTTCATCGTCTATGATACCACCTATTCTAGTAACAACTGCAAGCTTACTAGCTAAGCCTTATGCATTTTCATCCAAGTAGTTGATGTAAATGAAGAACAACAATGGGCTGATGATGATGTTATATCTGTTATTCCCTTTTGTAGGCTGTACAGGTTAAATTGTTTTCAGGTGCTGTGGAAGAAATGCTAGTGAAATCCAGCAGTGCAGCTTGTTAATTGTGTTGCTGCTATGGGAATAGCATCTGAGCTATGAGGGAGGGATGAGAACTTTAATCATCATTTTACTCTGGATATAATTCATATTCAGTGAACGAAATTGGAGAGAGGGAACAAAGGTAGACCTGTTGTGCTGTCGGGAGGGCAATTCACATTAGAATAATAATAGATTTTAAAAATGCTTTTTCAATAATCTAATATCAGATTTCCAAGACAGATGAAATTAATAAATTGAACTGATGTAGGTCCTGTCACACTGTAAGGAAGGGCTCTTCATTTTTTTTATTTTTCATGAAATATAAGAGGATTTATACTATTTCATTGATTGAATCAATTCATTCTAGTCGTAGGTAATAGAAGAGAGAAGTGTTTTTCATTACACAGCCGATATGGGAACAGGACTGAAATTTTTATTCAGTGTGTCTCCACTTCACCTTTGTTCTGTTCTGAGGCTTAACAGCCATGATCAAACATAAAACTGTTGCATAATATTATGGCCTTCTCTGATTGAGAGGACATGAAAAGGTTTGACTCTAAGCTGGAAAACTATTTCACCATATATGCAGAATGCTTTTGCTCTAAAAGTATAATTAAGAAAAATCTCTGGATGATTTATGAACTGAATGGTTACAATTATGTCTGTGTGGCTAAGTACATCTCCAAATGCCATATTTAAGTTTGCTGATGACACCACTGTCATAGGCTGAATCAGAGGTGGTGTCAGATCAGCATACCGTATAGGAGTGGGATTGAAAATCTGGCTGAGTGGTGCCACAACAAGAACCTCTTACTCAATGTCAGCAAGATGAAGCAGCTGATTATTGACTTCAGGAGTTGGAAACCAGTTCTCATTGGGTAATCACAAATGGAGAGGGTTAGCAACTTTAAATTCTTCCGTTGTATCATTTCAGTGGACCTGTCTTGACCCCAGTACATAAGTGCAATTATGAAGCATGACAATGTCTCTACTTCCTTAGAAGTTTGTGAAGATTCTCCATGAAATCTAAAAGTTTGATAAACTTCTATAGATACGTGGTGAAGATATATTGACTGGCTGCATCACAGCTTGGTATGGAACCACAAATGCTCTTGAAAAGAAAATCCTACTAAATGTAATGGATACAGCCTAGTCCATCACAGGTAACACCTTCTCCACCACGGAGCACATCTACACAGAGTATTGTCACAGGAAAGCACCATCCATCATGAGGGATCCTACCACCTAGCTCACGCTGCTGTCATCAGAAACAAGGTACAGAGCTTCAGGACTCAAAGCACCAGGTTCAGGAACAGGCTCTTGAACCAGAGGGGATAACTTCACTCAACTTCACTTGCCCATGACTGAACTGTTCCCACAACTTATGGACTCACTTTCAAGGACTCTTCATCCCATGTTCTCAATATTTATTAAATATTTATTTATGATTGTTATTTCTTATTTTTGTTTTTGCAGTTTGCTGTCTTTTACATACAATGTGGATGAACTTGAATTCATCCAAATTGCTGTGGGCTTTCATTGATTCTATCTTGGTTATTGGATTTATTGAGAATGCCTGCAAGAAAATGAATCTCAGGGCATATGGTGGCATATAAAACATATACTTCGATAATAAATTTACTTTGAACTTTAAACTACTGTGTATTGAAGTAGAACAGCCAGGAGGTAGCTGAACATTTGCCAATATTTTCTGTATCTGGGTTTTCTTCTTCCCTTCATAAGTGGCCAAGGATAATTGACTCCTGTCTCTGTGGGGTCTAAGATGTTCAATGTGGGATGTGAACTGAGCCGCAGGTGATGTATGTGGGAGGATGCGTGGTTGTGAAGTGGTGTGCTCTTTCCATCATTCACACTGAACTTCTGCAGGTTCCTGAATGGTCGTCTTCATTTTGTGTGGTCCAAACAAAATGCTGCCAGGGTTTCCCAAGGGTTGGTGTGGACGTTAAACATTTTTGAAGAAGTTTTGAGAACATTCTTGAATCAGTCTTGGCATAGTAGAGCTTGGAATAGAGTTTGATGTCAGGCATGAAACTAAGGTAGTCAATTCATGACAGTGGGCCAGGGGTAGTTAGGAATTCATTGATAGGACATTGTCCTGGGAGAGGATATTTGTTTTAATGAATGGCTGGGCATATCATTTTCTATATTAATGTTGACCTCTGGAGGAGATCACGGAGAATTTATTGTCTTCTTGCTTATCTTCTTTTTGTCCTGCTGCTCTGGTAGACCAAATCTGCTCATAGAACCAAGTCTTACTAGCTACAGAAGAGAAAAATAGCTCCACATCATGCAACACGGGAAATCATGTGACTTGAGGAATCAATATTCTGCTGCACACAAAGGATGGGCATTGCACTCACACATGGAAAAAAGACCTATACAAATTTTGGGTTAAGGGTTTCAGGAGGCATAGAGGGGCTGTAGATGACAGATTGGTGGAGGTGGATGGTATGGTGAAGAAGAATGAGGGACATATCAATATACCAGGAGGGAATTAGGGAGGTAGTTATCATGAGGGTTAGTTCCCAGGACAAAGGTAATGAGCACAGTTGTAGCCATGCACTGCCGTTGAAAGATTAATGAACCAATCACGAACAAGGTGTGTTCCTCCAACTTTGGCAGTAGCACAGGAAGGGACTTTAATTAATGTTGAAGTAGCCTCAATCCTGTGGTGAGACCTGCTGCAGTGCTTGAGACCTGTACCATGTGCAAGCTTTGCACTTAGGCTCATACTTGACACAAGTGAGATCAGTCAAGAACTGTCGACCAAATGGACATTTCTCATGTCCAGCAGGCCTGTGAGTCTGTGTGCAGTTTGCATGGTGAAGTCATATTGAATGTTTGGAACCAAAGGCAAGAAGAGTGGGACCTTCAGGAGGAGGAGGTTGTCTAATCCAGTCTGGCTCATTCCCAGTCAGTCTACTTGCACTCATCAGTATAGTGCTGGGAGTTCTGATCAGCTATGCTATTAAGCAGCACTTACCACTGGCTCACTGATGCCTAATTTGGGTTTCTTCTTGACCGCAGAGCTTCAGATCTCATCCTTCTTTCATTTCAAACATGTTCCAGAGGGCTGAATTTTACAGGTGAACTGAGAATGACTGCCTTTGATATCAAAGATGAAGTCATTGATACAAGATATGTCAATAGACGTCAAGGGGAGAGCTTTCCAATGGTTAGAATCACACACGGTTGTGGTTGTCAGAAGTCAATCATCACAGCCATCAGTGCAGGAACCCCTCAGGGCAGCCTTGTTTGTCAGCTTAATCATAAGTTTGATGTTTGCTGATGATGAACAATAGTCAATTTCATTCACATCACCTCAGCAAATTGAAGCAGTCCATGCCTGCATTCAGCAAGGCCTCGACAGTTATCAACCATCTGCTGCTAATTGGTATTTAGCATTTGTACTACATGTGCCAACAAGTGTCTAAGCACCTAGCAGAAGCTCAGCTGGACCAACTGCATAGATGTTATGGCTAAAAAGCTTAAAAAACTGTGAGACTGTGTATCCTGCAGTGAATGGCTCATGTTATGGGTCCCAAAAGTCCCAAGAGTGTGAACATTCTCCATGTACTTGGATGATCGCAACTTCAACAACTCTCAAGAAACTAAACACAATTCAAAATCAAGCAGCTATATGACAGATACCTTACCATCAAGTCAAACATTAATGTGCACTGATGTTACTCAATTTGGCTACTCTAAAAATCACCTCTTAAAATGACAACCTCCAGCCATAAGAAGAGCAGGCAAACTGGAACATCACCCTCCATCCTGATTTAGAAAGTATATCACCAGTCCATTGACTTTACTGGATCTAAGTCCTGGTACTTTTTCCTGGTACTTAAGTACTGTAGGAGATCCTTTAGGAGAAGAAGTGCTATGTTTCAAAAGGACGTTCACTGCCACTTCATTGGCGAAATTGACCCTCAAGGATGCAGGCAATGCTATTGCCCAGGAGGCCATCACTGGGGTGACTGTCTGGGACACACCAAACTGCAGGCCAGTTTACATGCCAAGGTGGCCATTGCTGGAGTGTTTGGGACATGTCAGTCTACAGCCAGATTAATGCATCAAGGCCCAAGAGCTGAAAACAAACAGGTGTTTTCCTCCACTGCTTGTGCCAATTTACAAACTGAGTAGATAAAAATGTCAAGACCCGAAAGTAGGAAACAAACTGATATTCAGCCTCACTACTTCACACTGATTTAAACACTGAGCCAGATTAATGCACTGAGGACTAAGTACCAGTGTTCTTCTGTATGCCAGCCTAGATCCCTTACCTGAGCCTGCCCATCTGCTCGTGTTCGACCCATCTCATTCCCTTCTTGCCACTACCTTCAGGTGAGAGATACCAGATCTTGGGTCCTCTGCTGCCAGGTTTGCCAGCAGTTATCGCCCTGCAGCCACTGGGCTTCTGGACCTCAGTCTGAACTTAGCCTGCAGCTGTGCACTCACTTTCAGAGATTTTCATGGTCTAAGTATATTTGTTTACCTGATTTGTTCCTTCCTTCACTCGTTGAATGTTTATCAGTTTTTGCAGTGTGTGCGTATTTTTTGTGGAATCTATTGTGTGTACAATGTACTGTGTATGTTAATCAAAATGGCTTCTTTGTTTTGTTTAGAGTAGGAATGCTTCTTTGTATGATAAGTGCTTTCTCTCACAGTTGTTTAGCTTTAGACTTGCTGATGTTGGGATTGTATTCATTTGTTGACCAATGGGGAATGTTATTTTGTCTTGTGAGGCTGGGAGCTTGGGGATTTTCGCGGTCTTTTCAGGGGAGTTGGGAAGAAGACGCCGAGGAAGGTGGACATGTGCTGCACTGCTTGGTCGTCCACCAGGGTGGTCCCAGGTGCAAGGATGTGGAGGTCGGAGGAAAGTGATGAGGGGTCGAATGGTTCGATGGTTGAGCTCCAACGATGTGCACTAAACTGACTGAACTTTGATAAGTTGGCGCCTTTTACTTTATTTTCTTTTCCTTCATATATATTGTATTGCATAGTACTCTTTTAGTTTTAGTAAAATCTTTGAAGTGTATTCCATAACGGTATCTGGTGTGAGTTTGATATTGTGTGTGTGCGCGCAGCATAAACTTGAATCTCACAGCACCTGCATGTACGGGAGGTGGGGTTGGTGAGTGGCTGGATCTCCTTTTCCCCTAGACATATACCAGCCTGTTGGGTAAGTGTTACATTTGTGGGGGCTTGTCCGGGATCATCATGCAAGGCCTGGAGTGCAGTCTGTGGAGAGCGCCCTCTTCTTTGTGGTGGCGTGTTGGGGAGGAAGCATTAAGAAGAGGGACGCCTCACGTCTTAATAAGCTGGTAAGGAAGGCGGGCTCTGTCGTGGGCAAAGTACTGGAGAGTTTAACATCGGTAGCTGAGCGAAGGGCGCTGAGTAGGCTACGGTCAATTATGGAAAACTCTGAACATCCTCTACATAGCACCATCCAGAGACAGAGAAGCAGTTTCAGCGACAGGTTACTATCGATGCAATGCTCCTCAGACAGGATGAAGAGGTCAATACTCCCCAATGCCATTAGGCTTTACAATTCAACCGCCAGGACTTAAGAACTTTTTAAAAGCTATTATTAATGCTTTTTGAGATAGTGATTTAGATGCATATCATATTTTTTACTGAGTTAAGTATTGTATGTAATTAGTTTTGCTACAACAAGTGTATGGGACATTGGAAAAAAAGTTGAATTTCCCCATGGGGATGAATAAAGTATCTATCTATCTATCTATCTATCTATCTATCTATCTATCTATCTATCTATCTATCTATCTATCTACTTCTCCAGCATGACCAGTTGCCAACGACGGGGTTGGTCCGGAGGTGCCGCGACTGGTACTATAAGGTCACCTGCGATCCCGTATCAAGAACGGCTTTTGCATAAACTCCCTCTATCCGTAGACACACACTGGCATGGGGTCCTACCAGCCCATCCGGAATAAAGGCATAGGCACCAGGTGGTTCCCTGGCTGATCTCTGGGAATGTGTTCCTCCAAAGTCAATCCAAACACTATCAAATCGTCCAGGTACACCAGCACCTCCAGCAGATTCATATCCCCCACAGTTCTCTCCATGAGCCTCTGGAAGGTGGCTGGGGCCCCCGATATGCCTTGGGGCATTCGTTCGAACTGAAAGAACCCCAGTGGGCAGATAAAGGCTGTCTTCTCTTTATCGCCCTCACTCATCGGGATCTGGTAATATCCACTCCTCAAGTCCAGCACACTGAACCACTTCTCTCCACTCAGGCAGGCCAACGCCTCCTCGACCCTCGGGACAGTATATTGATCAGGGACAGTTCGCCGATTCAAAGTCCTATAGTCAACACACATGCGCACCCTCCCATTCTTCTTCCGTGCCACCACTATTGAGGACGCATAGGGACTTCAGGACTAAGCTATGATTATTCCAGCTTCCTTCAACTTGCACAAGTGCTGCCGCACATCTTCAACATCTGCCGGGGCAGCTGCCGGGATCTCTCTCGGAATGGGGTGTCCTCCGTCACCCGGATGGTATGGCAAGTGCTTTTGGAGCAGCCCACATTAAACTCACCCTGAGAAAAAACAGCTTCCATCTTCAGCATTTTCTCCACTAGCCTGCGATTCCACTCCGGCGACACTGGAGAATCCCCGAAGTTAAAGGCTTCAGCAGTCAGCTCCCTTCGATGCTCCAACCCCTCCCCGTTAGGAGTCCTCATTGGTGCACTAGACATTATCATCACCAGAAACAGAGGTGCCAGCGGCATTCCCCTTTTAAAGGTGATTTCTCTTGCTGTAGTGTTCCTGATACTTACGGCTATACGCCTCGCATGTACCACCCCTGGTCTCTGCACTTCGGGCCTCACCAACACCCCCGTCGGAAATCGTGTTTCCCCTTCAAGATCGTCCAGGGTGTCTACTAACAGGGCTTCGCCCATTGGCACTCTGGGGAATCTGGGTGTCCCCATCATGAGTGCTACCTCCCCTGGTCGGATCACCTTGGGCCTCACTTGTGTACACTCGTTTACACTCTGGGTCCAGCCCTTGGGGGGCAACTCCTTCTTTGAATACTGCTCGAAACACTGGATTCACCGAGAGGGTCTCCAGAAAGTGTTCCCCTCCTTTCTCCTTACAAGCTCCCAGGAGCCATCGCACAATGGGGGAGTTCAACCATTGAACCATTCGACCCCTCATCACTTTCCTCCGACCTCCACGTCCTTGCACCTGGGACCACCCTGGTGGTCGACCGAGCAGTGCAGCACACGTCCACCTTCCTTGGCGTCTTCTTCCCGACTCCCCTGAAAAGACCGCGAAAACCCCCAAGCTCCCAGCCTCACAAGACAAAATAACATTCCCCATTGGTCAACAAATGAATACAATCCCGACATCAGCAAGTCTAAAGCTAAACAACTGCGAAAGAAAGCACTTATCATACAAAGAAGCATTCCTACTCTTAACAAGACAAAGAAGCCATTTTGATTAACATACACAGTACATTGTACATGTGTTTCTTTGTTTTGTGAATGCCTACAAGAAGATGAATACATACAATACTTTGATGATAAATGTTCTTTGAACTTTTTCAATGGTTATTGCCAATAAATGCCAACCTTGTGGCCTTGACCTCTTCCCGATGAGTTCACGAATAAAATCCACCTGCTGTTTATACATGTGCTGTGCCTTGAGGACCGGACACGTGGAAAGGAAGGAAAACTTCCTCAAAATAACCAGTCAACTCTTCACTCTTTTCCATGGACACTGCCTAGCCTGCTGGGTTCCTCCCGCATTTTGTGTGTGTTGCTTTATATTTCCAATGTTTGTGATATATCTTCAAAATACTGTTCTCTTGAAAAGAGAAATTAAAAAAAAGGTGGTTCAGGTGAGACCAAAAAAGATGAAGAAAATCACGAAGGCAAATTGGACCAGCTGGATTAAACACCTTGGTCAGCATGTACTATTTGTGCTAAAGGTCCTGTTTCCATGCTGAAGAACTCTCCGACTCTTTAAATCTTATCACATCTATAGCGTCATAAAGTCATACGGTAGAGAATTAGGCTCTTGGGCTCTACATGTCTGTGCTGCGATCAACTACCTACTTGTACACTAATGCCACCTTAATCCACTTTATGTTTCCAACAACCCTGTCGACTGCCCCAGATTCTACCATTCACTTGCACACAAGGGACAATTTACAGCAGCCAATTAACAAAACAACCAAAATGTATTTGCGATTTGAGAGGAAAATGGAGCTGTGAAGGAAACCCACCAAGTTAAAAAGAAAATATGCAAACTCCACAAAGAATATCCAAGGTCAGGAATGAACCCTGATTTCTGGAGTTGTGAAATGACCTGGGCCTCTTGAAATTCTAGTGTGATTTAAAGCAGACCCTTAAAGCTAAGATTGCCAAGTGTAATTTGTAGATTAGTGAGTGTGTTTGTGACTTGCTTCACTTCCCACTTGCCAAAACTCATCCAGAGTTAAAGTGGAGGTCATGGGTAAAGGTTGTTAATGTATGTCTAGACAAATGGTCTGTCCTAACTCATGTAGTTGCTTGTTTGTAGTTGTGCCAGCTGGAGACATGCATAAGCGATTAATTCAAATTGAGCATAAATATCCTCAGCCTGCTGTTTTTTGGATAAATGCACAAAGTGGAAGTTTAATATGCCAGTGGCAGTGGAGCCTGTGTTAAGATCCTCTCTCTTATCCTGAGGGGCTTGAATCTGAAACATTGCCACCAATTACAGCTGGGCAAGTAGCATGTGAATGCTTGAGAGATAAGTAGAAGTTTTGTGTGTTATCTTTGAACTGCAGTATGTGAGGACCAGAGCTCTGGTGCATCCGAGAGCTGGGCAATTTAAACCTTTCTTCCAATTTTATTCAGTGCAACAGCTAATTTAGGCAATTTTGGTGTGTTTTGGTTCCTTGATCATCTCCTGGCACTAAAGAGATCTATTTGTTATAACTGGCCTTGCTTCAGAGTTAGAAGGTTAGAAGATACAAAGGTATCCAGCTTAACTTCCAAACAGAATTCTGCATGCCATAGAAAATGCAAGAATCAGCCAGCCCTGTCAGAATATCTTGCCTCCGCTGGCTTTCACTCATCAGTCACGGTCCACATCCCTTATTATACGAATCCGAATCTTCTGCAGATCAAACCAAGATTTGCGCTGAGTGAGCTGGCTTCAAACTTGAATGCCAATCTTTTCCTCTCCTTCTGTGACCTCCCCGCCTCTTTCTAATTTGTTTCTTTTTTTCACTCAAGAACTGAAAGTAACTTGTGTTTCTAATTATTGAAATGGCTGCTACACAAACAATCTGTGGCTCAACCCAACTGCTTGGAAATCCATCTGCTCTGCAGTAAGAAAACTAATTCACAGTTCTTCTGCGATGCTTCATGTCAGTCTGTCAGAATCGTGATTTGGATCACAATCACAGCAGAAGCATGTTTTCACTGGGGACATCTTCCTCATAAGGGAAGGAACTTTGGCCCAGCACTTTGCAAACAAGCAGATCTTGGATCTTTCAATATAACTGTGCCTGATCTTTTACATCAAGCTATAACATTTTATTGCACTCACGCATTTGATTCCCTGAATATCTGAATGCATATTGATATCTGTCATAAATATTTTCACTGACTGTGCCTCCACAGTTTACACGACTAGAGGAAGAGAATGGCTCACTCTTATTGGGTGACAGCAACTATTCTCATATCTGGGTTCAAATCTGAGACTGTGACCAGAGGCATGAGAAACAATATTTGTTGGAATTTTGTATCTTTCAATGAGAGCACCACTTACTCTTCTAAGTCCTTCTATGCTCTCAGTAGGATTAAACATTTCCCTTAGATTAAACTTCTTCATCATGGAAAGCGTGTTAAACCATTATTGCACTCTCTCTTTTGCAAGTATACCCTTCATTTGAAGCAGCATTTAAGTTACCAGATGAATGATCTTGAGTTCAAACCCACCAGTACAGTTATAAAATTTATATTCAGTTAATAAACTCGCATAAAAATCCCAAGCCATAAATACTGAAGACCACAACGCGAACGTATGGTTATAAAAATTTTTCTCATCCAACAGGATTGGAAATTTGCCATTCTTGCTTGTATGTTTCTCTGTTTTTCCAGATGCTTAAACTCTGAAATGACTGAGCAAGCCAGGATCAAGAATAATTGGGAATGGGCAATCTGTTAGCACAACAGTCAACACTGCTGTATCGCAGATCTACGGACCTGGCTTTGACCCAGACCCCTTGGGTGATATCACTATGAAACTACGTATTTGCTGGGTAATCTGTTTCCCTCTCATATCTCAAAGAAGGCTTGTAGGCTGTTAGCTACTGACACTGTTAGTATAGGTAAGAAGCAATGAAAAAAATTCAAATGGGTAGGGATGGTAAGTTGTAAAGCTACAGGGAAATACAGGGAGGGACAATGGGGCACATGGGATTGACCAGTTGGAAGCCAGCAGGGAACCAATGGAACTCTCACAAAATACTGGAGGAACTCAGCAGGCCAGGCAGCATCAATAGAAAAGAGTGAACAGTCAATGTTCAAGCCCAGACCCTTCAACAGGACTGGAGAGGAAGGGGAAAAGTCAGGGTAAGAAGGTGGGGGCAGGAGAGGAAGAAGTACAAGGTGGCAGATGATGGATGGGTGAAGTAAAGAGCTGGGGAGTTGACTGGTGAAGGAGATAAAGAGCTGCAGGAGGGGGAATCTGATAGGAGAGTGTTCCAGGCCTTGGAAGAAAGAAAGGGGAGGAGGAGGAACACCAGAGGGAAGTGATGGGTAGGTAAAGTAATAAGGTGAGAGAAGGAAATGAGAATGGGGGGGGGGGGGGGGAAATTACCAGAAGTTAGAGAAATCAATGTTCATGCCATCAGGTTGGAGGCTGCGCAGACAGAACCATTGGGCTGTGTAGTCTCCCTCTTGTTATAATAAATGAGTACATACTGGTCTTTTCAGATCTTGAAAAAGCACTAAATTAAATAAAAGAGACTTGTGCACAACCAGTGTCTGTAGACATTGTAACTCGAGGAGCAGTCTTGCCACATACTCTGTATTTCACATCACAAATCCTTTGCAATATGATGCAATATAGTATTTGCATTCTTACTGTCTAAAAAGCATGCAGACTTGCAGTGATTTGTGTGCATAGACAATCATATCCTGAACACCAACACTATTTAAATAAAAAGCTTTCTATTTTGCTATTAAAGTGGATGGCCTCATGTTTTCCACATTATATTCATAGTCAAAGTCAAGTTTATTTTCATATGCACAGGTACAATTTGATACACAGGGCAACCTATTTGCCATGTTTCTCATCCATTCACATAGCCTGTCTATATTGTCTTAAAGCCTCTCTGCATCCTTCTCCCCGTTTATACCAGCACCTAGCTTTGCCCCATCAGCAACTTCATTCAGTTTATTCATCCTAGTCTTGATAAGGATCGTGAACATCTGAGGACCAAGCATCAACCCCTGTGTGCACCGCTGGAGCAAACTCCCAGTATCAAAATAATTGTTTATTTCTTCTTGTCTGTTAAATTCTCTGTCTAGAACAAGATAGTACCTCAACACTCAATACGCTAATAAAAACACAAAATGCTGGCAGAACTCAGCAGGCCAGACAGCATCTATGGGAGGAGGTAGTGACGACGTTTTGGGCCGAAACTCTTCATCTACTACCTCCTCCCATAGATGCTGTCTGGCCTGCTGAGTTCTGCCAGCATTTTGTGTTTTTATTTATTTCCAGCGTCAGCAGATTCACTCGTGTTGCCACTCAATACGCTAATTGTGTTTAATCACCACTTGTGTTGCACCTTACCAAAGAACTTCTGTGGTCTTCTGTCCTCTCCTATCAGATTCCCCCTTCTCCAGCCCTCTAGCTCTTTTACCAATCAACTTCCCAACTTTTTACTTCACCCCTCCCCCTCTCCCAATTCCACCTATCATCTACTATCTTGTACTTCTTCCTTCCCTAGTCCCACCTTCTTACTCTGACTTCATATCTTTTATTCTCCAGTCTGGATAAAGGATTTTGACCTGAAACATCAACTCTTTACTCCATTCCATAGAAGCTCAGTTCCTCCAGCATTTTGTGTGTGGTGCCTTGGATTTCCAGCACCTGCAGATTTTCTGACATTTTTGTGCATTTTGTATTCTACTTTCTCTTTCAGAGCAGCACAATCGCATAGGTGTTAGAGTCACTGGCTCACAACTCCTGCAGCCTGGAGTTGATCCGTCTGTAAGGAGAATGCATGATCTCATTTTGATCCCTCTGAGGGCTCCAGCTTCCTCTCATATTGCAAAGATTTGTGGGTTGGCAAGTTGATTTTTGTTCCTTATCACGCCATGTGGTACATTAGGCGGCTTTTTGCAATTTCCTTAGCATTTGGCTGTTGTTTATGAGGCTAAGCTGCTATCTCAATGGTCAGCCCAGCACAGATGGAAAGTGTGCAAAGAGCCGGCCAGGTTCAAAATTGGGACCACTCACCTTGAAGTCCAGTGCTCATGCCACTATAGCACTGGCTGACAAAGATTTGTAGGTTGGTAGGTGATTGGTCATTGTAAATTGCCCAGGTGAGATGGTGGTCGGTGAGTGGTAGATTTGTGGGGGGGGGGGGGGAGATGATTAGACTATAGGTGGGGAGGAAGAAAGAAACAAATATTGGTGTAAATGGGAGTTGCAGGGTTGACATGATCTCAATGGGCCAAAGGGCCAGATTCCATGCTGCTTAGTTGTTCATTTCTTTTGTGTTCAATGTACCATCAGCCAGATCAGATTGCTGGTGGATTACTCATACCATGGGATGCCTCCAGACTTGTTTGTAAGCATGCTGTGATACCAGTGCTAATGACGTATCCTGTTACAGGCAGGTCTTCCTCAGAGATGGGTAGGCATCTCTTGGAGGCTTGATGAAAGCAAGGAATTACTTTCTTTGTGTTTTCTCTGATGACATAGATTTAGTTAGCCCTGCAATAGGCAAAACGCTAGTGCCAAGAATGCAAATTCTATTTCCTGTTACGTACCCGTGGGTATCTTTTGCCTGTCACATGACCATGATGTAATTGAGGCTAGGCTGAGCATAATATAATGGTCCTGTGATGGTGGAGTGACGTAATTTTACCCGCCAGTGAGAGGTCATGTGATCGTTTTTTTCAACAGGGTATAAAAGGAGAACTCCTCCCTGTGACATGGGTTAGTTCGTGGTTGAATTCACCAGTGACCCCGTTTTGCTGTGTATTTGATTTTATGACACAGTTTCATTTTAAAAGTGGAGTTTTAATTTCTACTGTAAGAATTGTTGTGCTGGCAGTTCTGAAAATCACTGCCAGTTAAAGTCTAGTCGGAGAGTGAAGATTTATTGAAGTTCAGGAAGCTGAAGGATCGAGGAAAGTTTATGTCGGCGGTGTAACAGGTTCGACCTTATTTAATCTTCGCACAAGGAATTAGTAACCTGCAATCCAAGATAGCTCCTGCATGGCTAAAAGAGCAGAAAGAGTTGGATGCAGGGTTTTGCTAAGGAAAAGGTCAATGCCTTTAAGTCATTTTATTTTCTTTATTGTAAATCCTTTGGACAAGGCATACTTCGGCTGGGATCGGCGGTAACGCCATGAAAGAGAATTTATTACTTCAAGGAAAGTCTCTCCTAAGTGACTGTGTAAATCATTTGGACTTTTGCATTACTACTTTTAAGAACTCTTTTAACATTATCACTTTAAGAACTGTTTTCGTATTATTGCTTTAAGAACTGTTTGAGCTGCCGTATAGCAGCCGACTTCCGGTTAAGTTAGTCATTTGTTTACTTCTGGATTCTTTTTAACAGTGTTTAATAAGTGTTTTATTTATTATAAAAAAACCTGTCTCAATTCTATATTCATTGTTGCTGAAACATAACAATTGGGGGCTCGTGTGATCTGAATCCATATTTGAGTTTAAATACTTGTTTGATTTTTGATCGGTGTTTTGGAAAAGGGGAATACCCGATTTTTTTGTTTGATTGGCTTGTGAGTGGTATTCAGCAACAATGAATATTGACGACTTCCTGGACTTCTGCTTTACTCACAGGAAACTTATCTAAAATCGATACATTGAAAACACTCGACTCTATGTAGTTTTCTGCAATTTTTCTCTGAATTACAGGCTTTGTTGTATCTTTCGAAAAACCTTTAAGTTCCAACCTGCTAGCAATCTCAAACACATCACTCTTTTTCGCCTTCGCTGATAACTCTGGAACTGGGATGTGTCAGAAACTTTCTTATCTTCATTGTTTGAAACAGATTCTTGGAATAAGTCTGACCATGAAGATTTGTCTCTGTCTTGGAAGGAGATGATAGCAGAGCAGAGTAGAGACCCTGAGATTATCAAATTAAAAGAACAAGCTCTACTGGATAGTGAAATTGGTAAGGTGCCAGTAGGATATTATTTTGAGAAAGGAGTATTGATGAGGAAGTGGAGACCACCTACAATTCCTGCAAGTGATGGATGAAATATTGTTCACCAGGTAGTTGTTCCTAAAGTTTATCGAAATGAGATTTTAACTTTAGCCCATAGTGTGCCCTTGGATGGACATCAAGGGGTAAGGAAAACTGTGGACAAGATTTTAAAACATTTTTACTGGCCTGGTTTAAGAAAAGATGTGGTGACGTTTTGCAGAACGTGTCATACTTGCCAAATTGTGAGTAAACCTAATCAAGTTACTCCAGTGGCCCCACTGCAACCTATTCCAGCAATCGGTGAACTGTTTTCCAATATTATTATAGATTGTGTAGGTTTATTACCAAAAACAAAAACTGGCTATCAGTACTTGCTGACCATCATGTGCACTGCGTCTAGGTTTCCAGAGGCAGTACCACTTAGGAATATAACAACTAAAACTGCAACAAAGGCTCTTATAAAATTCTTTACTTATTTTGGGTTGCCTAAGGAAATACAATCTGATCAAGGCAGTAATTTTATGTCTGGATTGTTTCAACAGATAGTTTATAAATTGGGAGCTAAGCAAATAACTTTGTCTGCATACCATCCAGAATCGCAAGGTGCCATGGAGAGGTTTCATTCTACCCTCAAGACTATGATTAGGATGTATTGTGTGGAAAATGATTAGGTTTCAGTCCATTTGAACTTGTATTTGGGCATAGAGTTAGCCTTTAGCCTTATTAAAAGAACAATGGATTAATAAAGAGGTACACACTAATTTGTTGGACTATGTTTTAAAATTTAAGGACAGATTACATAAAGCTTGTAGCTTAGCCAGGGAAAATTTAAAATTGGCTCAGGAGAAAATGAAAACCTGGTACAATAAAGAAGCTAGAATGAGGATGTTTAAACCTGGAAATAAGGTGTTGGTTCTTTTCCCAGTGCAAACAAATCTTTTACAAGCTAACTTTCATGATCCTTATGAAAATTGTGTCTAAAATCAATGATGTGAACTACGTGATAAAAACTCCAGATCGTAGAAGGCCAACTCAACTTTGCCATATAAATATGATAAAACCATATTATGAGAAACAGTCTGCTACTGTGTCTGTTGTGGTCAATAATAATGAGTCTGATCTCCCTAGGAATATAATAGATGATTCATCTGAAACTCATTCTAAACCCTACATTGTTCCTGTCAGATTACCAAACTCAACCATTCTGGAAAATATTGATGAGAAATTAGGTCATTCACAGCCAGAGCAGAAGCAGCAGATGAAACAATTAATTTTTAAATATAAGGATTTATTTCCAGATGTTCCTAGAAGAACCACAGTAGCTATACATGATGTAGATGTTGGAGATGCCAAACCCATTAAACAACATTCATATAGGATGAACATGGAAAAATGTGAACTTGCTGAGAAAGAAATTAAATATATGTTAGAGAATAATATTATTAGACCTTCTAACTCGAATTGGAGTTCACCTTGTATTATGGTGTCTAAATCAGATGGTAGTATTCCGTTCTGTATGGATTACAGGAAGGTGAATGCTGTGACGAAAACAGATGCATATCCAATTCCTAGAGTGGATGATTGTGTAGATAAAGTTGGAAAAGCAAAGTTCCATACAAAAATTGATTTATTGAAAAGGTATTGGTGTGTTCCATTAACGGATAGAGGTAGAGAGATTTCTGCATTTGTAACTCCATCTGGGTTATATGAATATAATGTTCTTCCATTTGGGATGAAGAATGCCCCAGGTACTTTCCAGTGGATGATTAACTCTGTGATTCAGGGATTAAAGGATACAGATGCTTATATTGATGATTTAGTGAGAGGAAATGATACTTGGGAAGCACACATTACTGTGGTGGAGAAATTATTTGAAAGGCTTTCAAAAGCTAATTTAACTATTAACTTAGCTAAAAGCGAGTTCAGACATGCCACTGTAACTTACCTTGGTTATGTTGTGGGTCAAGGTAAGGTAGCTCCTGTTCAGGCAAAAGTTCGGGGAATTTTAGAGATCCCCACTCCAACTGGGAAAAAAACTCTCAGAAGATTCCTGGGAATGGTAGGATATTACAGAAAAAATTTGTAAGAATTTTGCTAATGTTGCCCTTCTATTAACTAACCTCTTGAAGAAGAATGAAGTTTGCGTGGACAGTGCCTTGTCAAGAAGCATTTGAACAATTGAAAACTATGATATCTCAAAACCTGTGCTCAAGGCACCTGACTCTGAAAAACATTTTTCATTAGCTGTAGATGCCAGCGATGAGGCTGCAGGAGCAGTATTAATGCAAAGGAATGAGGGTGATGAGGCTAATAATCCGGTAGCTTACTTTTCTAAGAAATTTAATGAGCATCAAAGAAACTATTTGACAATAGAAAAGGAATTGTTATCTCTTATTTTGGCCTTAGAACATTTTGACGTGTATGTTGGTACAACTCAAAAGCCACATCATCTACACTGATCATAATCCGTTAGCGTTTCTGAGTAAGATGAAAAACAAAAATAGAAGGTTATTAAATTGGAGTTTAATGTTACAGGAGTACAATATTTTGATAACTCATATTAAAGGTAAAGATAATGTGATTGCTGATTTTCTATCTCGATGTTGAATGTACAATGTAATTTTTTTATGGAGTGAAATTTTAACATTTGTAACACTCCTGTGTAATAATTTGGAAGGTGATGTATGATAATACTATGTATACTGTGTATGTTGTAAATTTTATACCTTTGTGTTTCTTCTTTTGTAAATAGTTAATTGTTAAAATTTTGTTCATGACAGACTAAATTTTTTTTTGGAGGGAGGTGTTACATACCCATGGGTATCTAGTGCCTGTCACATGACCATGATGTAATTGAGGCTCTGCTGGGCATGATGTAATGGTCTTGTGATGGTGGAGTGATGTAATTTTCCCACCAGTGAGAGGTCATGTGATAGTTTTTTCAAAAGGGTATAAAAGGAGAACCCCTCCCTGTGGGTTAGTTCGTGATTGAATTCATCAGTGACTCTGTTTTGCTGCGTATTTGATTTTATGACGCAGCTTCATTTTAAAAGTGGAGTTTTAATTTCTACTGTAAGAATTGTTGTGCCGGCAGTTCTGAAAATCACTGCCAGTTAAAGTCCAGTCGGAGAGTGAAGATTTATTGAAGTTTGAGAAGCTGAAGGATCGAGGAAAGTTGATGTTGGCGATGAAACAGGTTCAACCTTATTTAATCTTCGCACAAGGAATTAGTAACCTGCAATCCAAGATAGCTCCTGCATTGCTAAAAGAGCAGAAAGAGTTGGATGCAGGGTTTCGCTAAGGAAAAGGTCAGTGCCTTTAAGCCGTTTTATTTTCTTCATCGTAAATCCTTTGGACAAGGCATACTTTGGCTGGGATCGGCAGTAACACCACGAAAGAGAATTTATTACTTCAAGGAAAGTCTCTCCTAAGTGACTGTGTAAATCATTTGGACTTTTGCATTACTACTTTTAAGAACTCTTTTTGCATTATCGCTTTAAGAACTGTTCGAGCTGCCGTATAGCAGCCGACTTTCGGTTAAGTTAGACATTTGTTTACTTTTGGGGTTTTTTTAGCAGTCTTTAATAAATGTTTTATTTGTTATAAAAAAAAACCTGTCTCAATTCTATATTCATTGTTGCTGAATCATAACATTCCAAAGGTTAAAAAGTCCTGCACTTTCAGTTGATAAACATGTGTTCCATTTGGTTAAATACCAACATTAATGCAATGCAATCTGGAAATTATGGTAAAACTCTGATAATCTTGTATCCAATTTGTCCGAAATCCCAAGGATGAGTTATTCTGAAGTGGTAGTTAGGTGTCCAAAGTGAAAGATTGGTGTGCACTCTGGAGCTACTGAATTCACAAAAAAATGCTGCAAGCCGTTGTTTATTGTAATGTTGTGCACAGCATTGTGGGATGAAGGGCCTATTTGGTGCTCTCGAGTTCTATGTACTTCATTTAGAGTATGCACTAACCCAATGAATAATTTTACAGTAATCATATAATCTATCTTTTGTTTGTATTTTGCCTGAGAAACCAGAGTGCTAGAGATCTATCAAGGCGTGTTCTGTTGAAGCACTTGATCCTGAAAGCACTAAAAGCTATGAATCAATACTGCTTCACTGCTGAATGTCTCCCATCATTACAGTCTCAATAAGTTATCAAAGAATATTTATTATCAAGTTATGTATACAGGATACAACTCTGAGACTTATCTCCTGTAAACACCCATGAAACAAAGAAACACTATGGAACCTGTCCAAAGGAAACATCAAATATTCAACATGTGAAAAAGAACAAACTGTGCAAATGGCAAAAGTGAGTGAACAATGCATAGAATATCAAACATCAAACCAGGAGTCGAGGAGTTGTTCATTTCAGCACCACGCCCCGAGCTGACTGCATCCTGCTCACCAGTCTTTGATCAGACTGCTCCAAAAGAGCCAGCAGAATCCAGAAACACAGGCACCATGAACCTCAAAGTCCTCCAAAGCCAGTCCACAGTCATGATCCTTGCAACATGGACCCAAGACCACTGACAGCGAGACAGAGTGAGAGCAAGAGAGGAAGACCAGTCAGAGGCCACTGAACATCTGGCTACATACTGAGGGAGAGGAAAAACAATCAAATGCAGGCAGGCAGCACCAAACACCAGCCTGCACTCCTCTTTCGACTTTGTTCAACCTTGCTGTACACCTCAGTTGGAGAGAGGAGATGGAGTCGATCATGGGCTTGCACACTGTCTGCAAGCTTCCAGGTCCCCAGGCCACACACACCGCACTCAACCTCACTGAGCTCCCTCAGAGACAGCAAAGCACCTGACCATTATCATTCAATCGGCCCAAAGCCATGGCAACAAAACGCTGCACCTCCTCTCTGTATGCTGACTCAGAATGACGACACGGCCATGGTGGGTCTCATCAGCAAGAACGATGAGTCAGCTTACAGAGAGGAGGTGCAGCAGCTAACGGACTGGTGCAGAGCCAACAACCTGTCTCTGAATGTGAACAAAACAAAAGAGATGGTTGTTTGTTTGTTTGTTTTTTCTTTCTTTTTTTTATACATTTTTTTATTGAATTTTCAAATGGTAACAGAAGGAAAAAAAATTATCAACCCTTCCCCCCTCCCCTTAACCCCTCCCCCCAAACATATCCCTGTAGAAAGAGAAAAAAAAAGAGAAAAAAAAGAAAGAAAGAAAGAAAGAAAGAAAGAAAGAAAGAAAGAAAGAAAGAAAGAAGGAATGCCTGGATATTGGAAGATCCCCACATGCTCCATGGAGTTCATAATAGCTTTAGTATATATATTTATTTCTTTCCTCGAATAACCAATAATCTTATCTTCGGAGCACCTATATATTTAATCCTATCTTTTGTAAATAAAGACGCCAAATTTTCAGAAATATTTTGTATTTATCTCTTAAATTATAAGTAATTTTTTTCAAATGGAATGCAGCTAAAAACTATATCTATTTTCATTTTCTTAATGTATGTTAAAATTCTTTTTCTTTTCACCAGTCCATTAAGCCCATTAACATTAAAACTTAAAAAATTCAGTAAATTAGTCATTATTTTTAACAGGGTTACTCCAGTCTATAGTAATACCTAACTCTTCAACTTTCATAGTACCTTGGGGGAATCTTTTTAAAATTCTCCATGTTGCTATGTGTCTCCGCCCCCCCCCCCCCCCCCGATTGTCCAGGCAAAGAAAGAAAGATTAAAGAAAAATAGATTATAAAGAAAAAATATAACAAAATACCCCCCTACTAATATTGTGAATAAAGAAAAAACACAACATTACTCCCCTCCATTGTGCGGGTCATGGCAATCGCCATGATGACACACGTGAATCGCGTAGCAATCGATCCGAAGTTCCCCCGGCTCCCCCGTAACATAAAAAAGTATATATAAGAGAAGAAAAAATAATATCACTACCCTTGATTAATATTTCTCAAATTTTTACCTTTCTCCCCCTGTGTCATATAATTAAGAATATATTTAAATATTCTTCTGTCCTTAAACATCCATCAACTCCATTCACTGTCCCTGTCTTCATCTTTAATCCGTTTCACTTTTAAATCTTTGGCTGTGGTTAGCGAATATTTGGGAGTTCTTCTGCAAATTCTTCTGCATCCCAATAATCAGTAAAAGATCTTTTTCCGTCATCCAAAAAAATTATCAGGGTTGCCAGGTGGCGCAATATAAATTTATAACCCTTTTCCCATAAAACTTTGTTCGCTGGGTTAAATTCCTTCTTTCTCTTCAAAAGGTCATAACTTATATCAGGATAGAAAAGGACTGTTTTCCCTTCTATCATCAATGGCCGGTTTCTCTTTCTGGCATGTTGGGCAGCCGCCGTCAGGATCTTTTCTTTATCTTGATAACTTAAGCATTTTATTAAGATTGATCGTGGGTTTTGATCAACTTGAGGTCTTGATCTTAAGGCACTGTGAGCCCTTTCAATTTTAATTAACTGGGTTCCTTCTTCCATTTCCAAAATTTCCAGAATCCATTTTTGAAAAAAAATTTATTGGATCCTCTCCCTCTATACCTTCTTTAAGTCCAACAATCTTAATATTATTTTGTCTACTAAAATTTTCAAGTACATCCACTTTTTCCAACAACTGTTTTCTTTCTGATGTCCAGGCAGAAATATTATCTTTCATTTTATTCACTCTATCAATGGTGTCTCCCGTTGTTTCTTCCAAGTTTTTAATTTTCTTGTCCATTTTGTCCTGTCTTTTCATCATTGTATCAAACATAATCTTCATATTTTTAATATCTTTTTTATTACTTTTAATGCTTTTAATTCATGCATTATTTGTACCAAAGATTTTTTATGTCTCCAATATCACCTCCAACCTTTTCCTGTTGCTCTTCTTTGTTTGTCTCTTCGTCTTTGTCTGATTTATCCAGAGAATCTGATTCCACCTCATATTCACTTTCACTTTCAGTTCCAATCATAGCTGGCATTTGTAGTTTGGGTTGCTTGTGTTTGCGCATGCCCCTTCCTTCACGCATGCGCAATTCCTGTTGCTTTTTTTTTGAAACGGTTGATGTTGCCGCAGTTTCCTGTTCTGTATCACCGGAGGTCAAATGCACTTGAGCCTGAGGCTCTTTCATGGCGGCCGGCCTTGATTCTTTTCCAGCTTGTGCTGTCTTCAAAGTAGTAGTTTTCTTCTGCTTCTGTTTAGGAGACATCTCTTAAGACAATCCTGAGTAGTTTATAAATAATTTTTTAAAAGTATTTACTAACTTTTCTTCACTTAAACATAATTTTACTGTTTTTTTACGGGAGAGCTGGATTTCCACATCTCGATCCTACGTCATCATGTGACTTCCCCCAAAAGAGATGGTTGTTGACTTCAGGAGGGCACGGAGCGACCACTCTCTGCTGAACATCAACGGCTCCTCAGTAGAGATCGTTAAAAGCACCAAATTTCTTGGTGTTCACCTGATGGAGAATCTCACCTGGTCCTTCAACGCCAGCTCCATAGCCAAGAAAGCCCAGCAGCATCACTACTTTCTGTGAAGGCTGAGAAAAGTCCATCTCCCACCCCCCATCCTCATCACCTCCTACAGAAGATGTATTGAGAGCATCCTGAGCAGCTGCATCACTGCCTGGTTCAGAAATTGCACCATCTCAGATTGCAAGACCTTGCAGCAGATAGTGAAGTCAGCTGAGAAGATCACTGGGTCTCTCTTCCCGCCATTACAGACATTTACACTACACGCTGCATCCGCAAAGCAAACAGCATTGTGAAGGACCCCACGTACCCCTCATACAAACTCCTCTCCCTCCTGCCATCTGGAAAAGGTACCGAAGCATTTGGGCTCTCATCACCAGACTGTGCAACAGTTTCTTCCCCCGAGCCATCAGACTCCTCAATACCCAGAGTCTAGACTGACATCCACATTGTTTATTATTATATTGGAATTTGTCCTCTACTGTGCCTGTTGTTTTGATTATTATTTATTAATTAATTATTGTACTGTCCTGCACTGTTTTGTGAACTTTATGTAGTCCTGTGTAGGTCTGTAGTCTAGTGCAGTTTTTGTGTTGTTTTACATAGTCTAGTATAGCCTTGAGTTGTCTCACATAGTCTAGTGTAGTTTTGTGTTGTTTTATGTGGCAACAGGGTCCTGGAGGAACGTTGTTTTGTTTTTACTGTGTACTGTACCGGCAGTTTATGGTCAAAATGACAATAAAAAGCGACTTGACTTGACTTGACATCACAGGTTCCATTCACACACTGTTTCGTAGTAGAATCATACCTGAAAGAAGTAAAACTAGTTTTGTGAACTGTCTGCAGGACATCGCCGTTGGCCGTGTTGTTCACTGGCTATCTGGATCCTGTGCGCATCAACGTTTTGGGGGTTCTGTATGGGGCCATGTGTAAAGGTCATGTCTACCCTGTGTGCTTTCTGCAGACTATGGAGCTGTTGCTTTACAACTCCAGTCCCTGACTGCCAATATGAGAAGTTTGCATATCTTCCCTGTGAATCCATAGGTTTCCTCTGGGTGCTCTAGTTTCCTTCTTCATTCTTGACATGTGTAGGTTGTCAGGTTAATTGGCTACTGTAAGTTACCCCATGTGTAGGTGATTGATAGAATTATTGGGACTGTGGGAAGAAAAGGTTAGAGTGAAAATAATTGTGAGAACGAATTGCTCTGTGAAACAATACTGATTTAAAAAGGGCCAAAAAGCTTCCTTGTATTTTGCAAGGAAATATGGGAATATAGACAAAGGTATGGTCTTTAAACAGCTTTTACATGTAAGGTCCACAGGATTGAAGCACCCACTGTCAAATGATTAATGACAGTTACATGCGTGAACTGGTGGATTCATACTGGGAGAGTTGATGATGGTGTAGGGAAGTTTTGCCTCGGATATGATCCTCACTCTCTGGCACTGTGTGTTTCTCTTCCCCTTCACCCTCTTCGTGACTTACCCTGCTATGGAGCCTTTTGGGCAAAGACCAAGTTCACCTGCACTCAGGAATCCTGCCTACTGAGCAGGAGGAAGGGGATTAGGGTGCTGCCAACAGTGCAATCCCATTTACTACCAATGGCTGTAAAGACAGCTTAGTCCAAATCCCTACGATTCAAGCCGAAGGGCAGCGTGGCCACCAGCCAGGATGGGGAAGGTGGACAGACATGGACAATAGAGCAAGCTCTTTGCCCAATGATGTTTCTGCAGAACTGATAAAGTTAATGACACTGAATCTCATTTGACTGCATAATACCACATCCATTCATTCTCTGAACATTCATGCTCTGACCTTTAATCCTTTTAGATGCCTCCATCATATCTGACTCCACCACCATTCCTGGCAGAACATTTCAGACACCTACCACTCTCTGTCCCACACATCTTTCTTCAGCTTTCCTCCTCTCACTTTAAATGCACAGTCTCTAGTATTAGACATTCTGATCCTGCGTAAAAGTTACTGGCTGTCTACAGTATCTCTCTCATAATCTTACAAAAACATCCATCAAATCCGCCTGAGCCTCTTCCACACCAGAGAAAACAATCCTAGTTTGTCTAAACTCTCCTTATGGCACATTCCCTTCAATACATGCAGCAGTTTGGTATACTCTTCTGAACCCTCCCCAAAGCTTCCACATCCTTCTTATAATGAGATGACCAGAACTGAATGCAATACTCCGGACAGGGCCTAATCAGAGATTCCTAAGACTGCTACAAAACCTTCTGTCTATTGAATTCAATGCCATGAATAATAAAGACAAGCATGTCTTATGTCTTTTTACCACAAATAAAAGAGTCATGCGAGGTGCCAGAATTTCTTCTCGTTGTCAACCTTGACTTTCACTTTGTGATCCCACTGCAATTCCCATCCATATATACATGGACCATGGACTCCTCCAGGCTGCAGAAAAACAGGTGACCTGGGAATATATGAACTAGCCTAAAATATTGCACTGCATTGCACTGCCTGGAGTAACTTTGCACCCTATGACTCACTGAGATACCAGGTAGATCTCTTCATGAGAAAGGACTTCCTCTACTTTCCTTCAGCAGGGACGTGACCAAGAAGCCACTTCCACCTGCAGCATTGTTGACCTCCCCAGGGTGCTGGCAAAGACAGACTGCATCAGTCTGCTACTTTGGGCTTTCCCCTACACAATACAGAACTTTGCATAAATCACAAGCACTTTCATTTGCTTAGTATTGGAATTGGTTTAATTTTATCACATGTACTGAAATATGGAGGAATGCCTGTATTTTATACTGTTCAGATCAAATCATTGCACTGTGCATTGCAGAAGAACAAGGCAAAACAAAAAATAACAATACAGAATAAACTGTAACAGCTACAGAAAAAGTGCAATGTAGGTAAACAAGTGTGTGCAAGATCATAGCAGGTCAAGAGTCCATCTTCCCATACTATTCTTGAACCTGGAGGCTTATGCTTTCAGGCTTTCATATCTTCTGGCCTGTAGTAAAGAGTGAAGGGCCAGGAGGGTGCAATCTTTGATTATGCTTGCTGCTTTACTGGGGCAATGAGAAGTATAGACAGAGTACACAGAGGTTGGTTCTTGATGTGCTGAGCTGTGTCCGCAAGTCTCTGCAGCTTCTTGTACATTTTTCTGTTGCCATTCGAAGGTGTTCTGAATCCAGATAGGATTCTTTCTATGGTGCATTGATAAAAATTTGTAAGGGTCAAGGTGGACATGCCAGATTTATTTAGCTTCTTGAGGAAGTAGAGATGTTGGTGAGCCTCTTCTGCTGTGACCTCTATATGATTGGATTAGATCATGATGTTGGTGATGTTCATTTCGAGGAGCTTGAAGCTCCTGATCCCTGTCAGCCTCCAGAAGTCAATGACCAGCTGTTTAGTTTTATTGACATTGAGGGAAAGGCTGTTGCCATGACACCATGTTACAAAGCTCTCTATCACCAAGTCATTCTTATTTGAGATACAGGCCACCATGTTGGTATCACCTGCAAACTTGTAGATTGCTAGAAGTGTTGCTGCCTATCCTTGCTTATTGTGGTCTATTGGTCATGAAGTCAAGGATCCAGTTGTAGAGAGAAGCAATGAATTCCAGGATTCAGTGTTTTGTGATGAGTTTGCTTGGAATGATAGTTTTGAAGTTGTGGTCAGTAAACAATAGTCTGACATAGATGGATTTACTGTCCAGCTGTTCCAGAGATGAATGTAGGACCAGAGAGGTGGCTCCTGCTGTAAATCTATGTAAAAATCTGAATATATAAGTAAATCTCTCCTTGAAAAAATACAGGCTATGTACATAGTGAAGCTCCCTATACACTGTCATAGCGCACAAGCCCTGGGTTGGAACAGGTTAGTTTGGAAATGAGGAACTGAGCCCCCTCATCTCCTGCATGCATGTTACCTGTCACTGTGATGACAAATACAACAGATCATTTGGAGCTGCTTGGAATGACCTGGAGGCCAGGAAGTTCAGTGCGAGAGTAACGTTGACTTCAAAAAATAGAGCATAAAACACCATAACACAGTACAGGCCCTTTGGCCCATGATATTATGCTGACCTTTAACCTCCTCTAAGATCAACTTATTCCTTGCGTCCTACATAACCCTCTATTTTTCTATCATCTGCTGTATATGCATATCTGAGAGTTTCTTAAATGACTCTAATATATCTGCTGCTATCACCACCCCTGGCAGGGCATTCCCCACACCTACACTCTCTGTATATAAAAAAACCTCTAATATCCCCCCTATAATTTCCTCCGATCACATTAAAATTCTTCCCACTCGTATTGGCAATTTGCATTCTGGGAGAATGTCTCTGGTTGTCCACTTGATCTATGCCTCTTATCATCTTGTTAAACTCTATCAAGGAACCACACATCCTCCTTCACTCCAAAGAGAAAAGCACTAGCTTACACAACCTAACCTCATAAGACATACTCTCTACACCCTCTCTAAAGCTTCCACATCCTTCCTATAATGAGGTGACCAGAGCTGAACACAATATTCCAGGTATGGTGTAACCAGGATTTTATGGAGCTGCAACATTACTTTGCAGCTCTTGAACTCAATCCTCCTACTAATGTAGGTCAACAGACTATACACCTTCTGAACAACCCTTTCAACTTGAACTTGGTGACAGCATGTTGTTTGACAATGCCCACAGAAAGTAGCCAGTCTCTGTTATGCCTGATTTGGAAAGAGTTCATTACCCCTTGAACAGGAGATTGTGTTCTTGAGCTTTCAGCAGGAAAGTGTCCCTGAACCTAGTCCCTATGTGTCCTCCTTCCTTCAGCACTTTCCCACATCCTTGCTGCCCCTGGCGCTTTTCCTCTAGCCCTAGCTCACTCGCTATCCCCTTTGGGATGTCCCCATAGAAGTCCCCCTTATTATGGAAACGTTCAGAATGAAGCAACCCAACGCTTCAGTGGCGAATATAATCAGGAGTCCTTGGTTCAGCAGATTGTGGAAGTTTGAAAAAGGCATGTGAGATATTCTTTGAATTCCATGACTGATTAGCAAACAGCCCATGAGATCTTTGATCTCCTTAGATACCAATGACTGTCCCAAACTCAGACCAAAGTGACCTAGTACCCTTCAGATGTGTGCTGGAGAAGGAATGATGTTATTGTGCAGATGAAAAATATCTCCCTCAGATTCCCTCTAAATCTTGATATTCTGTACAGATCAATCACATTCTCTTTGATTCCAAAGAAAGTAAATCTAGCCTCTCCCCACAACTGAAATACATCATCCCAGGGAATACCCAGATGAATCCCTTCTCTAGTGCATGCAGAGAATTTGTGACCAGAATTGTGAAGCATGGTCTAATCAAAGCATTATACATTGTTCCTGTAACCTCCCTGTTCTTACGTACATATACTCTGCACCCCAACTAATGAAGGCAAGTGTCTTTTCTTTCCATTTACTACCAGAGTGACTGTTAAAAGTGTGACACTCCACTTGCATTTCACACTTACACTTCATCAATGATTTCACACTGCATCAAACCAGCAAAGAAACAAGAATTAAAGGGTTCCCACTGCAACAGTAATTAGTTGCTCCACAGAGGGCAGAATTCTCCAAACGCTAGTCCCAAGATGAGTCTACAGCTTCTAGTGGCTCTGATCCACTCATGCTCTGGGACAAACCATCACATGTAGGATTCCTGACAAGTCTGACATGCCTCAACTCACTGGAATTCAGAAGAATGAGGGGTGACCTCATTGAAACCTATCGAATGTTGAAAGGCCTTGATAGAGTGGATGTGGAGAGGATGTTTCCTGTGGCTGGGGAGTCTACGACCAGAGGGCACAACTTTGGAGGGACGTCCTTTTAGAATGGAGATGAGGAGGAATTTATTTAGTGGCAAATATGTGGAATTCATTGCCACAGGAGGCTCTGGAGGCCAAGTTATTTGGTATATTTAAGGCAGAGTTTGATAGATTCTTGATCAGTCAGGGCATGAAGGGACATGGAGAGAAGGCAGGAGATTGGGGCTGAGAGGGAAATTGGATCCGCCAAAATGAAGTGGCAGAGCAGAGTCAATGGGCCAAATGGCCTAATTCTGCACCTGTATCTTATGGCCTTATAATGTCCCCTCTCCACCCCTTCTCCCCCACCTCCATGCATGTGTGAACTGTCACCAGTATTTCACTGGGTGGCATAAACACAGCACACAGGGTCAGCTTGGCACCCCTGAATATTGTTGGATTCTTTATTTCAAAGTTGAAGTGGATTCTTGGGGCATCATGGAGCCATTCTGAATGCTTCCTGGAGCCTGTGAAGGCTGCTGGCTGATGGAACACTGAAAGCTCAAGGTGCCCAGGTTTGAACCCTTCTTATCATCTGAGGTGTCCCATGAAGGACAGAAACTGCATCAAAAGCTCCCAAAATAGCAGAGTTGACTGAAGAAAAGTGCCTGGAATTGCTCATCCCCAGACCTGTGCAGATCTCCCATACAGCACTCAGCTATCATTTTAAATTTAGAAAAAAACAGCCATACATTACCAGCAATGAATGTTGTTTAAATAATATGTTCTCAGGCCAAAGAGGAGCATAAATCTCATCATTAACAGTTCCCTACATTATTAAATTCTGGTCTCAATATGGTGCAGTGAATTTAATGGGAAAATGATGTACAAATGCATCTATTTCATAAAACTTACAGAGAGGTTAAAGGTCAGCTGCTGATTTCACAAAGCAAGGTCATTACTGGAGCAGCATAATTCATCCTCCAACCTCCGATGCTTTTCATCAAAATTATTCCGGAGTCAGATGATTTAAAGGAATAAATTTCAGAGGTGGAACACAGTACATTACTGTTACTACGTTACATGTTTAGTATTGTGGAGCAGCAATTAAAATCCAGGTACAATCCTGCAGCTAGCCAGGCAATTTACACTCTGACAACAGAGACAATATTAAACTCTTCCCACTGACCCAGCGGATTTTATATCTTGTGATGACCTTTGAGCATGGGACGGATTGTTCATTTTGAATCCAGCCATCTCTTGACTTTATTACAAAGGATAAATTGATGCTCTGCATCTCTCTTTGTCAGTGGTCTATTTATATCCTCATTTTTTCAAACAGTAACATGTTATTGTTTTATTTTGATCTGTAGAACACTGAAAACATACATACAGATATTTTCCCTTTGGTCTGCACAGGGTACATCAGTATGAAACATTGTACAGTTCCTTTTCTGTTAGAATCATAGCACAGTAACAGGCCCGTCAGCCTAACTGCTCCCTGCCAAACAAGCTTTCCACGCAAGCTAGTCCCATTTGGCCGCATTTGACCCATATCTTTCTAAACCCTTTCTTTCCACATATCTGTCCAAGTACCTTATAATTATTGTTATTGTATCTGACTTAATTGCTTAGTCTGGCAACTTGTTCCGTATACTGACCATTCTTTGGGTGAAAAAGTTTTCCCTCAGGTTCCTATTAAATTTCTCTACTCTCATTTTGAATCTATGCCTTCTAGTTCTGGATTCCTCAAGCCTGGAAAAAGACCTGTGTGTGTTGACCCAATCTATGCTCCTCATGATCTTACTCATTTCTATAATATCATCTCTCACTTTCCTATACTCAATTGAAAAAAGTCCAGACCTGTTCAAGCTCTCTCCATAACTCAGTCCCTCTAATCCCGAGAAAATCCTTAGAAACCTCCTTTGCACTCTTTTCAGTTTAAAGGGAACTTTCCTTTAGCAGGGTGACCACAATATTCCAAATATGGCCTCATTGATGTTTTGTACAAACATAGAATACCAACCACTATACTCAGGAGCACACAAAATGTTGGAGAAACACACACAAATTGCTGGTGGAACGCAGCAGGCCAGGCAGCATCTATAGGGAGAAGCACTGTTGATGTTTCGGGCCGAGACCCTTCGTCAAAATTCAAAGCAACACAAAATGTTGGAAGAACTCAGCAGGCCAGTGACACCTATGGAAAACAGTAAGCAGTCAATGTTTTAGGCTGAGTCCTGATGAAGGATCTTGGCCTGAAACTTCGACTGTTTATTCATTTCCATAGTTGCTGCCTGACCTGCTGAGTTCCTCCAGCATTTTGTGTTGCTTTGGATTGTTAACATCTGTGTTTGTGATACACTATACCAGGTACACTGATGAAAGCCCCTCCCTGTCTACCTGCACCACCACTCTCAGGGAACTATCTATTTGTATTCCTCGGACCCTCAATTCAAAATATAATACTCTGCCAGGCCCTACTGTTTAATGAGAGAGTCTATCTTCATTTGCCTTCCCAAAATGCAACACCACACACAAATTCGAATCAAACTTCATATGCCATTCCTCAACCCGCTTTTCCAATAGATCCCTCGGTAAATTCTCATAACCACCTTCACTATCAATGACATCATCTATTTTAGTGTCAAGTGCAAGCTTACTAACTATTCTATGTACATCCACATCAAAATCATTGATGCATTCTTTCCATTATCTTTCAACAGTAGCAAGTTTTGTTTCTCAAATTTGAAACAACTCCGACCCTGTACAGCATTGGGGAAGGAACAACATGGAAATTATTGGAAAAATCGAACAGTTTGGAAATACAACTACTACAGGCTTGTAGGGTTTCTGCTTGCTTGCTGAAAGTTTGGTCAAACAGCCATGAATATCTGAAAAAATGTTGTAGAATCACAGCCTGTGGCAATGTTTCGGAGTTTTCATCATTACTCGGCCAAAGTTATAAATAGTGAGCAGGAAGTGAAAAAAAATCAGAAACATGGTGCCTTGTCTTTGAGATGGTGGTGAGTGGGCGGTGAGACCAGCAGCATGGGTGGTGAAGAGCAGAGACTGCAGGAACATGCTGAGGATCAGAGGATGCAGCAAGTGGAGTATAGGATGCAGATTTGGCCCCTGAGACAATTTGGGGTAATAAAATATAACATTCATCAGTGAAGACAAAGACTTGGTCCACTGAATTAGGAGGTGAAGTACTGGCCTTGTATGGTTGAAGGTTCCAGGCTTTGGAATCCTGAAGGAAGATACTGATCACTGAGGAACTTCCTTCAATTCAAAGGATAATACGTTTGTAGTTTCTTGCATTTCACCTGCATTCTAACATACTCTGTATTCTCTGTTTCTCCTGAAATGGGTGATATTTACTGCTTTCCAGTCTAAGGGAATTATTCTAGATTCTATGAATGGGTGGCTCCACCATCTCCATAGCATTCTCCATTCATTCATTCATTTCTCCAATTCTAATTTTCACTAACCATAACTTCTTTCAGCTCCCAGCAAGCTTTGGTAAATGTTCACTCCCTTGTTTATCAAGAACAAATCTTCCAAGACTGTTTCCACTGCCTTATGGGTAAAGGACTGCCAAAGACTCCGTAGATATATTAAAAGAATTAAAATTTGGTGAAGGAGAAAATAAATCCCTTTAAAGATTAGCAAGGTCATTGGTGTGTGGAACCACTGGAGATGGGCAGGGTTTATAATGAATATTTCTTATTAATTTTTACTATGGAAAAGATTATGGATATGCAAGAAATGAGAGAAATGAATGATGACTGTATATGACTTACCAGGAAGGTGGTATTTAACCTTAAAATGTATTAAGTTTGATAAATCCCCAGAGCCTAACCTAGTGCATCCTTGAACCTTGTGGAAACTTAGCTGAGCGCCTTTTAGAGATTATTGCTTCATCTTTAGCCACAGGTGTAGTTCTTGAAGACTGGAAGGTGACTATTAATTTTTGATAACTTTCTTCACTGTCTACAGTACCCATGATATCCTGGTCAGCATCAGCCAATTGGCTGAGGAGTTTATTTCTGTGCTGCATGAAACTATGAATCTGTAACTCTCAGTATATGGATAAGAAAGGATTAGAAGGATATGGACCAAAAGCAGGTAAATGGGTTGAGCTTGGTGGTCACCATGGTCAGCCAGGATCAGTAGGCTGATGTGCCTACTTCCATCTTGAATTACATTATGATTTGGTGACTATGATTCAGTATCAATAACAGAAAATGAAGCTGCCTACTTGAATGAATAAACTTCATTTTTTAAATTATGACCCCTAGATTTTCCAGTGTGTATAAGCATCCTTCTCACATGACGATCCATCGTAGGGACCACCTCAGGATCTCAGCTGTGTCAATAAAGTTTTGTTTTCCTCCTCTAAATTCCAGAAGATACAATTCTCAACTGCCCAATCTTTACTCACAAGACAGCCCATCCATTCTAGTAAAGCTTCTCCGAATTGCAATAGTCAGGTACACTCTGCGCTGTGTGGGGCTTCTCTAATCTGCTGGCAGATTCCACCTCTTGTGAAATTATTCTTTGGTACGTTGAAAGAAATGGTGTCCCCCAGTGACACGTGACTAGCAAATTTGAGCAATTGGCTAGTACATCTGTAGAGGGACACGAGAGACTGTAGATGTTAGAATCTGGAGCAGAAACAACCTGTTGGAGGAACTCGACAGATCGGGCAGCATCTGTGGAGGGAAATGGATGTTTGATGTTTCTGGTCTTGACCATTCCACTGATGCTACCTGACCCACTGAGTTCCTCCAGCATCTTACTTCCAGCCCATCAAAACTTCTAGCCCAAAGCTGAAGTAGTTGTTGTTTGGAGATACTACCCTGTAATGAGATTGAATCAAGATTGTGGAGGGATTTTGAATCCAGCATATTGATTAATAATCTTCCTGTATATAAAGCAGCAGAATCCTCTTTTAATTTGACCAGAACCTGTATTTTTTTAAATGAGGATAAATTACTTTTGTACAAGAGTTCTCCAATAAATGTAAAATTAATGGTAATTTTTTGATAAATATTGGCTAATGGTCAAAAATAACAAAGCATAGAAATGGTCAACTATTACTTAGTTGTTTCACATGATATTTAATATTTAACCCCGTCTGGTTAATGGCATAAAGCTGTATCCAGCTTGGAAAGAATTCCTTCAGGATTCACTGATCTGCATTAGAATTGCAT